>NC_050577.1:229529457-229848623 GCF_011100635.1 Trichosurus vulpecula | reverse complement strand
GTACCTACTGTATGCCAGCCACTATGCTATGTGTTGGGGATACAATAGTCCTTCCCTGAGTGGGAGAAGGTTTCCTGGGCTCCCTCAAGGAACTAAATCTTTCTGAGCCTGTTTCCTCTCCTGTGTTACGGAAAGAAAAATATTTATACTGGGTGTTCCAAAAGTCTTAGTGCAACTTTCGTCCATTAAAGCTTTTAAGATATTCTAGTACAGGGGTAGGGAACCTGTGGGCTTAAGGCCATATGTGGCCCTCTAGGTCCTCAAGTGTGGCCATTTGACTGAATCCAAAATTCACAGAACAGATTTGTTCTGTAAAACTTGGACTTAGTCAAAAGGCTGCACTCAAGGCCCCTAGAAGGCCACATATGATCTCAAGATCACAGGTTCCCCACCCCTGCCCTAGTATATGCTTCATTGGGTTTTGAGGATTTAATGAGATAATGTCTTCTAAGTGCTTTGTAAATGTGAAACTGTTAGATAAGTGACAGTTATCACTATCATCACCATCCTCATTATCAATACATTCTTATTTGTTCAATAGAATTATTCTTTCATGTTTTGCAGATTGCTTTGGTGGGTAATGTGACTTCTTTGGTAATTGAATAAAAGTATTGAGATGTAAACTTATTTTTTGTAGATTCATTGTAAGCATCTTTGGGACAACTTGATATTATCATTGCATGGGTACTTATTCTATAGTCTTAGGGTTTATCATTAGTCCTATCCATGAAATTTTGAGAGACAGTTTGGTGTGTTAGAGTGATAGTCTCTGAGTTAGAAAAACCTGGGATGCAGTTCTGCTTTTTATACTTATTAGCACTGTGACCTTGGACAAGTCACTTAACCTCTGGGTGCTCTAGACAACCCTGTCAGGCTGTAAGTTATCAGAGAAGTTGGAAATCTCATAGATTTTATACAGACATACATCATATCAATGTATACATCACATACATTATATATAAATATATATGTATATCTGTGTCTTCTATCAACTATCTGTCTGTCTGTCTGTCTGTCTATCTGTCTATTTGTCTATTTAGAATTTCCATAAATCTCTAGACCTAGGGATATGGAAATCTATAGATATGGAGAGATAGATTTCTATAGATAGAAAGGGAAAATTTTTTATATAGATAGATATGAATATAGATACATATAGATGTAGGAATATATCTATGTGCATTTATCTATTTATCCATCTACCTAGTTGTTGGTCATCCATCATCATCAAAGAGAACCAATGACATCATGATGTTGGGTAAAATAGTGCATATTGGATGATGCCTTGACTTACACATGAATTGTATTTAAGTGAGTCAGAGCTATACAGTCATCAGCCTCACTTTTTCTCTTCCCAAGTCATCAAGATCCAGTGGCAGGATAAAAGTCAAGATGACCAGAGATGATGTGGGCTTCAGTGGATGACTGATGTCTGACTAAGCTCTAAGTTCTCTACAGTGCCTGCTTCAGCCATCACAGCCATTGGAACAAATTGTTCTCATCTGCCCATTATGTGAGAAATAGTCTTCACATGCTTGGGGTCCCCTTAATTCACAGACAGGTTTGGGGCCTGTTGGTTACCTTCAACCCTGTTTAGCCCATCTGCTGAGACAGTTTTCCCCAGGTGTGGTCTCTGTGCATGTTACAGCTTCTTGAAGACACAGGTGAGATTTGGGTGGTAGGTGGACACAAAGGTGGATGAGCAGCCCTGAAAAGCGTTCAGTAAACCCTCATACCAGAAGTGCTAGTCCTCCCTGAAGTATCTATATATCTATATCCAGACAGATACATGTATATATACATGCATCCATACATGTGTATGTGTGTGCTTGTATACATAAACATATTTATGCACATATAAGTATACAAACGAGAAAATAGTATAGAGCTATACACAAAATACATCCCATTCTCCTTAATATCCTACTCTTTTTTTTAATAATTATTGTCACTGTTTACCATCACTAGGATGCTACCAAAAAGGCCAATAGAAAACAGAGGCTACTCTTTCTTCACACTCACTGAAATTTTAATTATCTGGAAGATTTAGAAAAGAGAACTTAGAAGCCTAAACTTCCAATATCAGTTGGAATTATGCAGACATTTCTCACTTTACTTTGCAAATGGAGACCTGACCTGAGAGTTTAAGATAGTGAGACAGTATCTGTACCACTCTAAAGTAGCGAAATGCCACTAATGCTAAAATTGTTCCAATTGGTGTGCAATTTCTTAATCTGGCCAAGATCAACCTTTCTAGCTTTGCTTATGGAAGAATTTCATTGGTGGAAATCAATGAAAATGGTCACTTGGCAGAGTGGAAACAAATGAAATGATACAGAATTTAATCCTTTCCAACTTGTATTGATTGTCACCATGTTATGAGAGAAGTAGAATTAAGAAAAATACCCATGTAAAATTGAAAACAGAATTACCTCATATGTATACATTAGAGGCAATTTGGAGTGAATCAATTACTGACTTTATAGTCAGGAAAGCCTAAGTTCCAGACTTGTGTCCGACTATGTCTAGCTACATGATCATGGATGAGACACATGTTTCATTGCCCCATTCAACTAAGAAAATAAAGATCAGATTATGGGGGCAGCTAGGTGGTAGATTTAATAGAACATTGTGCCTGGAATTAGGAAGGCCTCAGTTCAAATCTGACCATAAACACTTCCTAGTTGTGTGATCCTGGCCAAGTTACTTAACCTCAATTACCTCATTTGTAAAAATGAGGATAACAATAGCAGCTACCTCCCAGGGTTATTGTGAGTGTCAAATGAGCTAATAATTATAAAGCCCTCATCATACTGCCTAGCATATAGTAAATGTTCTATAAAAGTTTCCTATCATTGTTATTAATCTGATTTGATGAAGTAGGTTTCTCTACTAGGATTCTTCTACATTAATTCAATACTACATCCACTTCCTTTCCCCAAATAAACAAACAAAAATCAATTTTCCTTTCCCTTCACTTGAGTAATCCAGATAATGTCTTCAATTTTAAAACTTCAAAATGTGAGCCTACTACAAAATTTAAGAATATATTTTCTAAATCTCTGTAATTCTGGCTCAAAATTGGGGGAAAAATTGGGGAGATTTTGAGATACTGGAAAGTATTTCCTTTCACTGACTTTTTGTGGGCTAAGAACAACTAACACTTTCAGCTGGAGTTGAGGGTGAATTTAGCCCTCTCAAGATATATTTTTTTCTCCCTGAAACTAAGCTCGTGTCACCTTCTACGTGAAGCCTTTCCTGATCCACCAAGCTGCTAGCAACAAAAACAAAAACAAAATCCTTTGTAATTATTTAAAATATATATACTTGTCCTTCTTCATATAACATAAGTTCCTCAAGGGCAAGGATTATTTCATTTCTATCTTTGTATCTCCAGTACCAAGCACAGTGCATGAACTTAATAAAATCTTACTATTTGAATGATTGTCCTTAAAAGAATAGAAGTCCTATAGTTTGAAAAAACAAAGAATTCCATTCTGAGATGAGGAGGAAATTCGATAGATTATAGTGAAGGAGTTCTGCCAGTGTTAGGATTCTTTATTCATTCATTCCTTCCTTCGACAAGCATTTATTAAGTGATGGCTTTTTCTTTGTGATACTTTATCTGAAGGAATTATTAAAAATACTAATGATGAAAAATAACATCTACTTATATATGCTTTGGTATATTTTTGCAAAGGTATGTAATGTAAATATATATCAAATTATTTATCTCATCAGCAGAAATATTCAGGAAGTTAAAGAATAAATATTAAAGTAATTTGTTTAATTTGGCATAGAAATGATGTGTCAACTAATATATACTTATTCATGTGTAGTTATATATAATACACAGAAAACACTTAGTCAAAGAAAATAGTAGAATTATGTCTTTAATATTATAGATCAGTTACAACTTGAAGAAATAATATGTGGTTTGAATTTGTGCCATTGGATTAATTCACTGGCAGCAGAAAAAGTAAATATTGTTTAAATATATTTCCCATTGTCTGCATCACACACACACACACACATATATGTATATACATATATATATACAATACACATATATGTATATACACATATATGTATGTGTATATATGTACACACATGTATGTGTATATGTATAATACAAAACAAATGAGATCTGTAAATTCTATAAAAGAAAATGTTAGTGATGCATAGAATGCTTTCCATCTCTAAATTATCCAAAATTTATGCACTGAAAACACTTTGTCATTTAAGTACTAGAGATGATACTTAGATAATTATAAACATATGTTTTGTTTTTGGTTTTCTGGGGGGAGAGTTCAATTTCCTTGATTACATCCTTGCCTTGGAATTGAAGAATTGACAATTGAGGAACTGTCCTGTGCTTAAAAACAGAGAAAGGCAGCTATACCAGAATACTCTTTAAGGAAATTTCAGATTAATTTTTTAAATGTCTTTCCTGTCTGGGCATTCTATAATGAAAAGACACATCCATCACTATGTCTACAATTAATAGATGACACCCTAATTTAACCTTGCTGGTATTTGTGTTTTTCATCGACCACTGTGAAATTTGATGAAAGATAGCACCTGTGTTCAAAAATATTTTTGGACGCACCATGGCATGACATGGTGCTTTTCATTTGCCTCATGTATTTATCATACGACCATACAGCTAGTGCTATTATGATGAAGATGATGATGATGATGATGATGATGACATATACATTTGTGACTTTAAAGATAATAATAATGATAGCTTTCATGTCTATAAAATACTGATTTTGGAATGAGAAAGGCTGAGTCCAAGTGCCAGTTCTATATGTAGGAGTTGTTTGACATTGGGTAGTTAACCTAATTTTTCTGAGCCTGAGCTTCCTCAGTTGTCAAATGAATTGACTGGCATAGAAAACTTCTAAAGCCCTTTCAGCTCTAGATCTATCAGTGAACTATGATAATACTCTGAACCTTAGGAGGAAGGTGATATGATGTGATTGGAATATTGCTCTCCGGAGAGGAAGAAAAAGTGATGTTTCTCTTTCCCCTTTGACTATTACTTAGTGTAGAGAAGAGGCTCAAAGAGGAAATCATTTCCTTATGAAAAATAATGAAAGAAATGATTTGGTGTCCTAATTTTGAAGGAAGACAACACTTTTATGTAGCCTAACACATTATCGCATTCCCTTGTAAATACAAACTAAGCTAGTGGAAAACTACACATATTGACTGGTCTAACAATGACTGTAACCAGCAAATCCTGAGGTGACAAGGGTTGGTAATATCAGTTCTCTGGAGACCCTTTTCGAGGACATGCAGTTATTGGGACAGTACTTCTCAGTTCCCATTATATAGTAAGTCAGATAGTTAATAGGAAATTAATGATTTAATTTAATAAGTTCAAGTCACCCTGAAAGCTTTCATTTTTATCTGATTTACTCATACTCACATATCTGAATCAAATTAATGCAATTTTAGTAATTTTAAATAGGAACAATGCATCATTTATTTAGAGCTTAGTGCTCATCTGATCCAATCTTCTTGTTCTCTCTTCCTCACAGGTGAGAAACATAATTCTGGAAACTCCTTTTAGGTTATTCGTTTTTGGTACCCACAGAGGGGTTAACATTTGTAACTCTCACAATTTGTAGACCTGTAGTACATGTGGAAACAGCAGAGAACAATGAAAATGTACTTTCCTGGGAGTTAGAGGACCTAGGTAAAAGTAGTTCTGAAGTCAACTACCATGGTTGTCTTTCAGTCTCTCTGGACCTCCAATTATTCCACCTTAAAATGAGAGTATTAGACCATACAACCGCCAATGTCCCTTCCAGGCTTAGAATGATAATTCTATATCAACTGTTCTGTTTAGTGATTCTTTCTGAAATTATGAGCTGTGTTTCAGTGAAGTAAAGAAGTCCTATGTCCCATTTTTTTTTTAATTTTGGGCCTGGACTCCTTGCCAGGCAAAATGGGAGAAAGCCACATAATTCTTCTCCATGGTCCTGTGTTGCTCAGAATAGGTTATTTTGTTTTGGGGATTTTTTGGGGAGTGTAGCTGATGATTCCACTCCCTCTGCTCACAAATTACCCATGCCTTAGCCTCCATCATTGTAGCCCCAAGTCCTCCCAGTGGCCCTCCTCGACATCTTCTAACATAAGCCTTTCCCTAGAGGCTGGGAAGAGTCTAACTGAATGTGCTGAACATACTAAGTAGAAATTAACAAAACAAAGATTAAGAAGTCAGGTAAAAGTAAGCTAACTTCTACCACCTTTTCAGACATAAAATTCCAACCACTTAGCACTAAAGAAAACTTTTAAAGATGGCATTTATTATTCTTATTATACAGTTTCAATTATTTTGACCTCAAAATAATGATCAGTTTTAAGTTTTTACAAGTCATATGAAATACAAACTAAGAAAAAAATAACCTCTATAAGCTCGATAGAACTGTTATCATTTTGTATAATGTCTCTTCACACCTGAAGTTTCTTTTGTTTTAATGTTTCTAATAAAGAGTATATTTTACCATAGAGCTTATAAAGCTTAAATTGGCATATTTTTTTAAAAGTCAGCTCATTTGTTATCCTTATTTTCATCTACTTTGTAAGTACTTTATCCAAGTACCTGTGTGATTTAGTTACGGCCTCTGTAGCAATTACGAAACCAAGATATTGTAGTGATCTAGTTTTTAACCATCAAATGCTCCTGTTTAAACAATCTTTTAGAACATGATAGTAGGTCATGAACAACCATTTCATTTATGTTGATAACAGCACTACATCCCCTGAGGTGGTTTCTGAGTCTTGACTATGAGTGGAGCTTATTCCAGTATCTGAGTCTGTGTCATTGGTATAGGAATGAAATACTTTTTGAGTAAAATGAGGGCCTGCCATGTTGCTACTGGAACCCTCAAGTCCTTTCTCCCTATCTTCATTAGATTGGCATCCATCTTTGTTGCTGAAATGAATGGAATTCAGTTCCTCTGCCAGGAGGTCATATTCTATTGCTTTCTTCTCAAGCAAGGAGTCATTATATCTAATCTCTTTCTGGATGCCACTTAAGTGAGAATGGATTTTTAAACCAGCTTTCATACTTTTCTCCAAATCATGCTTAACACTTTCCAAGTTTTTCTTTTCTGATTCATCCATAGCTGTCTCTTCTGTTTCTTCATTCACATCTATGGAAATGCTTTTGACTTCTTTCTCTATTTCAGCAGATAATTTGTCAATAAGAAGCCTATAATATTTCAGTCGTTCTTCCAGCTGTAAAATACCTTCACTCTCACTCAGATAATCAGGTGTCTGATTTTCTTCTTGCTTCATATCTTTTTGTTGTTTGACCTCAACAGGACTGGGTATTAGATAAGAATCCTGGACATAATTTTCTCCCTCATATTCTACCCTATCCAGATGAAATTTTGCTTCACATTTCTCAATTTCCAGATCTAATTCTTTCATTCTTTTGACTTGCTGATGAATGGTATGGTCCTGAGAAATGATCAAATGTACCAACGTCTCCATGCTGTCTCGGTCTTGTATAACAGAATCCTGCTTAATTTTTGCTAGTTTCCTGAATGTTTTCCTGACTATCCTTTTCTGCTTGTCTAGTGGCAACATCTTCATATAATTGGCTGGACTGAGGTCCCACTGTTTTTCTGTGTTTGGAACTAGTTTTGCTTCAGCCGTCCTCCATAATGGAACTGGAATTAAAGCATCTGCTTTAACTAGGACAAAGTGCATGTTTGGCTGCTCTTCTCCCCAGGCCTTCCAAAGTCTCAGGATTTTTGTGAGTGGAGGAAGGACCCGCTCTGAGCCTCTCCATTTTTCTATAATACAGTAATCACTGGGCTGTCCGAAAAGAAATCGCTTCTCTCCTAAGGTAGTTTCATGTTCTTCAAGCAAAGCCTGGATTACATCAGCTGCAGTAGTTCGTTTGGTTAGCCCACAGACAATCTTTTCTTCTTGGCAAACCCAGACAACTATTTCCTTGTCTTCTGCATCCATGTCCTTAGGTGGTGATCTAAAATGAAAATAACAAAGAATATTATCTTTCTGCTATCCCTTATGGGAATTCAGAAAGGTAGTTGAGCAGTCTTATTCCTTCCATATTTTAGGTAACCTCTCATCAAAATATCACTTACCAGGCTGTGCATGGTCAATAGCCCATGGTTTTAAATTGAAAATAAAAATAAATATTTGACCACCAATAGAGTAACAGCTTTTGATAAAATTAAATCTTTAGAAATAGAAAGAACCTTAAGGACCCATTTTACAGGTAAAGGATCTGAGGCTCATGGAGTTCAAATGAGCTGCTCATAGTCACATACCTAATGAAGATCAGAAGCAGGTTTTGAATGTAGGTCCTTTTGACCCCACAACATATATTCTTTTCTCTATCCCATATTGTCTCCCACCATACTGTCTGCCACTTGATATCACAGGATTTATAACTAAAAATGGCCATATTGATCTCCAGCTTCATTTTACAGATGAGAAAAGCATAATGTAGAACATGTAGGATCATTAATTTAGAGTGGGAAGGACATGAAATCACTGTCCAAAGTCACCCAGATAGTAAGTAGTTCAGGTTACTGGTAAGGTACTGATCCAGGTTATAGTATCATGTGATTAAAGAACCAGGCTTGGAAAAGACATCAGAGGCCATCTAATTTAACCCCTTCATTTAGTAGATGAGGAAAGTGACACTTATGGAGGTAAAATAATTTGGCTGATGTCACATAGTAAGCATTTGAGGCAAGATTTGAAAACAGGTCCTGTGATTCTAGAATCAGTGTTTTTCTTTTTGTTTTGTTTTTCCCACTGTTCCACAATATAGGTCTTCTACTTTCACATCCAGTAGACTTTCTACTATCTCATGCTTCATCCCAGAACACGCTCTATTTTTCATTAAGGTCAGCCAAAGTCCCTTTTTAATGTGGTACAATGTAGATCCCTAGATTAGGAGCAAGAGATTTGTTTTCTAGCTGAAAAATTTGTCTACTATCTATGTGGTCTTAGGCAATTATCTCTCTTTCTATTTGTGCCTCAGTTCAACAAATAGTAAAACCATGTAATGATGGATTTAGAGATAGAAAGGACCTTTGAAATCATTAAGGAAACTGAGTCCTAGGAAGGTAAAGTGATTGACTCAAGATCATATACAAAGTAAGTGGTAGAGCCATGATTTGAAATCTATTCCTCTGACAACAAATCTAGTGCTCCTGCTTGTACTGGATGATCTCAAAGAACTGTTCCAATTCTAGTCCCCTGCCTAAGCCTCAGTTTCTTTATCTTTAAAATAAGGGAATTTGAGTAGGGGGTATCTGTGACCAGAATGGCCTTTGTTTTCTTTGAGTGACTCAGTTTATCTCATTGAGCCTTGCTGGGTGCTGGGCCCCTGTTAGGGCTAACTCCGTGGAGGGCCTAGTTTACATGTCTGGGACAGCAAAGGCTTTTGGACCTTGTGGGTTTGGGTCCGCCTCTGTTGGGTGTTGACCTGGTCTTCTGGGTCTGCTGCTTCTCTTCCAGGGCAGGAAGCCCAGAGACCCATGCCTAGGAGCAGAGAACTTCCTGTGTGATGATTCATGGGGCTGGCTGAGGAGAGGGGCCAACTCAAGAACCAATCGGCCCTGGTCATTCAGGCGGTGCTTGATGATGTCAAAAACTCTATAAGAGGGGAGAAGACAGCTTGAAGATCCCTTTTTCCTTTTCCGGTTGGCACGGCAGTGATGGTGAGCGTGACTCTGGGCCAGCCCAAGCTCTCGGGCTGAACCTAGATGTTGCTAACTCTGAATTGTATTGGGTCTGTCTGTTGATATTTGTAATTTGTTTGTATTTAGTTCTGAAGTTCAGGGTACTGGCTTTTTTCCCCTGAACTAAATGAATGTTCTGAACTTCAGGGTGCTGGCTTTTTCCCCTGAAGTAAGTGAATGAATCTGTATTTGGTCTGTCTGTTGATGCTTGTCTATATGCTGCCCTGAACTAACTGAATGCTGGATTAAAATAAGCTGCTCAACCCCTTCACTGTGCTTTCCTTGTTTAAGCAGATAAAAAAACCCTGTGCTTTCCTGGTGTGCCGGCAGCCTCCTGGGTGCTGGCTGTGGTAGGATCTTACGCCCCCATAGAAGCTGCTAGCCAGATTGTTAAAACAGTATCTAAGATCCCTTCACGCACTATGAAGGGATGTGTTCATCGTCTTTATTATAAGGCCCTATAGTAATTTGCTGTGTTGCTACCAATAGCAAAAATTGAGAAAAAAGTCAAAGGTCAAGTGATTCTATGGGGGTCTCAGTCTAAAATGGAGTAAGAGTCTCCACTGCTGATATATTTCTCTTCTCCCAGGACTACAATATAAAATTCAAAAAGTAGATTTGTCACAGGTCTTCTGCTAAAATTTACCTGCTGCTCTTATCTACTGTTACCATTATTGTAGTTATCATACCTGAGAATATAGAGGGAGCCACTAGAGGTTAGAAAGTGTAACATGAGAGAACAAGAAAGATGATCAAAGTGATAGTGCTTCAAACATTCCAGAGCGTTGTGATAGTGGGAGCTTAGAGGAAAGAGGTGTTCATCCAGGCATTGACTCTGTTTCACAATAGTGGTATCAAACTCAAATAGAAACAGGGGGCGCTAAACAATATATTAGACACCCTGTGAGCTACATATTGAATAGAAGAAAAGATAATAATAAAATTTTTTATGTGCTAATTGCATTTTATTTATTTTATTAAATATTTTCCAATTGCATCTTAATCTGGTTCAGAATACTCTGGAGTGTGGCCAGTCACATGTGGTCCATGGGCTGAGTGTTTGACCACCTCTAATTTACACTATGAATAGACAGGAGGGTTTGAATATTCGGAAAATTTCAAAAGGAAGTTTGAGAAAGGAAACTCCAATAGATTTTGAAGTGAAAACATCATCCATTGACCTCAGTTTCCTGAAGTATAAAATGGAGGCAGCATTGGATTAGGTGGCCTCCAACATCAATTATAGTTTTATGTCTATGATCTTTTAATGGCAAGAAGATTAGCAGATGTCATAGATACTTTAAGAGGTTCATAGTTCCTATTAATATATAGTATGTATACTATATATTAATATATGGTATTTAAACACAGTTCATATTTCTATGTTATATATGCATATGTGTATAAATTAATATACATTAATGAACATATATATATATATACACACATATAACAATTAATAAACATTTACTTTGTAGGCAGCATTAATGCTCACCAGCTTAACAAGTCAGAGCTTTTTGATTATGTAAGTTCCATTGTGAATATAAATCAAACTAATTCCTTAGTCATATCTGAGTGATGAATATAAAAGATATAAAAAGAAAACATGCCTATCATATTTATAATTATGTGGAGGTAGCATCCTCCACAGAGGAAAGCATATTGGTTTTTGACTCATGGTATCTGGATTCAAAGCCCACCTCTGATTACCTGTATGATTTGGGGCAATTCAGTTAACTTCCCTGGGATTCAGTAACTTCAGATAGAAAACCAGGGGATTTAATTACATGATCTCTTAAGGTTCCTTCAATCTGTAAATCTATAATCCTATGTGGGAATTTTCAGGAACAGTTGATCTATTTTAATATGACATAAAAGTAGTTGTTATAAAATATTATGAACTATGCAAATTACAAAGGAAATAACAAAGACAATGTGCTTTAAAATTTAGATTTTGAAATGTCTGTGATTTAGTAGCAATGGAAATACACTCTTCTTTATTAACTTCGTCTTAAAAACTGTTTTTAAAATGAATGAATTATTGGTTTTTCTCAGCATAAAAAGGTTCATTAACACCCCTAAAGGCAAAGTTACAAATGAGTTATGCAAGGCTACTTAATAGATTTCACTCTAGTACTCTTAAGTAAAAAGTAGTGTTCTGTCCTGTGGAAAAGCATTCAGAACATAGCTACTTTCTACAAGTGATTGTCCAAAAAACTGGACTGGTTTACTTCTGTTTTGTTCTGTGGGAATTTTTTTTTTCTTATGGTCCTCAGAATAATGAAAAAATGTGATACTTTGGCAATTACTGGCTCTTTGAAGGACTTTGAAAGACATGCTGATGTAGAGTGACAAGATTATTTCCAAATTCAGATCAAAGGGAAACTATCAAAAATATATTCAGTATTTGACTTAAGTAAATAATTTCCAAAGCTAATTGTATAAAACTAGGTGAAATAAAATAAAAAAAAATAAGTCTGTGGCTGACATCTCTTATATAACTGACCTAGAAATCAGCTTCTAAGGCCTAGATCATGCAGTCATTTTCTATTTGTCTTCTATATAATGGTCATGTATTTATGTCTCAGGTTTTGCTATTCAGCTGATATTTCTGTTTTCCAGAAATTAGAATCTCTTAGGTCCAGGCTTTACCAATCGAAGAATGAAGACCTCTTCCTAAGCTAATACCTCCTCCCCACCTTGACCTCCTTTTGCATACGTCCCCTAAGAAGTCAAGGAGGCTTTTTCTGTCTTTTAGTAGTGAAAAATCCACCCCCCCCCCCAGCCCAGGTTCACAAGCTCAGCTGTATTATTCCACCCTGTGGGCACCAGCCTCTGTGGAAAACAAAAGCAAAAAGTGGTTCTGTCAGTATTCTTCCATGCAGGATCAGAAGGACATAACTTCCATCCTTGTTCCTGGTGGGAAAGGGAGCTTTGAGTCACTCAGGGGCTGGGATAGTGGTCTTGACTGTCAACAAGCATTCTTTTGGGATTGCTGTGTCCACAGTAATTGGGAATGACATGCAGTTGTTTGGGCTCTTGGTCCAGAAACTTCAGTGAACTGCACTCATTGCATTTGGGACTGGTTAGTCAACAGCTGTTCCTGGTTATCCCTGCAATAAACCTCTTCTCCCTTTATAAGCTTAAGCCTGTCACTTCCTTTCTGAAACCTCTTAATTAGAAACAAGTTCTGATTGGCTTGTCCATAAGGCTAACTCCAAGCCCTTATCTTGGTGTGTGATAATTAATAATATGATACTAATGATAACAATTCAGATTTAAATCCTGCTCTGTGGGCTTCAGAGCACTTTGCATACATTATCTCTTTTCATTCTTAAGACAACCCTGTGAGGTGGTCACTACTATTATTCCCATCTTACAAATGAAGAAACTGAGGCTAAGATATGTTATAGGGTCACACAGCTATTAAACGTCTGATGCTGGGTTTGAACCCAGGTCTTCTGGTCTCCAAGTCCAGCACTCTGCCCACTACACTATGCATGCTTCTCAAATACTTAAGCAAATACTATGTACAAAACTCCGAGAAAGGTCAGTAAATCATGTGGCATCATGATAGTTATTTTCACCCTTCCAAAAACAGACAATAGAGAACTAAAAGTTCCATGGATACATGAAAAACTCATATAGGAATTTTATATCCCTGGTGAGGGAAAATGAACTTTAGATCATTACAGAAGACATAATAGTTTTCATAGCAAAAATTATTAATTAAACATTGGGAAAAAATTGTCATGGAAATCAATGAGGCTAAATTAAGGACAGTTTACATTAAGTACATGATTTAAAAGATATTTTTTGAGGAAACTAAAAATTATCTCATTAAAAATGCAAAGATAGAAAAAAATAAAAGAATTCATTCAATCTTTTAATTAAATTGGAAAGTGGTCCTTTCTCCTTCTGTGATACTTGACATTCCATTTGCAGTGCCTGGCACATAGTGGGCTCTTAATAAACATTTTCGGACTGAATGATGGACAAGGCCCATAGGAAGATATCCCTCCTCTATTTTCTACACCAAAGTCAAGGACTTGGCAACACTGAAGAAACTCCCTGGCCCCATCATGCCACATCTGGCTGGTTCAGGAAAAAGAAACAAGAAACAATTCCAAATGACCACAAAGAACACCAGCAAACACAAACTTACCTCTTTATCCTCCCGTCCCTCGCCCTAGATACTGATGTGCTCATTCCAAAGCAGTAATGACAATTTTTCCAATGAACTGAGATTATTTCCTCAGCAAGCCTGAATCCAAGTGACTGACGTAGAACTCAGCACACTCAGTGAGGCAATTCATTGGTCTACCCCAATTAAGAGAGTCTCTATTTCTTGTCTCCCCCCAGCCTCAGGGGAATTTCAAGCCAGGAGCTCCCCACTGGAGCCTGGGTCAGTCATCCCCATGCTCTTAAGAGCCCAGGACTTTGCTATCAGGTTTCACTGCAGGGCAGGACAGGGACTATGAAGAAGGGACGATTAGCTTTGGGAAGCACCTCTGCCAGTTGGAAAGCTGCCATAGGGACTCTGGACTAAACAGTCCTGAGGAAGCTAGAGGCATATGTCAATACAGATGTGCTCAGCACTAAAAAAAGAAAAATCTGATCCTTTCACAAAGACTAATTAGGGAATGATGGTTTATGCTCCGAAAGGAACATGACTCTACAAAAAGAATTTACTTCAGCATTTCTTTAAAATACTTCCCATACTACATTTTTTTTTTAAAAAAAGATTTGATTTATACATGTCTCTAGGAATAATTTGATGCACAAGAATTTGTTATGCACCCACTGTGTGCCAGGCACTGAGGAAGCAAAAACAAATATTAAATAATCTTGTTTCTCAAGGATTCTGTCAGGAGAGGTAACGGTAATAATTATCACAGTGATAGTGATGATATAGTTAACATTTGTATTACATTTTAATAGCTGCAATTATATAGACACATTTTTACAAATATGACATATACATATATTAAGTTATACAATATAATATATATAAATGTTATTTATAAAATTGGATCCTCACAAGAACCTTGTGAGACAGGTTCTTGTTTTTGTTTCATTTTATAGATGAAGAAACTGAGAATCAGAATGTTTAAGTGACTTCCCCAGGGTCACAGAGCTAGTATCTTAGGAAGGATTAAATTCCCATTTTTCCTAACTCTCAAATTCAGTGTCTCTGTTTTATTTTGTTATTTTTTTCCCAGTACAGTAGACAACACGTACATGTGTATATATATGTGTGTATATTACATTACATGTGTTTGTGTGTATATGTGTATGTATGTGTATATGTATATATGTGTGTATATGTATATGTATACATATATACACATACAGAGAGTTCCAAAAGTCTTAGTGAAGTTTTTAGCTTAAAAAACTTTTTTTAATAACTATAAAATTTCAGTGCTTTAAAACTATACTAAGACTTTTAGAACATCCTATGGGGACTATGTCCAATTATCCTAATTTATATCTGGCCACTGGACCCAGATAGCTCTGGGGAAAAAGTGAGACTGTTGACTTTGCACAGCCCTCCCTCACTTAAATCCAATTCACTTGCATATCATGGCATCATCTTCCTGATGCCATGGTCCACTTCAAGAACTAAGGACAAACATTAACAACAATAGAATATCCTGTGTACAAAATATACACAAGATGAATACAAGGAAATTTGGGTAGGAAAGAGGGCACCAACACATGTTCTGAAAAGCAAAGAAGGCTTTAATGTTGTTAGTGTTTCTGCCCTTCCTCAGAAGGTCATATGGCAGGATATATAGAGTAATACTAGAGCAGGAAACAGGAAGACCTAGGTTCAAATCTTGCCTTCAGCTTCCTCTACCTGTGTGACCATGGACCAGGCACTTGAACTTTCTCAATCTCTGTTTCCTCATCTATATCATTAGAAAAATGATATAGATAGATAATAATGAGATAGATATAAGGATAATCTCAAATTTGAGAAAATCTTCACAAACCATAAAGAAATATTCAAATATCAGTTCTAAAATATGCCCCAAACGCATTTGTGAAATTAGGGAATGTCTTGTCTATGAGGGGTTTTGCATTTAGAACATAACCCAATCACAGAATCTCAGAGTCAGAAGAAATCTCAGATGTCACATGGGCAGGTGATGCCTTCTCATATTCTTTTCTGTACAGCACTAATTGTTAGGAACCTTTTATTTTTCTCCTATATTGATCCAAAAATTATCTTCTTGTAACTTTCACCTATCCTTATTTTGGCCTCTGGAATCGCAGAGAACAAATCTAATCTTTTTTCTAAATGATGACTTTGTAAATATTTTTAGATAATTATCATGTTTCTACTAAATCTTCTCTTCACCATGCTTAACAACTGTATTTCCTTCGAATGAGAAGTATGTGGCAGAATTTCTGCTCCCCTCACCATCCTTGTTGCTCTCCTCTGGGCACACAATTGATTATCAAGTCAGATCAAATCAACAAGCATCTTTAAAATGCTTACTATGTGCTAGGTATTATGCTAAGAGCTGGTGACAAAAATATAAGAAAAACAGTAGGTCTCTCTTAAGGAGCTGCCATTTGAGAGAAATGATTATTAAATAACCAAATATTGGGGAGATGTGGGATTTTTTTTCCCTTCCTCATTTGAAGATTAGGTCAAGGATTAGTTCTCTGAAGGGCAAGGCAGATGATGGGATGACCTATTAGAATTACCCCACCCAACTAGAGAATTTAAGTAACAACAAAGAATTTAAGATGAATTCTGGCCCATTGAGTTTCCCTCAGCCAGTTCCCAACAGGGATGGATCCTCTTTTGTCTAGATTGCCCTAGGCAGGTGTAGTCTGTATAAGGGATAAGTCTCTTTGTCCAAGATTGGGTGATCTAAGTCACATCTCCCAGTCCCTCATTAAAAGAAGCTCACCTCTCATTATAATATTTATTCTACTCATTGATTGTTAACCAATCAGAGTTAATTGCCACCCTGAGGAAAACTCACTCTTCCAAGGGTATATAAGCATTGAGTGGGTTCCATGAGAGGTCTTTTGCATTCCAGAGTGCCACTGACTCTTTTTATTCAAGAGTGCCACTAACCCCTTTTATTATCTGCTAGTATGTTTAATAAAATGATTAATTACCCAGAAATTAAGTCTCTCAAACTTTTTATGTGTCACAGTTCTAATAGGGAAAATCCAGTTTAACAGGACAATAAACAATTCTTAAGCCTCTACTATCTGCCCAGCACATAGTAGGGGCTTAATAAAAGCTTATTGATTAGTGTTGATTGTCAGACTCTATGATAACCTCTGAGCATAAAAAGAACGTTTCTCCCTCTTTCTACCCCCCCGCCAAAAAAAGTGTAATAGGGGAGACAACATGCAAACAACCATGTATAAACAAAATATACATTTCACTCATATATGATAAATTAGCACATGCATTAAAAGAATCAGGAAAAAAATCTTTCAGGAGGTGGGAAGTTGGTTAAAACTTGAAAGAAGCAAGGAAAGCTATAAGACTAACATAAGAAGGAAGAATATTGTAAGAATAGAGGGCAGTCAGTGAAAATACAGTCAGAAGATAAAACATTGGGTGTGCAAGGAACAGCCAGCAATCCAGTGTCACGGGATTGTAGAGAATGTGGAAGGGAATTAGGTATAACAAAACTGGAAATATACGAATTGTCAAGCTACTTCCTAAAATATGAAACCCAGAACACCTTATTCCAGATTGGGAGACAAAATACAGTGAGGCTGTAAGTTTTCTTTTCTCTTTGTTATGTTTCTATATCCTCCAGCCTTGGAATCAGGAAGACCTGGATGTGAGTCTTGTATTTGACACATAAGAGCTGTGCAAACTTGAGAAAGTAATAATTTCTTAGTGCTTGGGGCAACTTTCTAAGACAGGTGCTCTCAAGCTGAAATTAAGGTAACTTTCAGGGGATTTTTGAACTTGGAGGGGAAAATTGCATCCTGGTTTTAATATAATTGGTTTCATTTATAATCCTATTCATTTTATTTTATGCATTTAAAAACATGATTCTGAGATGAGATCAACAGACCTAAACAGACAGCAAAAGAGGAACATGAGAAAAAAAAAGGGTGAAGAATACTTACTTTAAGACTATGAAACTCAGAGACTTGGTTGCCAAACTATTTCACAGTGAAAGTAGTTTCCTCACTGACAACTTAGAGGAACTAGAAAATTAATGAATTGGCTACAACAGAGTATTATACCTTACACTCAATTTCCAAACATTATCTTCTTTTTAGGTCAATACAGTAATTTAGCAGAGTGTGTGTGTATATGTATGTGTACATATATATGTGTGTGTGTATATATGTATGTGTATATATATACACATACATATATACACACACACATATATATGTATGTATATGTATACATATATAGACATATATGCATATATATCATGTGTGTGTGTGTGTGTGTGTGTATTTAAAACTTTGAACTGATGGTGACTAATAATAGAAATAATAATAGCTAAAATTTAAAGTACTTATTGCTACAAAGCACTTTACAGACAAAAGATGGTAAGTTTTAAAACAAACTTTTTTTTTAAACTTAAGCACATTAGGAAGAAAAAAGCCTACCACAAGTCATCTTTCATTTGTATGGTCAGCATGATTTAAATGTTGGTAATTTTATAGTCTGACATATAATTTACAAAAATTGAGCCACTAGACTGAACAAGTTTAAAAGTAATGACCATTCATTACTAAATTTTGGCAAGAAACCTTCCACACCTGGTATGTGCTTCATCATGTCTAAAGTCTACTTTACAGCATTGTTTGGGTTTTGAAAGTTGCATTTATTTCATAATCCTACTCTGATTAGGTTATTCATTAATTCTTTAATTCATTCAGCAAACATTTATTTAACTCTATGTGTAAGGTCTGGGCAAGTCACTAAACCTCTTAGTGCCTTAGGCAACCCTCTAAGATGATAAATTGCAAAGATCCAGACCTGCATCGGTAGAGGGAGTTTGCTCACCTGGCAGTTACCTATCAAATGAAATCACATGTCCAGTCACAGGTACTGTATCAGGTAGGGATATGAAGATATTACATATGTGTGTATCTATATCCATGTATGTGTGTATATATGTGATAGATACATACATATATACACACATATACACATATGAACACTCACACACATATATATATATACACACACGTACCCATTATACACATATATATGGGTATATACATGTGTATATAATATCTATATATGCATAATTTTTTCCCTACTTTCAAACTCTGAATTTCATGATAATAATTTTAGGATCACAGAATGTCAGAGATAGAAGAAACCTTAAGAAGCTACTTGCCTGATGATCATGATGATTATTATGATGACGATGATGATAATGATGATAATCCTTTCTACAACATACCTGAGAAGTGATCTTTCATTCTTTGCTTAGAAATTTCCCATGACATTCTAAATTAGAGCATAATACTTTTGGATATCTAAAATCTTTGGGAAATTTTCTCTGACCTTGAGCTTAGATTTGTCTATTTTTAACTTCTGCTTATGGCTGTTAGTCATGTTCTCTGGGGCCAAGTAAAACAAATGTAATTTCTCTTCTATATAACAGCCTGTGAAATACTTGAATATAGCTACCATATTACTTCCAGGCCAAATGTCTCTAGTTCTTTCAATGAGTACTTCTGTGGGATAATAGTGAGACATTTTACCACCTTAATTTACTCTAACCTGGTCATCCTTAGCCATCAAAGTCTTACAAAATTGTGTCATGTAGAACTGAACTCAATTTATTGGCTATGGCCTGATGACAAAGTCAGGTGATGAGACTTTCACTTCGTATTCCTGGATTCCATGCCCATGCTAATAATGCTCTTTAAGATCTAATTGTCTTTTTTGGCTCCTATATCATACTCTTGTTATCACTCTGAGTTCAATTAACAACAATAATTATATTAATCAATAATAGCTCATATTTGCACATTACTTTGCAGTTTCCAAAGTACTTTATATCCCCCTAATCAAATCCGACACTTCTCATTTTATTATGGTTATGTGGCCATTGTTTGTTTTTATCAAATGACATAATGCACATTGAAAAGAATCATTAGGTTAACTACAGATATCAATTTAGAGAAATCAGAATAAATGAGCAGGCTAGAGCTGATCAGAGTCACTTAACTTCTGTCTGCCTTAGTATGCTCAACTGTAAATGGAGAAAATAACAGCATCTACCTCACAGAGGTGTAGTGAGGCTTGAGATAATGTTTGTAAAGGATTTGGTATAGTGACTGGAATATTGTTGTTACTCAGATGTTTCAGTAGTATCTAACTGTTCATGAAGCCATTTGGGGCTTTCTCAGCAAAGACACTGGAGTGGTTTGTGATTTCCTTCTACAGCTCATTTTACAGATGAGAAACTGAGGCAAATAGAGTTCACTGACTCATCCTGGATCACACAGCTAATAAGAGTCTGAGGCTGGATTTGAACTCAGGCCTTCCTTATCCCAGGTCCAGCACTCTATCAACTGTGCCACCCAGCTGTCCAGGTGGTACAACGTAAACACTTGATAAATGGTTGTTCCCTTCCCTTTTCCACCATCAGAGAGAATAAATTATTGAAGAGTTTCTGGAGGAAGTCAGTGCTCTGAAAGCCCTAGGGGAAAAAAAAAAGATTTCTGTTTCTTTGTCTATGATATACAAAGTCTCAAATATATGACCTTCAAGGTATCTTGCAGTGGTAAGACTTTATCATGCCAAGGAACATTAGGGATTTTATATAAGGTAATACACATTCCTATATTTTTCTAGTCAAATGTGTTACTATAAATCATAAAAAAATATTGTATTTGACTTTATGTATTTACTTATTTATTTATTTTCATAACTGACATAAATGTAATATATTCAACTAATAACATCTGTAAAGTTATTGTTGGGAAGATCTGTTTTATTTTTGTGCCTACATGTGAGTAACTGATTTTGAGATAATTTGATAACTAAAGAGGAAAAAATATATAAACTTGTCTTTAAAACAAAGTAAGCCTTTGCAAAGATCACTTTATCTGTTAGGATAAAACATAGGAAATGTGACTTCACTGGCACAGCAAATACCCTGTTGAGGAAACTCTACCTTCTAATGTAGGTCAGCACCTTTTCTGTAATTTATAGTCTTAGAAAATTGCCAAAAAATCAGGGAGGGTAAGTAATTTGTTCAGAATCACAGATCCCATGGGTGTCAGAAATAGAATTTGGACCTAAGTCTTCCTAATGCTACCATCACCTCTATTGCCCCTCTACCATACAACCTCTCGAGAGTATCTTTAAAAACAGACAGACTAGGGCAGAGGAGGGGAATAAGGAAGAAAAGAAAAGGAATTTACATGATAATTTTGTTGTATTTGAAAGGAATAGCAAGTTGTGCATGGTAGATTTGCAGTTTCATATACAATCACCTTTTTGTATTGTACTATGCTATGGAAATACTTCCCACTCCCCACGAATTAAAAATATAATATACTTCAAAAAAATCTCAATCACATATTATCTCTTGCTGCTTTTTTAGATACTGGGTTTCAAATTTATTAATAAATTGTTATATTAAATTTCAAAATTCCCCAATTTAAATTCAATTGGTACATGATTTTCTAATAAATTATTAAATTGTATTTTCAAAGCCTGTGAGAATCAATACCTCGGATCCTTACTGTTTACATGACTTTGGTTACTATTGTCCAGGCATTTTTCAGTTGTGTCTGATGCTTTGTAACCCCATTTGGGGTTCTTGGCAAAGATACTGGAGTAGTTTGTTATCTCTTTCTCCAGGTCATTTTACAAATGAGGAAACTGATGCAAACAGGGTTAAGTGACTTGTCCAGCTAGTAAGTGTTTGAGTCCAGATTTGAACTCAGGAAGATTCCTGACTACAGGTTGAACACTCTATTCACTATGGTGACACCTAGCTGCCTTCTATGACTTTGGACAAGTCCCTTGATCTCTCTAGGCCTCAGTTCTCTTTCCTGTAAAATGAGAATATTTGTTGATCTCTAATGTACTTTCTAGATCTAAATGCTATGATTTAAAAATCTAAAATAAAATTAAACAAAGCTTCAAAAAAGAGCATATATATGTATTTATGCATACATGTATCTTTAAATATGTAATTAATTATTAATTTTAAACCCAGTATCTGGAAAGCAGCAAGAAATAACATTATGTGACTGAGATTGGTCTTACATACTCTGTGTACTTAAAACCAAAAAGATATTCTAGAGACTATAGATATAGGTAGATATACAGATATGTGATGTGTGTGTACATATAGTCTTTCTCTCTCTCTCCTTCCTCTCTTTTTTTTCTCTCTTCTCCTCTAATATATAAACATTATGTATGTGTATATATATATACTATATATATGATATATGTATGTATCTATATATGTCTGTAATATATAATATATTGTATTATATATTATACATTACATATTACATGCATACATATTTATACACATATATGTGTATATACACATACATTTAGAGAGACATAGGGAGAGAGAGCCAAACATTTGTACATGTGTGTATGTGATTCTCTAAAGTAAAGGTCACAGATCTAGACGTGGATGGGACCAGTTCTCATAAGCTATGTACTCTAACCTCTTTATTTTACAGATAAGGGAATTGAGTTCTAGGGAGGCTAAGTCACTGGCCAGGTAGTAACTCTCCGGGGGAGGACTTTACCTCAGTTCCTCAGATTCCCTACTTGGCATTCTTTCCATTAGGCAACATTGCCTGGCGAGTAGCAGGCGATAGCTCTATATTGCTCTTTCTACAGGTGGTGATCTAGGTCACCAGGCTAAGAAGGAATATTCCTTACTTCTCCACTTCCATAGTATTCCTTAGGAGCCCTGACAACCTTAGGCCAAGCAAGCATCTACTACTGAGAATTGTTGGGGATGAAACCAGTCAACGGGAGGTGAACTTCACTAGTCTTGTCATTGGACTAAGATTTAGAGGCCATTACCAGGTCCTTATTAGAATCTCCATTTTCTTTTTATAATAAACCTGAGATTAAATTGGTATAGGATTCTCTCAGTGGGAAATTCTCTTTACTAACATATATTGGCACCCTCTCTAAAACCTATATTCTCTGCAATGTAGAATCTTTAATTTCCTGAACCAGAATTGAAAGTACACAAGGCAATGCCGACAGCTGGATCATGGCATTGACCCTGTCAAATCACCTTCTCTGGCTGTTCAGAGCTCCAAGGCAGAGCCCAGGAGGACAGATGAACTGGGCTAGCCTGAGATCCAGAGGGCTTGGGAAGCTGCTTCTGTGTCTGAAAAGAATTTAAACCTTCCACACTAGCCAGCCCAACTCTATTTTTTAACCTATCCAAAACCTTAGCAAAAACATTAAAATAGACATAGGTGAACTGGAAACTATTCATTTGTAGATTGTCCACAATCGTGTGAATGAAATAGGTTTCAAAAGTACTTATAACTTGGTTATTTTTCCCATAGAGAATGTCATTAGCGGGAATTGAATACTGGCATCATCCAAAAAGGTATTTATTTAACACCCTTCCCCCAGCAGAATTATAGGTATTCAGTAAGCACCATTGGGCCAATTGTGCCCTTGGTATAATGTGGCCTATGTAACTCATAAAGTAAATTTGCTTTTTCTCTGTTCCTACCACACCCACATTTTTTTTTTGCTAGCAAAAGGTGGGATTAGGAAGAGTGCCATGCAAATAGTACTATTATTAGTAACATGCTAACATTGTGGGATATGAAGAAGGGTTTAGAAGTGGGGGAAGAAGGTTGAATATAGCAGTGGTAGCTTCTTTGGGCCTTCTGGAGGGGGGAGTGTCTAGAAATAGAGAGGAGAAGGGGCAGGCTCAAAAATAGAAGCTTCCAAAGGGCCTCTGGGACTCAGATTGTTTTTGTTTGTTCTTTGTTCTCAAAGAGTACCAATGACATCAGGTGGCTTATGTCTTGACTTGAAGGTAAATTGGATTTCAGTGAGGTAGACCTCTACAAAGTTATCAACCTCACTCTCCTCTCTAGAGTCATAGGAGACCATGGCAAGACCTTTGAGAGTTTACCATAGTGGAAACACTTTACTGAGAGTCTAAATACCAGGTTAATATTCTCAGTAACAAGTTGTATTACCATGGGAAAGTCACATACTTGTACAAGCCTTAGACTTCTCACTGATCCTATGAGGATAACAATATCTCTCAATCCCACTTCACTGTTGTTTGTTTTAAAACTAGTCTGTGTATCGCATCAGTATGGGGGACCTCTCAGGGTGGAAACTCCTTCCTCTGATGCAAACCAAGGATGTCTTCTTAAATTATAGTTTTAGAAAGTGACTGCATGCAGGGAGAGATTGGACATGACTTGCCCATGGTGACTGAGATATCTGAGGCAGGATTTGAACCTACTTCTTCCCAAAGCCAAAGCTGGCCCTTTCCCACCACTCCAGACTGCTTCTTACATAGTTATTACAGGAGCATGTGATATTATGGATGTATAAGCCCTGGTTCAAGTGTTGTAAGCATGTAATACTAGCGTTATAAAAGTTACTATTATTATTATAGGGAACAAATATGATGTAAGCCAGATGTGTGTAACTCAATGACTGTCTCCCTCTGTAGAAATCAATTGATATTAAGAAAGTCCTATTTATTCAAAGCTTGCCTAATCTGTGCAGGGTGTAGTAGCTCCCAGACTCCCTTAGATCTAGTGAGGATCAGTTTAGATTGGGAAATTTGGTCTGATTTGGGGAAAATACTATTTTTTCCTATTAGGAAAAACAAAGTTATATTATTCTTAAACTGAAGATATTTCAAACAATGGCTATCTTAGTCGATATTATTTGTGCTATATCCCAGTTAATAAGCTTAGTGAGTGTCCTAGTTAATGGATTCCATAGGACAAATAATTAGTGGGCTGTTTGCTTTGCTAATATTCATTGATTTGCAGGATCAAAAATTAAGAACGAGAAGGGATTTTGAAGGATATTTAGTCAAATTTCCTCATTTTATGAGGAAGCTAGGGGCCGGAGAAGTTTGGTTTCTAGTTGTCCACTTAGGTTGAAAAAGTATCCTTGGACTCTTAAGCATGGGATCTAGAGCTTTTGATTTTTACACCTTTCAGTCAAGCTCTTCATGGCCCCATTTGGAGTTCACTTGGCAAAGATCCTGGAGTGGTTTTCCATTTCCTTCTCCAACTCATTTTACAAATGAGGAAACTGAGGCAAACAGGGTTAAGTGACTTGCCTAGAATGACACAGCTAGTAAGTTTCTGAGCCCAGATTAGAACTCATGAAGATATCTTCCTGATTTAAAGCCCAGGGCTCTATCTACTGCATCACCTAGCTGTCCTTTCTAGAGCTAGGTCTGGTTATAAAAAGGAGTAGGAAGGCTTATATCATGGCAAGATCCTCTACAATTAGATGAACTGCGTGTCAATCCCATTTTTGCCTCTTGCTACCCCTGTGACTTTCGGCAAACCACTTAATCTCTCTGAGCCTCAATTACCTCATCTATAAAATGAGAAGGTAGGACAAGACATCCTTTGATGCTCCTTCCAACTCTAGATCTGTGAGGCAGCTGGATGGCCTAGTGGATAGATTGTAGGACTAGGAATCTGGAGGACCCAAGTTGGAATCCTGTCTCTGATATTTGCTAATTGTGTAATCTGGTCAAGTCATTTAAACTCTTTGTGCCCCATATGCCTCATCTGTAAAGTGAGCTGGTTGGATTCCATAAATGTCTTTCAATGTTTCTTACAGCTCTAAATATATGCTCCTATAATCTTATGATCCTGTCAACAATAATAAACATAAACTAAAAGAAAGATCTTCAAATAAACACATTACTTGAGATAGTGGCCTTTTTTTTTTTTTTTTTTACAAATTTTAGTTGAACTGGTTTGTCTATTTGCAGTGTATTGTTCATAACTGAACTATAAGAGATCTCAGTAGCTGAAGAAATATGTAACCCCAGTGTACATTATGGTCTTTTTAAAATGTTCTTTTATTACTTCTTAGTAACAACTGAAACCCCAATTACGTTAAATGGGAAATCTTATTTCACCAAAATCATTCTCTTTTAATGACCATTCTAAATCTATAAGTGTATGCATTTGTATGTAAAAACACTGCTTCTATAATTACATAGTGTGCATTTATGACATTTCTACAGACATAAGTTATATGTGGTTATGGATTTCTTCTCACCATTTTTATTACAGAGTCTATCATGCAACCCTTTAAAGTTAAAATTCCCACAGAAATCTTAATGGGGATTCACTTGTGGGTACATGCTGGGAAAAAAAAAATCTTGCATTGCCTGGTCAGTTAGGTAAGCTTTGATGCTCTGTTTCAATAATATTTTTGTTGCCAATATTTTCATGCTCTTATGCAATGTTTTTTCACCTGTCTGAGCTACAGTCAATATTTTCTAACCTTAGGTTATCGAGTAGCACCTAACTGTTTTGCTAGCCACAAACATTTCAAAGGGTATCATCATTTCTCAAGATCATAGGCAATCCTAGGTTGCTTCTAGTTCTACAAAATCTAGTTTCTTCTGTTGGCCTTTACAGGTTTCATTTCAGGTAGAGAGCTTTTGAGATTTCTGAACCATGCCTTACATTAAATTTCCTTGTTTCTGATGGTTTTTCTAAAAGCCCCTTCATTAATTATCTTTGACTTTTCAGAATGTCTCTGAGAAAATCAAGAACCTTCCAAAGGGTCCAGTTCACTTTTGAAAGGCAATGAAGGTTATCAGAGTTGGTTCATCTGTAAAATAGGTGTATTTATAAAGTACCTAACTTGAGAAGTAATTCAGTTTAGTAGAGACCTGGTCTCAGAGTCTTAGAGACTTGAGTTTTCCCGGCATTTGTAATCTTAAGAAGATGCTTGGGGCCTGAGAAATGATGAGACTTTACCATTGTCATATAGCCAGGATGCCACAGACTGCATTTAGAGATAAAAATTCTTGGGATCTTAGAGATCATAGGATTTAGAGCTAGAGCTAGAAGGAAGCTCAGAGCCCATCTAGTCCAGTCCCTTAATTTTCCAGTAAGGAAATTGAGGTCCAATGCCTTGCCCAGAGTCACAGTTATTAAGTGACAGGACAAATCTAATACTCTTTCCCTCTATAATATTCTTCTTTTTTAATGATAATTTTTTTTCCAATTCCATGTAGAGAAAATTTTCAATGCTCGATTTTATAAGATTTTGAGTTCCAAACATCTTCCCCCTCCTTTCCTACCCATTTCCCTTCCCAAGACAGCAAGCAAGCTGATATAGATTATACATGTACAATCATATTAAACATAGTTCCATATTAGTTGTGTTGTGAAAGAAGAATCAGAACAAAAGAGAGAAACAAGCAAAAGAAAAAACAAAAGAGAACAACAAAAATGATGAAAATAGTATGCTTGGATCTGCATTCAGAGTCCATAGTTCTTTCTCTGGATATGGATAGCATTTTTCATCATGAGTCTTCAGAAAATATTCTTCTTGATGTACTACCAACTATTTCAGCAACAGCTACTAAATGTTAAATGACCTAGATGGAGGCAGTAGGCATGTTTGGTTCATCTGTAGAGGATTCACAAGAATCATTCAGATGAGAAGGCTTAGAAAGGTTGGGATCTTTGCTACTGAAGAACTAGGTAATGGAAGATCCACCAAAGTCTATTTTCCCCCTAAAGAGTAATCATCTATTTCTGATATTATCTTCACCTGTGAATAAGACTCAGCCTTGCATGGTGGCCCGGGTCAATGGGCTGAACAATATTGCCTAATGAAAATCTATAGCAATGGAGTTTAGACTGAAGGGAACATTGATATATACATTTGACATATACAGGGGTGTGTGTGTGTGTGTGTGTGTGTGTGTGAAAATATGCTTAACCCTAAAACTAAACTTGATCTATTTCAATCTTACTGTGATTGTTCAGAAGGCACAGGACTTCCTCAGAGTTTTCATCATGAACATTAATAATTTTATAATAGTATAGGGATGGTCACTGAATCTGTGATTTCAATGATATCGGCTATTCCTGCGTGAGGAAACATCCTCTTCCAATAAAGGTTGGCAGCTCTCTGCAACTTCTAGATAGATGTAAGGAGTACTGGGGCATTAAGTTGTTTGCTTAGGGTCACACAGCTAATATTTATCAGAGGCCAGATTTGAACCCATGCCTTCCTGGCTTAGGGTAGTTAGGTGGCACAGTAGATAGAAGATGGGATTTTAGTTGGGACTAGATATTCCTGGGGCAGCTAGGTTGTTGATAGAGTGCCAGGCCTGAAGTCAGGAAGAGACTCATCTTCCTGAGTTCAAATCTGGCCTCAGACACTTACTAGCCACATGACCTTGGGAAAGTCACTTAACCCTGTTTGCCTCAGTTTACTCATCTTTAAAATAAGCTGGAGGAAAAAATGGAAAATCACTCCAGTACCTCCACTAAGTAAACTCCAAATGGGGTCATGAAGAGTCAGAAACAACTGGAATGGCTGAACAACAAGATGTTCCTGAATTGCCTACTACATAGAAAAATCAGAACCTAATTCATAAATATTTTCTTGGCACATAATGGTTTAATTTTTTGTTCAGACTACCCTTCAAGCCAATAGCTAAAGAATCTGACTTTTAAATTAAAATTCAAAAATACCTTGAAAAGTTAAGGTAATAAAAGCTTATTCTCCTCATGTCACAGAGACAACCAAAAAGCACAACTAAGAAGACTCACACATACATACCTACACGTGTGTGTGTGTGTATATATATATATGTATATATATATATACAAATACATATATACATATATATATATATGCATTTTAAGTGCCAATAGTTACAATCATTGCTCAGAATTTCTGGAAATAGGAAATAATTAACAGAGTAAGTCATTAAAAATCGAGAGGGATTGGCAAAAATTTCTTGTAGAAAATAAGATTTTATTTGGGAGTAGATATTTTTGAACTGAATTACAAAACACAGAGCCTAATTTCTAAATATTGTTTTGGCACACAATGCTTTCAATTCAGACCATTCTTCAAGCCATGGACTAAGAAATCTGACTTCTAAATTTAAATTCAAATTCACCTTGAATTGCTGAGGGAATAAAACTTAATTTCCTCAATGTCATAAAGACAATCAAAGGCATGTTTAAGCTACATCTCAGGAAACAAAGATTATGCCCTGACCTGTGAATGGCACCAAGCTAAGTATAATGTTAAAAAAGTAAACTATTAATAAGTTAGAACTTATTGACCAGAATTTCTGTTTCACTAGGCAACCCAGCCCTTTAATGATTCATTAAACAATTGCCAGGCTTTTTATAGAAGGAGCACCAGCTGCAAAGATATCCTCAAAGCAAATAAAGAGTCATTTCTCAAATAGTCCTTTCTCATCACAACTATCTAAGCAAGTTAATAGATTGATATCTATGAAGTATACAGCCTTACTGAGACTTTCAAGTATTGTCATTTTTTTACATCAAATAAGATAATAATTATAAAGCACTTAGCATGGTGCCTGGAACACAGTAAGTACTATATAAATACTAGCTATTATTCGTGTTGTTATTCATGCTTCATTCTCAAAGAGGGCCAATGACATCACAATGGTGACATCTTGACCTGTGCGTGAATTGGATTGAAGTGAGTCAGAGCTGTGCAAAGTCATTAATCTCATCTCTCCTCTAGAGGCATCGAAGTCCAGTGGCAAGGCAAAAGTCAAGATGCCTGGAGATGGCTCAGGATGCAGTGGGTGAACTTGGCCTTTCTAAATTAAGGTGTTTCCCATGCCTCAATTCATCTTATGCAACACCCATTCAATGACTAAGGGGTAGGTAAGAATTGAGACAAAAGATGAACTCATTTGCTATTACAAAAATATGAATCTGGATAGGGAATATCCTCCAAGTGCCATGCCAAAACAGAAAACAACTTTTACTTACACTCATTTTAAGCCATCAAAACATAAATAATGAGTTCTAAAGGCTTAGGCTGGGAGCTATTGTTGGCCATTCAATACTGCACCAGCTATGATGATGATGATGATGATGATGATGATGATGATGATGATGATAACTATAATGTTAATGCTTAAAAGTAAAGGCAAGAGCATAAGGCTAAGAAACAGCAATTAAGAAAGGAGTAAATTTGGGGCAGCTAGGTGGGGCAGTGAGTAGAGCACTGGCCTTGGAGTCAGGAGGACCTGAGTTAAAATCCGGCCTCAGACACACTTCACACACTTAATAGCTGTGTGACTTTGGGCAAGTCACTTAACCCCAATTTACCTGTCTTCCCCTCTCCAAAAAAGGAGCAAATTTGTTGTTATGATTTTTTAAAAATCATATTTCAACTTATGTATGAAAAGTAAAATGGTAAGGTAGAGACACAGAAAATATTGATTTCTGAAAGACTGAAGATTCAAAACCTAGCTCTGAAACATAGTGTCTATAAGACTGTGATGAAGTCACCTAAGCTCTTAATTCTTTAGGCAGCTCTCTAAGATAATATGTTGCAGAAAAAATGTTAAGACATATTGTTAGGGGTATTGCTTTATACTACAAAATCACTATTCTACTCTTTGTGCACATAATAATAAAAGAAATGAAACATGTTTTATTTCATTTTAGTGCTGACTTCAATTACTCTTTGTAGAAAATTCAAGCTACTTTGAATAAGATAAACAAAAAAATATAAAGATGAAATATTAAGTGTGTGGAAAAGATGAAAACTTGAGTGAAAGATTGGGGTTGCAGTAAGAAAGAATGCCAAATTTGGAATCAAACCCTTCCTCTGCCAGTAATTATCCGTGTTGTGTGTGGTTGTGTGGTTTGTCCTTTGTTCTTGAAGAGAATTATCCATATAACCTTGGGACAAATCATGGAAATAAAGCTAGTAAGGATTTCAGAAACCACCTATTACCACCTGTTGATATTTACAGATGAGTATCCTGACACCTAGGACGTTACATGATTTGCTCAATGTCACTTTGGTGGTAAAATCAGAGGTGGGATTTGAACACAGTTCTCCCAAATCCAGAGTCAGTGCTCTTTCCATTCAGTTTTGTTATCTGTAAGATGAGGAAGGTAGCCTATCAGCACTTCTTAAACTTTGGAGTAGTGACCCACAGTTTAAAAAGTGCTAAAGTTTAAGCCACTAGTGGAAAAAAAAGTTTAAGAATCCCATGCCTATATGACTAATTCTAAATCTATTATCTTGTGAATGCTTTGGGGGCAGCTAAGTGGCACAGAGTTAAAGTGCCAGGCCTGGAGTCACAAAGAAGTAAGTTCAAATTGGGCCTCAGACACTTACCAGCTGTATGATCCTGGGCAAGTCACTTAACCATGTTTGCCTCAGTTTCTCATCTATAAAATGAACTGGAGAAGGAAATGGCAAAACACTCTAATATCTTTGCCAAGAAAAACCCAAAAGGGGTCATGAAGAGCTGAAAATGGCTAAAAAATAACAAAAAACTGCTTAAGGGCAAGATCCTAGGATCATAGATTTAGGGCTGGATGACAATAATGAATCAACATATCAAAACCTATAGGATAAAACAAAAGCAGTAATCAGAGGAAAATTTCTATCTCTAAGTGCTTATATCAATAAAAAAGAGAAAGAACAGACCAATGAATTGGTTATGCAAGGAAAACAAACTAGAAAAAGTACAAATTAAAAATCCCCAATTAAATACTAAATTGGAAATCCTGAAAATGAAAGGTGAAATTAATAAAATTAAATGTAAGAAAACCATTGAATTAATAAATGAAAGTAGGAGTTGGTATTATAAAAAATCAATAAAATAGATAAACCATTAGTTAATGTCATTTTAAAAAAAGTAAAAAGAAAAGCATATTGCTAGTATCAGAAATGAAAAGCATAAATATACCACTAAAGAAGATGAAATCTAAGCAGTTACAGCAAGCCATGTTGCCCAATTATATGACAATAAATTTAAGAACTTAAGTGAAATGAAAGAATATTTACAAAGATACAAACTTTTGGCCTAGATTAGCAGAAGAAATAGAATATCTAAATAGAACTATTTTAGAAAAAGAAATCAAACAGACTATAAATGAGCTTCCTAAGGGGAAAAAAAAAGCACCAACACTAGATGGATTTATAAGTGAATTTTATCAAACATTTAAAGAGCAACTAGGGGCAGCTAGATGGCCCTGGAGTCAGGAGGAGCTGAGTTCAAATCCAGCCTCAGACATTTGACACATTTGCTATCTGTGTGACCTTGGGCAAGTCACTTAATCCCAATTGCCCTGCCTTCCCCCCTCCAAAAAAAGAAAAAAAAATAAAGAGCAACTAGTTCTAATATTAAATAAATTGTTTAGAGTAATAGGCAAAGAAGAGGTCCTACCAAATACCTTTTATGAAACAAATGTGATACTGATACCTAAAACAGGAAAAGTAAAAACAGAGAAAAAAATTATACACCAATTTCATTAATGAATGTAGATGCAAAAATCCCAGATAAAATACAAGCTAAAAGATTGAAAAATATCTCCCAAAAACTATACATTATGCCCAAGCAGGATTCATATAGGAATTTGGGGCTAGTTAACATAAAGAAAACTATTAACATGATTGATTATATCAATAATAAAAATATAAAAAATCATAGGATATGAATAGCCACAGAAAATGCATTTGATAAAGAACAAAGCTTATTTTTATAAACACTTGAAAATATAGATATAAATGGGCTTTTCCTTAAATTGATTAAAAGAAAAACTACCCAAGACCATTAGCAAGCATTATTTGTAATGGGGATAAGCTAGATGCCTTTCCCATAACATCAGGTATGAAACAAGGATGCCCACTGTCACCAGTATTATTCAATATTGTATTGGAAATCCAATCAATAGCAAAAAGAAAAGAAAAAGGAATAGACAGAATCAGAGTAGGGAATGAGGTAATAAAACTATCTCTTTTTGCAGATAATACAATGGTATACTTGCAAAATCCTAAAGACTCAACTAAAAAGTTAATTGAAACAATAATTTCAGCAAAGTGTCAGGATATAAGTAAATCCACATAAATCATCAGCATTCCTATATATCACCTAAAGGATCCTACAGGAAGAGACAGCTAGAGAGACCCTATTTAAAATAACTCTAGATAGTATCAAATACCTGTGAATACATCTACAGAAACAAACCTAGGATCTGTATGAACAAAACCATTAAAAAAAAAGCTTTGTACACAAATAAAATGAGATTTATATGAATGGAGAGATATTAATTATTCATGGGTAGGCAGGGCAAATATAAGAAAAATGACAATTTTGCCAACATATATTTAATGTCATTCCAATTAAATTACCAAAAAAATGGAGCTAGAAAAAAATAACAATATTCATTTGGAAGAACCAAAGGTCAAGAATATCAAAAGAAATAATGAAAAAAAAATGTGAAGGAAGGAGGTTTAGCAGTACCAGATCTTCACCTATATTATAAGGCAGTAATTATCAAAAACATCTGGTACTGGCTCAAAAATAGAAAGGTAGATCAGTGCAACAGTGCAAACATGCATTCCATAGCTGCAAACAAATATATTAAACCAGTGTTTGACAAGTGTGAAGTCATAAATTTAAGGGGTAATAATTCATAATTTGATAAAAAAAAATTGTTGGGAGAGTGTTATGGTAATTAGGGTGGGACTTTCTTTTTACTGTTTTCTCTTTTGGAATGCTGAAGTAATCAAGAACCTCTGTTTGGCTTTTCAAGTGTAATGGCAAGCAAAGTAGACTTTTTGTTTTCTCTGTTTTGGAGTGCTTCTCAGCACTAAGGAATCTTTGATCAAATAGGGAGTTTTTGATGACCTACCTATATCAAGGGAAGGCCTAACTCATGTGGGTTTGAGTTTCATGTTTGTGACTCCCTTTGACCCTGAAGAAGTGTATATAAACTCAGAAGGTAGTGTTTTGCCTTTGGGGGCTCTCACTCACTGAAAGAATGTCATGTGATTTGACCAGAAGAGACTCTGGGTAGCTGTTGTTAAGAGCCCCGTGGCTTTGAAAACCAAGATGTTGGTTCTTCTCTCTCTGGTAACTATGTAATTCTCTGGTCAGACATATAGAGCCCTGTATGTTGATTTCTGTGTGTGTTTGCTCTATTTACATAATGTATGCTTGTAATTTCTATTTGTATTTGCTCTGAAATTCAGGGTGCTGGCTTTTTCCCCTGAACTAAGTGAATGATATTATATGTTTAATTAAAGTAAGATTGTTAACCCCTTACAGTTGCTTTCCTTAGAAAAGTAGATCAAAGGACCTGTGCTAGCAGCCCTCCTGTGTGCTCGTTGTTGATCTTGTTGTTGGTCTTTCACCTCCACAGCAGCTGCTAGCAATATTGTTCTTACAGAGAGGTGGAAAGCAATCTGGCAGAAGCTGTACATAGACTAATATCTTACACCATTTACCAAGATAAGGTCAAAATGGATACGTTATCTAGATATAAAGTGAGATATTACAAGAAAAATTTAAGAACATGGAACATATGGATAGATGAATAATTTATAAACAAACACGAGATAGAGAGCATTGTGAGATGTAAACTGAATAATTTTGATTACACTAAACTAAAAGTTTTTGGACAAATAATACAAATGTGTCCGAGATTAGAAGGAAAACAGAAAACTGGGGGGGGGGGGAATTTTATAGACAGTTCCTCAGATAAAGGTCTCATATCTCAGATATATAAAGAATTTTGTCAGATCTCTAAGAATGTGAGTCATTCCCCAGTTGATAAATGGTCAAAGGATATGAACAAGCAGTTTTCTGATGAAGAAATCAAAACAATTTATAGTCATATAAAAATGCTCTAAATCATTATGGATTAAATTGCAAATTAAAGCAACTTCAGATATCACTTTAGACCTATGAAATTGGCTAAAATGATAGAAGGGGAAAGTGACAAAAGATTGAGGAGATGTGGAAAAACAAGTGGGACCTTAATTCATTGTTGGTGGATCTGTGAGCTGATCCAACCATTTTGGAGAGTGATTTGTAATTATGCCCAAAGAGTTTGCCTGTATCCTTTGGTCCAGTCATACCACTATTAGATCTGTTTCCCTCGATGATTAGAGAAAATGGAGAAGAACCTATATGTTCTAAAATATTTATAGCAGCTCTCTTTGTTGTGGAAAAGAACTGGAAATTGTGGGGATGCTCATCGGTTGTAGAATGGCTGAACAAATCGTGGTATATGCTCATAATGGAATATTACTCTGCTATAAGAAATGATGAGCTCAATGATTCTAGAAAAGAATGGAGAGACCTCCACAAAATAATGAAGGACAAAATGAGCAGAACCAAGAAAACACTGTATGCAGTAACAGAAATATTGTTTCATGAACAACTTTGAATTACCAAGTCATTCTATTATAAATACTCGAATTAACCGCAAAGATCCTATGAAGGTGATGCTGTTTGAATCCAGAAAAAGAACTGACACATGTACACGTATAGATTTGTGTCTAATGGTAGCCATCACAAAGTTTGGAGAGTGGGGGAGGGGAAAAAATAAATTCATATGATAACTTTGTTGTATATTCAAAGGAATAGCAAGTTGTACATAATGGATCTGCAATTTCCGTTGCAATTCTCTTTTTCTATCTGACTTTATCATGGAAATGCTTGTTTTATTACTTAAGCTCAGAATAAAATAAATATTTTAATTAGTTTTTAAGGATGGAAGGAACCTTAGAGTTCATCTAGTCCAACTGTTTTTTGTTTGTTTGTTTGTTTGGTTTTTTTAATTTCAGGAACTCTTTATAACACTCTTAAAAATGGAGGGCCCTGTTGAGTTTTTTTTTTGGTTTATTTTAGTTATATCTATTTATATTTACCATATTTAAACTTAAAACATCTCAAGATTACTAAGGAAATAGTTTTGACCTCTCAGACCCAAAGAAAGGGACTAGGGGTCCCTGAAGGGTCCCCCAGACAAGGGAGTGCTGGTAAATGTTTAACAATTGGCTTTCTTCAGAAATGTACAATGATACACTTTGTAGTTTTATCCTCATTATTAACATTTTCCCATTATTTTCAAGTCTGTAAATTAATAAAAATAATAATAATAAATCAAGACTGATTTGTAGCATTTACTCAATTCTGATGTGTAAATGTTCACACTGAAAATTTAACAACTGGCTTTGTGGAACCATTTAGTACTGGCTACCCAAATCACACTTTTGGTGAGAACTGGTCATCTAGTTCAACTTCCTCATTTGACAGATGAGGTCATTAAGGTCCAGAGAAGTTGAATGGCTCATAAAAAGTCACCCTGGCACCAGAGCTGAACCTAGATACTTTGATTGTATTTCTGTCATTGTTAAATATTAAATGATACTTTCATTTGATCTTAGAGATAATAGGGAAGCACTGCAATTTACTGAATTGAAGGGGGTGACATACTGAAACTTTGAGTTTGTGCTAAAATATGAGGAAATTATATGTTTGAGGCAGCTAGATGGCACAGTAGAAAGAACACTGGACATGGAGTTAAGAATACCTGAGTTCAAATCTAGCAAAACTCAAAGTGTAATATAAATTCTAGCTCACAAAAAGTGAGGAATTCCTGTGTTCCATTTGAAAAAACAAGGGACTGTAATTTATTGTACCAAGATTTCTATCAGAAATGGACTTTTAAAAGGGGGAGGCGGGGTTGTTCTTATTCAGTCATTTGAGTCACACCCAAATCTTTGTGACCACATTTTGAGTTTTTCTTGGCAGAGGTACTGGATGTTTTGTCATTTCCTTCTCCAGCTCATTTTATAGATGAGGAAACTGAGGTAAACAGGTTAAGTGACTTACCCAGAGTCACACAGATAGCAAGTGCTGAAGCTGATTAGAACTCAGAAAGATAAGTCTTCCTGATTCCAAGCCCAGGGCTCTATCCACTGCATTACCTAGCTGCTTTGTGGGGAATTGGGGCAGGGAGGAGGAAGAGGGAGGTTCCATTTCATAGTTCAAAAGGATAAATTTTGATTATAGGAAAAATTTATGAACTTGTGACACTGCAGTCACTGGTGATGTTGAATGATTGCTTCTAGTGTCCCTATGCTTCCTGCACAGATGTGCAAACTTTGCAGAATTCCCAGGGAAAACAAAGTATGTGGCTTCAAAGGAGAGCCAACAAACTCCTCCCCAGTTTAGAAAGACCTATTGTAAATGTCAAGAGCACTCAACAGAATTTCTAAGGAAAAGCATGAAAGCTGATAACTTGCTTTGAGGCCTGCAGGCCAAGTGAAAAGCAGGATGTGATAAGTAAAACCTGTTCACCTTTGAATAGCACATTCTCCTAGCTACTTATGTGCCCCAGGTCCATCCCTGGACCTCCTAGTTTCCATGCCCCTTTATGTCATTCTGCTTCTGACTCCCTCCCCCTTTCTTTTTTTTCCCAAAGTGCTATGATTCTCCTTCTATTCTATAGCTTTCCTGCCTTTCACTCTATCCTTTGCTCTCCTTCCCTCTACTTTTGTATCACTAACCATTTATTAGGTGCCTAATGTGTATGTCAGGAATTGGGTGGGACTCTGGGAATTTCTTTTAAATGTTGAAACAGCTCCTGCCCTCAATGAGCTTATAAAATGCCTGCATGTAAGTATATACAAAACACAAATATAGGAACAAGGGGGGAAGGCACCTGCAGCTGATTCTTTATCTATACTTTCTCTGTCTCTCTGTCTCTGTCTCCCCCCCCTCTCCCCCCTCTATCTCTCTCTGTCTCTGTCCTTCTCTCTGTCTCTCTCTCTCTGTCTCTGTCTCTCTCTCTCTCCATCTTTCCTCCTTCCTCTGTCTGTCTGTCTGTCTCTCCTCTCTGTGTGTGTCTCTCTCTTTCCCCCTTCACTTTCTTGATCCTCTCCATTTTTCTCTATCTCTGCCTCTCTTCCTTTCCATCTACTTCTATATGCTCTTTCCCCTTCTTACTGTTTTTTCTTGCCTTTATATGAAAACAAAAGCATACAATATATTACTTATTGTATATTTAAACCTTTTTTACAGTCTCTGGTTTTAAGTTTTAAAGTAGGTAAATTTTTAAAAATCATCTCTCATTCATTTTTTAAATGTTTGTATGGTTCTCAACTTCATTTTTAGCCCTTGGCAATCAGACTGGGAATGGGGTATGAGCATGGCATCCTTAGAAATGTCATGTATGGGGAAAAGCCCAAGATTTGAATTCAGAAGAGAAAGTGGTTTAGAACTTAGTTCTACTACTTTCTTGTCTTTGTGGCCATGAGTAAATCATTGACCCAGCCCACATCACTTTCTTCTTCTGTAAAATAAAGGAACTGAATTAGATGATTTATTCCAATCTAAAATCCTAAAATTTCTAGCAATGAGAAGAACTGACCCTCACTGTATAGCCTTTCTAGTTGGTAGGACAGGATAAAATCTCCTCTAAAGTAAGACATTGATTATTGGGTAAATCACCTAGATAAATATGTAGCCAACTGTGTGGATTTCATTTGACCAATGAATTGCTAGAGGGTTGTTGAACAGCTTACCATTTAATAGAGAGGGAGACCAGGTAGCGAATAAATTCTTAATTTGGATTTGATACCTAAGTTCAAATCCCACTTACTAGTTAAGTGATCATGGATAAATCACATTACTTCTCAAATCCTCAGTTTCCTTAACTGTAAATAGAGAATAAAAATCCATTTATTACCTATGTTTACATGGTTCCTGTGAGAAAAGATGCCAACTTGATGTTGTTAATTATATGAAATTGGCATCAAACATTATTTAAGAAAAGAAGCAGTCATAGTTTTCATTTCATTAGGAGAGTCCTTAACTTGTATTTAATTGTCACAAATATAAAACTGAAGGGGTTGCAGTTGGGTAGGAACCCCCTGCTCCTTCCATGGTAAACTTCTGATAGAACATGGCCAAGATCTACACAGGATAAGCAGGTATGAATGAACAGTGATGTGCATTGAGGGAGGAAATAGCCCCAACAAGATCTCTAATCCATCTGGAGTACCTGAAAACTATTAAATGTCATATTTTGTTCAGCTTAGTCTTCAGTGTTCAGGAAGTGTTATTGTCTATGCTACAGCTTATATCCATGAATAATGAATCTCAGTTCAACATTTTAGCTGAGTAACAAAGAAAAATGCTCAGAAATTCAACAAACTTGACCTATGTGTTGATTTATAAATATTATAGATATTTTCTTTGATTGCTGAGAAATATCCATGATCTTACTTTTTTGTGGGGAGGAAGGTAAGAATTCCAGGAATCTGCTATCAAAATATAATTTATACTGAACACAAAGCCACAAATATTTCATATACTCACGTATAATATATATTCACACATATGTGTATATATATATACACATATACACCTTTTAATGTACATATATGTTTCATATATATGTACATATATATTTCAAGTTGAAGTCCACCATTACAGACATATTTTATATTTTTCAATAAATATTTTTTCTCTGCTTCCCTCTGCTCACTGGAAAAAAATCTTATAAAGAATGCATGAAATCTTGCAGTATGCAGATGTGAAGACATCAAAAGAAGAAAAAGAAAAAAAAAATCACTGAATAAAAACATTAATCAATTAATGTCTGTCACAGAGCAGAAAAAGAGGCACAACCAATATGGGTAATGAACCTATCAACAATAGTACAACTAGTACTACAGAAAACCAGATAAATATTACTTATTTTCTACTTATGACTATCTTCTAATGGCATTTTCATTTTCTGGGAAGCTGATAGCATCAATCATTCATGCATATTCAGGAAAAACTTTTCTTTCCATAAGCTCATGAATTCTGTAGCTCAGAATGATCATAAATAGAGGGGTGTGTGTGTGTGTGTGTGTGTGTGTGTGTGTGTACACAAGTGTGCCTGCCTCTAAATGAGGGTTAAATAAACTGAGCTCATAGCTTAGATTCTAGAAACTGATTATGATTAAAATCTAAATGTTTAATATGATGCATTTTCCAAATGACATACTCTCATAATAATTAATTAACCATACAGTTATTTCCAAGGCAATGCATACATAGTACTTGGCAATTATCCGACTTCATTGATTAATATTGACTCTTTGAGGAAAACATATTGCAATAACAAAGTCTCCTTTTTATCCTAAGCTATCCAGTTGGATAAGCTGAGTTAATGACTAGTTTAGTCATTCCAGCGTATAGTTCCAGTTATCTTTTTAGCTAGCAAAATTCAGGGACTGTAAATTAAAAAAAAAATAAAAAATAGTTTCTAATTCTAATGACCCTAAGCTTGTATTTATAAGTGATCATTAAGTATTTTTTGTAGTTGCTTCAGATTTATTTATTTAAATGACTCATGACATCAAATGTTCTAGAATATGAATATATCAAAAAAATTAGTTTTACAATTCAAGGAATTTCATTTTTTGTGTACATGGCTCACGATAATGCACTTTGTAACTTGATTATGGCCAGCTGGGACACGAGGTTTCCTAATCGCAGCTTTGACTACATCATTCAGTCATTGAGAATAGTAATTGAATGTCAGGACATATTAATATCAAAGATAACATATCACTTAAACAGGAACCTATCAATTGGAAATATGGTATAGTGGAAATAGCACTGGGATGGGAGTTTAATTCCTGGCTCTGCTACTAATTGTGTTCACCTTGGACAAGTTACTTCATCTCTCTCTGGGCCTCAGTTTCCTCATGTGTAAAATATGACATCAGACAGGTAGGCCTCTTAAGTTACCCTCCTGTTCTAAATCCTATGACATACTTTAAGGACATGAGATACAAGGAACTATCAGTGTGTCCAACAATGTTACTTTACAACAAATGAGTAAACTTGTACTCGAATTAAAGTTCTGATCTACTTAAAGCCAATACATCTCAACAGAAAGGAAAGGGGAAAGGGAATAAGCACATATTAAGTCATTACTATTTGTCAAACACTGTGCTAGCTAGTTTTCTTTATTTCCTTCTTCCCTCCCTCTCTTCCTCTCTTCCTTCTTTCTCTCTCTTTCTCTCTTTCTTACCCCATCCTTCCTTCTTCCTTCTTTTCTTTCTTCCTTCCTCTTTCTTTCCTTCCTCCCTCCCTCCTTCATTTTTTCTTCCTTCCTTCCTATTTATGAAATCATAGAATATTTTATAAATTTTTAAATGGATATTGGGAAAATGATAATTTCTTCAGTTGACTCTTTTACCATCATGTAATACTTTCTACATATCAACCAACCAGTCACTTAGTCAACAAGCAATTATTAACAAGCATGTACTATATGCTAGGCACTTTGTCAAGTCCTGGACATACAAAAAAAGATAAAAGCTGTTCCCAACTCTCAAGCAGTTCACAGTATGGTGAAGACAACATGAAAACAACTATGTGCAAACAAGAAATATATATGTAGATAAAATGTAAATTCTTATCAATAATAGCAATAATAAGAATATTAATGACTCACATTTATATAGTACTTTAAGGTTTACAAAGTTCTCTCCAAATATCTCATTTTTCCCCTTACAACACTGGGATTTAGGTGCTATTATTAGTTTCAATGTCAAATGACTTCCCTGAGGTGTTACAGCTAGTAAGTTTCTGAAGCTGGATTTGAACTCATCTTCCTAACTTTAGGTTGAACACACTACTGCACCACCTAGTTGTCTAAAATCTATCCCTAAGATTTGCAACTAATTTATCTTTTCAGATTTATTGTTTATTGAATGTTTTTTCTCCCTGGTGATATCATACATTGATTGCTCCTCTCTAATCAAATTAATTTCCTTTATGTTCTTCATACATCTCCTTTCTATGCCTTTACACTGGTACCTGGAATATATTCCTTCTTCACATCTGTCTCTTTGTTTTTAAAGATTTGACTCAAGTGTCACCTTTTACATGAAACTTCTCCTAAATCACCCTCTCTTAGATATTAGTGTCTTATTCACCAAACAATATCATGTATTCATTTTGCATATAGTTTGCATATACTTTTATGTGTTCATTGTCTCCCTTGCCCCCATCATCCATAGAATGCAAAATCCCTGAAGGCAGGGACAGTTTCATTTTTGCACTTGTATCCCAGAGCTTTTGTATAGTACCTATCTGATAGCAGGGGCAGTTACGTGGCACAGGGGATCGAGCGCCAGACCTGAAATCAAGAAGACCCATCTTCCTGAGTCCAAATCTGGCCTCAGACACTTACTAGCTGTATGATCCTAGGAAAGTCACTTAATCCTATCTACCTCAATTCCTTACCTATAAAATGAACTGGAGAAGGAAATGGCAAACTCCAGCATCTTTGTGGAGCAGAGCCCAAAGGGGGTTATAAAGAATTAGACATGACTGACTGAACAACAGCAACACACAGAGAGTGAAATGCTCTAACTGAAAGTCTCCTCACACCCTTAGACACTTCTTTACTAAGGCATTTTGGAATCCCAATTTGTAGGATTATTGAACAACGAATATTTCACAAGGAATAAGGAAGAAGTTCAATTGAAAATTTGCTTTGTTAAGCCACAAAACTGTAGGCACACCCTTGCATAATCATTTTTCCTGAAATTATTCAATCACTCTGACTACAAGCCTTCAAAGATTCTCCTTTCCAAATAGGTAATAAATGCCACTCTAACTTTCAGTTACTGAAATAACCAAATACGTTATTCCTTCTGTTTGGTGGATCCTGAGCTTCTCTAATGGCTCAAGGACAAGAACAGAGAGGGCATTACACTTAGGCAGACCATTTGAGGAACTCTCCTTAGTTGGATCATTGTTGTAATTGTTTTAGGGAGGAGTACATTTCTGGGCTAACCAATAAAGAGTGAATGAGGACATTACTTTGAAATTGATAGAGAAAGGCTAACAAGGGTCTGAAAACTTCAGACTAAAGTAATTTTAATGCCTTCTTAATAGTTCCCAAGGGAGGAGTAGAGGAGAAGTGGGGAAGAGGAGGGAGCTTTCTCTGCTTCCACACTGGAAGAATACATCTCAACTTCCTGGAGTGATCATCAATGTAGGGACCTACATGTTTCCTGGAGCTCAGCACATATGTATGGCACTGAACTAATGAGATGCGGGGGGTAAGTACAAGAAATGGCTAGTTTGGAATGTGTTTAACTTGGGATACTTCAATGAGTCTCACTCATAAGTGCCTGTCAATAAATTCCAAATATGGGGCATACATACAGGTCTTCTGCTAGATTGTAAACTGTACAAGGGAAGAGATCATGTCTTCATTTAGTATTTCTTCCATTCTAGTTGAGTTTTTGATCTTTAAGAAATGGATATTGAGTGAATTATTGAATGAGATAATACGTAGAGAGATTCCTTTAAAACTTATTTACTTAAATGCTTATGGATTAAATGAAATTACCTAGAAGTTACATCTTTGAAAAAAAAAGAGGTAGATTCTTTATCACAGTGTTATGGGAAGAACATGAACTTCAAATCAGGAGATAGTTTGATATACATTCCATGTCTGATATTTACTACTTGTATGATCATAATTAAGTCTTTGAGTCTCAGTATCTTCATCTGTAAAATGGGCATAATAATATCTGCAGTAGCTGCATCTCAGGCTTTATAATATGATCAAATTATTATAGCACCTATAGAGTGTTTTATAAATCTTAAAGTATACATAAAAGCCACTGATTATACATTTTTATCAATATTGTCAGTGAGCTTTGAGCAATAAATTCATCATGGCACCCAAATGACATACTCCAACTGTTGCATTATTAAAATAACCTGCTCTTTGACCTGCTTGCTGCAAGTCTCTCTCTAATCCAGTTCATCCTCCACTCTATGACCAAAGTGATTTTTCTAAGCCTAGGTCTGACCATGGCATCCCCCCACCTCAGTAAATTCCAATAGCTCCCTATTGGGGGATCAAATAGAAAATCATCTCCTTGGGATTTAAAGACCTTCTTAAGCCAGCCCCCACCCTCTAACTTTCTACTCTTTTCATACCTTACATCACACCATATACTCTTTGAACCAGTGACTAGCTATCTTCCATGCCTTGCAATGGTGGACCTCTTGATTTCCCTGGCTCTCTTAAAATCACACCTAAAATCCTACCTTTTTAAGTCTAGTGCCTCGATTCCATTTGCCTCAGTTTCCTTATCTGTAAAATGAATATATTAACAACATCTATGAGTATGTTTATGCATGCCCAGATCACTCAAGATAGAGGCACCCATGTGGGAAATGCCAGAGACCTGCTTCAGGGAGAAGACATCCTGTGTTTTCCCATTACATTGCTCTTTCCACTGACTGTACAGCCAGAAGAGAAGGGCTACATCTTTAAAACTACCTGACTGGAACAGTCTGCCTCTCTTTCCAGCTGTATCCAGGGAGTAAAGCTCCTGTTTACCCATAGCATGGGTACCATGAACTAAGCCGGGTGGGAGAAAGGGCTACATTTCACAATGCCTTTAGTCCCGATGACCCTGAGGGCTTAGAGTTTGGGTCTGTTTCATTTGTCCTTTTTTACTTCTAGGCATAGGTGACAGGGCTCCTGGAGACCAGACCTTGAGCCACAGGGACTGGAAGCCAGATTCTAGGTCACATGCTGCTGTCAGCCAAGCAGGGAAACCATGAAAATCCAAAGTTCTGAGATGGGAGTCCAGGGTTGGTTAGACTTGGAACTTTATTTGTGAATGATATATAGGAAAAAATTGAGTTGTAAGCCTAATTTCCCTCTCTTCCCCAGATACTGAGGAGTTATCACTAGAGATTATGTCCCACAGGTACTGTCAGGGAATGCTTGTATATCTGTTCTTACTATACCTTTGAAGTAAATACTCCTTTGTAAAGCTAACTATTTATTGGTTGAATGGAACTAGGGTACAGAGGTTCCGTAACCTGGGGAACACAATTTATTCCTATTATTGGCTTGAGCCAATGACAGAGAGACCAGATAGTCCCAAATCCTCTTAAGGGTACTGGAGAACCCTGAGGGAGTGGCAAAATATACCTGAACTTCAGGAAATGAGGGGCCGAATAATCGGTATTACTCTATCTCAATCAATCAATAAACATTCATTAAGCTTCTACTATGAGTCAGGCCCTGGGCTAAGTGCAGGGGATACAAAAAGAGGCAAAAGACAGCCCCTTCACTAAAGGAGTTGACAATCTTGTTGCTGGTCCTTCCTATTTGAAGAGGATCAATGGCGTCAAGGGTGATGTCCTGACTCCTGCAAAATTAGATTTAAGTGAGGCAGAGTTGCACAAAGTTGTCAGCCTCATTCTCTCTTCCAGCATCATGGAAGTCCAGTAGTGAGAGAGAAGTTAAGATGATTAATGATGGTTCAGGATGCAGTGTATGACCTTAGCATTTTTGAGGTCTGACCAAACCTTCATGGTGGTTGGAATAAATTATTCTTGTTCACTCATTCTGCCAGGGAAAGTCTTCACATGTTCAGAGTAGACATGCCTCTAATTCACCAACAGGTTTGAGGCCTGTCAGTTACCCTCACTCTGGTTTAGCCCACCCGAGATACTTCACTGCAGTGTGGCCTCTGCACATACTATGACTTCTTGGAGCCGCAGTTCAGAGTTGAGAGAAAGGTGGATCCCAAAGGTGGATGAGCAGCCCTGAAAAGGGCTCAGCATGACCTCTCACCAGAGGTGGTAGTCCTCCCTGAACAACCCATACAATCTAATGAGGGGGACAAGAAGCAAACATAGACAAACAAGTAATATACCAGATATATAAGAAGGAATTAACAGAGGGCAGTTTTCCTTCCAGGACTGTTGTGAGGATGAAATGAGATATTTGTAAAGCACTTTACACAACTTAAAGCACCATATAAATGCTTATTATTATGAATCTTATAATTAATTACTGAGATACAAATTGCCTCCTTTTTGCTTTATTTCACTGTCACTGAGACACAATCTCTGTCTCACTTTTCTCCTGTTTACTTCATTGCTTCAATTTAAAAGGTTTTTTTCTGCTAGTTTAATCCCAGTGCCATAGATAAATTATTGATGTCTTAATGTCTGTGTTGATGTTGTTGCCCAGATATTTATTCCCCTTTGGCTTCTGTAGGTGAGTCACTCTCAGTTCTGAATCATTCAGCCTCTTCTTCTATCTCCTCTCATACCATTCTCTCATCCAAGCCCTTCTTCAAACTGTAAGAGCTGAATCAATGTTATCAGATGATGAATTTGTTCCCTTTAGTTCCCCCTCACCCACTCTCATTGCTTCGTTCTGTGTTTCTTCTGTGCTTTCTTCCACTTAGAGCTAGTCAACATCATCGGTGGATCACCCACTCAGTCATTCATTGACTCTACAAGGCTATACTCCTATATCCTAATGTCATTCTAAAGGTTTCGTTTTTATTCTTACAATACACTTAAAAGATTAGCTCCTTATGGAAAGATGATTTAACTCAAGAAACAAATCCATGCGTAGTAAATTTCACCACAACACTACTCTAACAATTGAGAACTTTGACACGAGGTTATGTTTTTGCCCATTTAATTCAGAACCAAAAAGAGATTTAACCAGTGAAAAAAAAACAAAAATAGATTTAAGCCTGTTCTTAAAACCCGTCAGGACACGTTGCTAAACTAACCACATTTTTTAAAATAGTGTAAATTGTAGTATCTGTTCAAAAGGGTTGCCACATATGCCAAAGTCACTCTAGAAAGTTTTCAGGATCTGTATCATACAATTTCATCATGGGTGAAACTGTTTTAAAATGAGATTCTTTGGAGATTTATTAAACAAGAGACATGAAAGCCCATCCTCATGATAAATTCTATTCCACGATATTTTATGTCCAATGAGTGCCTGTGTTACTTCAGACAAGTGACATAAGATCATTGGACCTCAGTTTTCTCATCTGTAAAATGCAGAGGTTGGACAAGGAGATTTCTGAAATCTCTTTCAGCTCTACATCAATTATCATAGGAAGTCATTCTCACTGGTGAGAAACATAATAGTGAAATCCAAAGCTGTGTGCATGAAATCTCTTGGATTTAATTTTTTATTCCTTTATTTAAATTTGTATTTTACATTTCATTATTCGTTGAAGTGTGAGGTTTGCTATGGCATAGTGTCATCTTATCACCTTTTAAGGGGAAGTATTATTAGAACAAAATTACTTTACCGTTTCTATCCCTCACTTAAATGTCTCTACAATATGGGACTATATCCTGCCTCCTGCAATTTTCTTTCTTTTTTTTTTCTTTTGAATCAACAAGTGTTTATTTAAGCACCCACTATGGGTCTTTACCTGAGTATGTTATACAAAGACAAGGAAACGAACCCTATACCAAGCCAAATCACCTAAAAATATTTGAGGATGCAGAATGTTGTAGAAAGACCACTGGAATTCGAGTCACCAGGATATGAGTTCAAATCTCATCTCTGGCACTGTGGGACCTTGGGAAAGTCACTTAACCTGCCTCAATCTCTGTTTCCTCAGTTTAAAACAAGGCAATTGGACAATATGACCTCTACATTCCCTTCCAACTCTTGATCTATGATCCTAGCATCGAAATGTCTTATAGAAGACATTGTGGTAGGCACTAGTGATACACTGATAAGATATATGAACAGGCACATCAACAGCAGCAGCAGCCACAACGACAACAACATGCCTTCAAGGAAATTACACTATTTGAGTGAGATATAAAGTATAAACAGACAAGTAAATCTTTCTCTCTCTCCCTCCATATATATGTATGTGTGTGTGTGTGTGTATGTATGTGCCTGTGTGTGTGAGTGCGTGTATATATGTGTATATGTGTACAAATATATATATATGAAATTTAAGGGAGATAACAGTGAGGACTAATAACATCAGGAAAGTTTTCCCATAGGGAACAGCACATGAGCTGAGATATGAAACCACATGTGGACTTTACCAAGTAGTGAGGAAGAGTGAGTTCAGACGTTAGGATAATCTATGCAAAAACAAGTTGGCAGGAGATTGAGCAGCCAGTTCAAGGAATGTCAATCAGGTCAATTTGCCTAAAAGGTAGAAACTGTGTGTATATGTGTGTGTGTGGGGGAGGTGGGGGTGGAGGGGAGTATAGGTTGAAATCAGAAGGTGAAGGGCCCTAGATGACAAATTGAGACATTTGTATTTTATCCAGAAGAAACAGGAGCCATGGAAGTCTTCTGAGCAGTATAGTGGCATGGCCGGCACTAATGACCTCTCCTCTGTTGTAACACTTTAAAATAATAACCAATTAATTCACTGAAAAGAGGCCTAGGGTTTTAGTTTCCATCCATGTACAAAATGGACATACTTGGCTAAATTCCATAGCTAGTCCTTCATATTACCTGCCAGTCATTTCTAATTCTACCCAGTGACTCATAGCTTATCATGTTATTGAATCAACGCCCCCCACCCCCCCAACCACAAAGAATAAGAAATATAGAGCAACTAAGGTCAGTGATGATGTAGAACTTTTAGGCAGTCAGTGAAAACTGGGATAACTAAACTCAGTAAAAATCAACCAGATGTGAAGCTTAAAAATGTTAAGCGAGTTTTTGCTTCCTGAGTCTAATGACTATGAGTCAATGTTGTGTTTCCTTAAGATTATTAGCATTTCTACTATGCATCAAAAGTCAGAGGAATGTTAGACATTCAGCATATAATTTCTTTCACATGGGCTACTGCTAGTCACAGAATCTCAAACTTTGAGAGCCGGAAGGGTCCTTGGCATCTATCTAGTTCAATACACATGCAAAAGGAATAATGACAACAAACAAACAATATTTATCTGGAACTTTAAAATTTCTAAAGTATCTTAAAAATATTTATCATTACATTAATCCTGGCAGATAAGTGCTATTAGCATTCCCATTTTACAGTTGAAGAAACTGAAGCAGAGGTAGTTTAAGTGACAGCAACAGGACAACAGGACAAAGCCAAGATCGGATCCTTGGGTCACTTCATTAGAGGCCTCTTGATATTCTAACTAACAGTCCTCTCCCTCCTTTCCTTGGGGAAGGAAAGGATATAATCCATGGAATCACTGGGAGTCCTCTCACCTTTCCCCTTCATTTTCCTCCTCCTTAAAATAAGAACTATGGACCAGATGACCTTTGAAGTCCCTTTCAGCTTTAAAGCAAATATTCTTTCCCTGAGATCTGTGAACTATACTTAAGCCTAGTACTAGGGCTCCAGCATCTTCCAACATACTGGTTTGGTAATCTTGCCAATAAAGGAAATGAGATCTATCAAGTGCAACATAACCCTGTTGAAGCCACATTGGCTCTTTGTAATTATGGCTTTTCCTTCTCCATGTTCATCAATCATCTCCTTAGCCATCGTTCTAGAATTTCCCCAAGAATCAAAATAACAATTCTATTTTGAAGGCTCTGCTCTCTTTCTTTTGTGAAAATTAGGAGAACGTTAGCCCTTCTCCAATCTTGTTGTGTATCTCCCATTTTCTATGATCTATCAAACGTCACTGATGGTAGCTCACAAATCACACCTGCTAGCTTTTTCAGCATGTGTGGTTGTAGTTCATCTGGGCCAGATGACTTGAATTTATCAGTGGCAGTCAAGTACTCTTCTGTTATCTCCTTAGTTGTCTTGGGTATCAACACCCTATGAGTAATTTTTGTTCTGACGTGCCAATGCATTTCCTTGGCAGAGAAAACAGAAACAAAATAAAACTGAACAGCAATTCTTTTCTCTGTTTAGCTATCATCATCCAATCTAGAACTCTAGAACCCAATATCCTAAGATTCTCTCCTTTCCCCTTCCTTCCAACAGTGTCTTTCATCCATCATTGGGGGCCATTTCCAGTCATCCTGATTATATCATGCCACAGAACCCAGATGGCTCCAGAGGGGAAAATGAGGCTGGCGACTTTGCACAGCCCTCCCTCACTTAAATCCAATTCATTTGCAAGTCGTGGCATAACCTTCCTGACGCCATGGTCCTCTTCAAGAACAAAGGACAAAAACAACAGTTATCATTATCCAATCTACCCCAAGGAAAGGTACAATCTTTTCTTTTCCCTTTTCTCCCAATAAGGATAGGGCCTGGCCCTATGATTTCATTGCTATGGAACCTACCAGATAAATGATTTCCCTCCCTAAACGGAGGTCTGTAATATCTTTTTAAGTTCTAATAACTTATAAGATATAAGATCATATATTAATGGGCGGAGCCAAGATGGCAGCTGGTAAGCAGGGACTAGAGTGAGCTCCGTACAGAGTCCCTCCAAAAACCTATAAAAAATGGCTCTGAACCAATTCTAGAATGGCAGAACCCACAGAACAGCAGACAGAAGCAGGGCTCCAGCCCAGGACAGCCTGGATGGTCTCTGGGTGAGGTGTATTCCACACGGAGCTGGGAGCTGGGAGCTGGAACGGAGTGGAGCAGAGCCCAGCCTGAGCGGCGTGGAATAACCAAACTTGGAGTCGGGCGGATGGGGCCCCTAGCGCCCTGAATATGTGAGCTGCGGCAGTTACCAGACCCCTCGACCCACAAACACCAAAGACTGCGGAGAAGGTTAGTGGGAAAAGCTGCGGGAGTGGAAGGAGTTCGCAGTTCGGCTTCCAGCCCCAGGGGCAGCGGAGGTGGGGCAGCTACAGCTGCTGTTGCTTCCCGCCCCAGGCCCACCTGGTGGGAGGAATTAAGTGGCAGATCAGAGCAGGAGTGCCCAGCCTGCTAAAGATCTAAGCCCAGCCCGGGCTGGGGGTTCTTGGGGAAGGAGGAGTGCTGGTGTGACAGAGCTGGCACCTCCCCCCCAAATGTGGAACATAGAACTCGTTAATCTACAAGCAGACATACCCCACTAAAAATCTCAAGGGTCAAGTGAGTTGGTTGGGAATATGGCCAGGCAGCGAAAGCACACCCAGATTCAGTCTCAGACTTTGGATTCTTTCTTTGGTGACAAAGAAGACCAAAACATACAGCCTAAAGAAGACAACAAAGTCATAGAGCCTACAACAAAAGCCTCCAAGAAAAACATGAACTGGTCCCAGGCCATAGAAGAGCTCAAAAAGGTGTTGGAAAAGCAAGTTAGAGAAGTAGAGGAAAAATTGGGAAGAGAAATGAGAAGGATGCGAGAAAACCATGAAAAACAAGTCAATGACTTGCTAAAGGAGACCCAAAAAAATACTGAAAAATACACTGAAGAAAACAACACCTTAAAAAACAGACTAACTCAAATGGCAAAAGAGCTCCAAAAAGCCAATGAGGAGAAAAATGCCTTGAAAGGCAGAATTGGCCAAATGGAAAAGGAGGTCCAAAAGACCACTGAAGAAAATACTACTTTAAAAATTAGATTGGAGCAAGTGGAAGCTAGTGACTTTATGAGAAATCAGGATATTATAATACAGAATCAAAGGAATGAAAAAATGGAAGACAATGTGAAATATCTCCTTGGAATAACCACTGACCTGGAAAATAGATCCAGGAGAGATAATTTAAAAATTATTGGACTACCTGAAAGCCATGATCAAAAAAAGAGCCTAGATACCATCTTTCAGGAAATTATCAAGGAGAACTGCCCTGATATTCTAGAGCCACAGGGCAAAATAGAAATTGAAAGAATCCATCGATCGCTTCCTCAAATAGACCCCAAAAAGAAATCTCCTAGGAATATTTTCGCCAAATTCCAGAGCTCCCAGATCAAGAAGAAAATACTGCAAGCAGCCAGAAAGAAACAATTTGAGTATTGTGGAAACCCAATCAGAATAACCCAAGATCTGGCAGCTTCTACATTAAGAGATCGAAGGGCTTGGAATGCTATATTCCGGAGGTCAATGGAGCTAGGATTAAAACCTAGAATCACCTACCCAGAAAAACTGAGTATCATGTTCCGAGGTAAAATATGGACTTTCAATAAAATAGAGGACTTTCAAGCTTTCTCAGTGAAAATACCAGAACTGAATAGAAAATTTAACTTTCAAACACAAGAATCAAGAGAAGCATGAAAAGGTAATCAAGAAACGGAAATTGCAAGGGACTTACTAAAGTTGAACTGTTTTGTTTACATTCCTACATGGAAAGATGATGTGTATGATTCATGAGACCTCAGTATTAGGGTAGTTGAAGGGAATATGCATATATATATATATATATATATATATATATATATATATATGTTTATGTATATATATATAAGTGAATGTGTATGTATGTATATATCTATGTGTATATGTATGTATGTGTATGTATGTGTATATATATATATGTAAAAGAGAGAGAGCAGACACAGGGTGAGTTGAAGATGAAGGGAAAATATCTAAAAGAAATAAAATGAAATTAAGGGATGAGAGAGCAACATACTGAGAGAGGGAGATAGGGAGAGATAGAATGGGGTGGATTATCTCCCATAAAGGTGGCAAGAGGAAGCAGTTCTGTAGGAGGAGGGGAGAGGGCAGGTGAGGGGGGAATGAGTGAACCTTGCTCTCATCAGATTTGGCCTGAGGAGGGAATACCATACATACTCAGTTGGGTATCTTACCCCACAGGAAAGAAGAGGGAGGAAGATAAAAAAAAATAAAAGGGGGGGATGATGGGGGAGAGGACAGATGGGGGGGAGGTAATCAAAACAAACACTTTGGAAAGGGGACAGGGTCAAGGGAGAAAATTCAATAAAGTGGGATGGGTTGGGAAGGAGCAAAAGTAGTTAGCCTTTCACAACATGAGTATTGTGGAAGGGTTATATATAATGATACACGTGTGGCCTAGGTTGAATTGCTTGACTTCTTAGGGAGGGTGGGTGGGAAGGGAAGAGGGGAGAGAATTTGGAACTCAAAGTTTTAAAAACAGATGTTCAAAAAAAAAAAGTTTTTGCATGCAACTAAAAAATAAGATACACAGGCAATGGGGCATAGAAATTTATCTTGCCCTACAAGAAAGGAAGGGAAAGGGGGATGAGAGGGGAGGGGGGTGATAGAGGGGAGGGCTGACTGGGGAACAGGACAACCAGAATATATGCCATCTTGGAGTGGGGGGGGAGGGTAGAAATGGGGAGAAAATTTGTAATTCAAACTCATGTGAAAATCAATGCTGAAAACTAAATATGTTAAATAAATAAATTTAAATTTAAAAAGATAATATATTAATTAGTATAATAATATAATATGAGATAAGATATAATAATTTAATTAGAGAATTACTGAGAGTACTGAGAAGGTGTCTTACTCAGGGTCAAGTAGCCTATATGGGTCAGTTTAGGATTTCAATCCAGATCTTCCTGGCTTTTAAGTCAGATCTCTATCCACTGTGCCACACTGTGACTCTCAAAATGGTAAAATGAACAAAAAAAAAACATTTTTGTATTCCTTTTACTTTCCCTGAAACCATTAATTCTTTCGACATTATATCATTCCTGATAAAATAATGTTTTTTAGAATACTGAGCCATGCTCTTATGTTCATTCTCTGTTGCTTGACATCGATTTCATCTTCTTTACATTTCTTTTTAAAATCTAGGTTGGTTGATATGTTCTGTATGCCTGCCAAAGACTTTATAATCATTGGCAATTTTTTTTAAAGCTTCCTTTTGGGAATGTGGGCAATTGTCATTCATTTTGCTAAATCTTGGGAGGTTCTCTGTTATGTCTTGAAAACAGACCCCAGAAAGACAATAGAAGTCTCTGTTGTTATCAGATCAACAAATAACTTCCTCAGTACTCCCCACTCCATGCCAGCACCAACACTACCCAGCAAAGAAATACCAACTATGCCTTCTTCTTCCTTTGACCCTTACTGGCTCTTACCCAAGAGCTTAACTGTATCTATTAGATCATTTAAGGACAAATGACTTACTTGTTTATTTCTTCTCAGGACATCTAGCTCCTAACTCTTCATTAAGATCTATCCCTCCATTCCTTCATTGTTTAACCTTCTTCTATTCACTATCATCCTGACAAGATTCAGGTCTCCCTTCCTCTACCTCTTAGCCTCTTTTTCCCTCATATTGAGCCTGGATTCTATTTATGTTAGGGACATGTCAATCTCCAGATCAACCTGAAGAATGGATGGGGTATTCTTTGAGTCCTTTTACTTCCTCCATGGGGGTGATCAGTCTAAACCTGGAACACACATAACAATCACTTGGCTCTGTCACAAGTATGACCTTGATGCAAGTCACTACATAATTTCCCACATGCTCTTCAATGAGTGAAATTTTAGCCTTTAAAAAAAAAACTACTTGTGTTTACACCCCAAACCTAACCCTAGTTACAATGTTTACATTCTATTGTCACCTTTCAATAATTTGACACTCAACTTCTTTTGCTTGTTATTAAGAATAATTCAAGAATTATAGTCACATCTACCTCTCTTTGAGACTAGAACTGATCTGGCTTTTCCAATTTATCCCACCTCAAAGCTGACTCTGTACATTTGTTTTACCTTCTAATTATTCCACTTACCTTCACTTCATCAGCTACCTTTTTTTTTGCCTACTACTTTCTAGGTTTCATTTTCAGTGTACTTCTCTAGGTTCTATACCCAATCCATAATTTTTATATCCTAATTTCTCTTGATCATACTTCTTTCTTTGGTTGAACTAAAATCTGAATCAGTGTTTAAGAATTGAGATTATTCTCCTTCAAATATCCTTAATTTCTCCAGAAATGTTTCCAAATCACTCCTCCTCAGTTTAAATCTATGAGTTATTTTGCTAGTTCAAACCTCTCCATGTTACCTACAGAATTTCCTTCTCTCTTTTGGTTCAAGTCTCCCCTCTTCTCCCATTTCTCTTGTAACTTTCTCCTACAAAATCCAGTAGTAGAAAAGCCAAGTCAAAGTCCATAGTAAGGGACGTAGATTGATACACCCCATCCAGAAACAATAGTAGGGCTGATTTGCTTATGTCTTGGTTCTAGTACTGGGAGGCAGAAGTAAGGTGAGGCATAGGGGAGGGAAGAGTACTCAGATTGGGGCAAAGCCCCTGGAGAGGCTATGGAAGCCATAGCCAGACAAGGGGGAGTGAAAAGAAATGTGGCTGTTATTCATTTGTCTGAAACAGTAGTCTCACCGAAGAGGTATTTACCATTCAGGAGAGTGGGTCCACGAAGCAGAAATTTCATTGGTTAGTGAGAATTTCCATTAATAAGGGAGACTTATTCATTTGGATGTGTCTCCAAGCAGGAATGATTGTATATCAATAATTGTGCTCTGACAGATTTTGACTAAAACATAAAGATGTTGTTTGTTTGTTTCCTGGACCGTAGGAAGTAGAGAAATGGAAAGAGAACATTTCACTAGATGTATCATGGGTAAAAATTGGCTTTTATTGATGTTTGGTTTTTTGTTTGTTTATTTGACGGGGAAGGCAGGGCAATTGGGGTTAAGTGACTTGCCCAAGGTCACACAGCTAATAAGTATGTCAAGTGTCTGAGGCTGGATTTGAGCTCAGGTCCTCCTGACTACAGGGCTGGTGCTCTACTCACTGCACCACCTAGCTGCCCCTTGGCTCTTATCGGTGGCCACATAACTATTCATTTGTGCATTTAAAGATCTACTTGCTTTGGCTTCCATCTGCTCATCCAGATTTATTTCATATTACTACCTTTTCTGTACTCTGTTCCAACCAAATAGACCCAAATGCTTTCTCTTTTATATGTCACTCTTTTCCTACCTCTGTGACTAGTCATAGATAGTCTCTTGTGTCTGGATAGATAGATCCCCTTAATATCTATACCTATTTGAATCCCTAACTGCCTTGAAAGTATAATGTATAGATAGTATATCGTACATGACACCCTTCTCGATGTCGTTAGCATTCTCTCACCCTTGAAATTACTTTATATTGCCTTAAATACAGTTTGCATTTACTTATTTGTGTACTTGATTTTTTCAACCCAATGCAATGTGAGATACCTGAAGATTGCTAACCTCATCCCTTATTATTTTCTAGAGGTTGTGTGCAGATACACACACACACACATAGTAAATACACACATGTTTTATTTCTTGTGTTTATATCAATAAATCTTGGCACTATTTTAGATATCCATTCATCTATCCACCCATCTATTCAGCTGGATGATGCAGTAGATGGAGTGCTGGTCCTAGAATCAGGAAGAGTTGAGTTCAAATCCAGCTACAGAGACTTACTAGTCACTTAACTTCTGTTTGCCTCAGTTTCCTCATAGGTAATGATAAAAACACCTAATTTCTAGAGCTGTTGTGAGGATCAAATGAAGAAATATTTGTAAAGTACTTAGCAAAGTGCCTGGAATGTAATAGGTAATACATAACGGTTAGCTATTTATATTAACCATTCATTTATCTATGTGTTTATCTACTTACATATTCCTTGGAAGAGAAACTATCTCTGTTGATATAGATAGCCTACTTTTCTGTAACATGTGGTCTCTGAGACTTGCCTAGAACAAAGTTTAGGTTACTAGACTAGTGTCACATAGGAAGCATCCATCAGAAACATGACTTAAACCTAAGTCATCTGACTCTGAAATCAGACAGTAGTAAGCAATGACAAATGTTTGTTGGATTAAATCTGATTTTGAGGTTTTTTAATGCATAAATGTGAAATGATTTATCAGTAATATACTTGCAAATATTTATATGGAGTATTTTCCTTGTTTGTAGATATACTTGACATTCTTTTACTCATTCACTCATTGCTTAAGGATTTAAACATCCTACTTTTCACCACTTGCTGATGAAATTTTCCTAAGTTATATTTTCCTCCTATAAAGTAATTACTTTTCACTTGGGTAATCATTTATATTTGTAATTGTTTGGGTTTTCTTTGAAAGTTCGTCTATCTGATATACAGAAATTCTGTGGATAGCATAGTATTACAGGATGTTCTTAGCCATTTTGTAGACTACACAAGAATGGAGTTACTCTCTACCCCTAAAAAGAAGTCAATCATTAACTCTTTAGAAATTGGACCTGCCCTCCCCCTCCCAGTATAGTATTCTCAAAAGCCTACTGAGCAAATACAGAATTGAGAGCATAGATCTATCTATGTAGGATGTATTCTGCTCCAGATATGTTCTGTGGGATTGTAACATGAAATCTCATTTTAGACAACAGATAAGTTAGATGTAAAAACACAAACAAAACCAAAATTCCCCTTGTCAAATGCTGGCATACATACATATCTGGAATTAACAAACCTGTTTACCAACTTAAATCTTTCTTCCATTCCCGGAACTCAACACTATTTATCTGGTGTTCTGTGATATTTGGATCTATTTTCCTGTCATTTGTCTTGGAAGGGAGACTTCACCAAGGACTGTTCTAAAAGGTTTCCAGACCAATGAATGCTTAAAGTTTTCAAAGACATATTAACTGTCTAATAAACTGCTTTTTAGAGGAGAAAAAAAAACTTTCCAGACATTCTGAATTTTTCCCCCCAAGATACCTTTGCAATGGCAAGAGAAAGGGAGGAAGGCCCTTAGCACCTTGGATAGGACATGAACAAAAGTGACACAGAATGAATAGGCATAGGTGGATTGTAATATGCATCACTGAGGGTATAGTTACATCATGGAGATCAAATGTCAATCTGAGTATTTTTTATTCTAATTTCTGTTACCCATTGCTATTTGAACTTTATTCAAAATGATACACACACACACACACCCTTACAATATTTAGGGGGATAGGTTTAGTTAACTTGTGAACCTCAGCTTCTCTAAATTAAAAAAAATCATGTTTTAATATACATGAACATATAATAATGTGGATACTGCTTTTATTGGGTGGTAAAAAAATATCTCTGCACCTGCTCCTAATGAGAATCTCTGTTGTCTAGTTATAGCTGAATAAGTTACTGGATACTGGGGAAGGGGGTAGGTGGAATAGAGTGCGGGATTAGGGTAGAGATCTCCATAACTTACTGCTTAGTTAGTATATGTATCCAAAATCAACTGCAACTTGGGAGAAATTGTTTGATTTTTAAGTCATTATTAAAAGGACAATGTGTGTATATATATTATATACACTAATATAATTGCCAATGTTGCTGGTGACCAAGTCTATTTAACCTCTTGATGACAGAGAGGGACAAGGTTACTGCTAAGTTTTGTTTTCCCTTATGACAGTGCCTTCACTCTTCTCTCTAATAAGGTAGTCACAGTGAGCCCTGCTTAGTCTATGTGGCTGCCTGGTAATGGAAGGAACTAAACCTACTTTAAGATGCCCATGGCTATAGTACATTGACCCTTCTCCCCCCCAAAAAAACACATATATATAAAAAAAACAAACTGATATTGAGAGCGAGAAAACTTGGTTCAAATCCCAACCATGTCATTTGCTAGCTATGTGTCCTTGGGCAACTATTTCTACTTCTCTGGGCCTCATTAGTCCCCTCTACAAAATGAAGGAATTGGAATAGACTCCTTCTGAATCTATGATCATCTTCGTATAAGCAGTTCATTGTCAAGTCAATTCATACAAAGTAGATACCACTACCACCACCACCACCACCACCATCACGATCACCATCACCACTACCACCACATACAATACATACACATACATAACAACAACAAAAAATACACACAAACACACACACACAGGGGCGAGGGAGGGGAACACATAAGGGAAGCCTTGTGGAGATATTTTGGCCTTGCACTTGGGGAAAATTGGACCTAATATAATACGGTATGGTTCTTGCCATATATTATGGTTTGCTTTCCTAATGGTTATGTCAGTAGACTGCAGGCTTAGACAGGTCCTACCAAGCTGGAAAATCCTTTAGTATGGTCCCTGAGACAGAATGAGTCTGCTCTCAGTCTAGCTAACATCATAGAGGTTTCTTACTAGCAAGTTGGTCCCTAGCCAATGAATCTTTTGGCCTTGGCTGCAGAGGTGAAATTTTAATCCAAAGCTCTCTAATCAGATAGGAAGAATTTTGTGCCATTGTTAGGATAAAAATGGTCTTAAAAAGCTATTATTTATTAATTATCCTTTAAAAGAATGATTTATTTGGCTATAGAATAATTATTTGGCAACAGTATTATGATGTTTACCTGATATTACAAATATATCCATTCCATTTCTATATAATAAGAGTTCTGTGCAGGTAAATGCAAGGTAAACACACAGAATTGAAGGTTAAAATCTTAGGACAAATTATTATTATGTTACAATAATCATGACTAATATTCTTTATTAATTATAGAATCACAGAATTTACTGCTGGAAGGAAAGTCAAAAATTAACTAATCTCATGCCCTCATTTTAAAGATTAAACAAAGAACTGAGGCCTGGACAATTGAAATGATTCACCCAAGACCCCAAGAGGAATTAAGGAACAGAACCAGGATTTGAACATTCCAATAGCTGTCACCACTCTAATACTACATCACTATATTCATTACTTCTAAAATGTATCTAAAATTGTCATCATTTTGTGTTTACATTAATTATCATGTATACTAAGATCTGCTATTGCAATATTTCCAAGGTTTAGTATGAGATTTATATAACTTAGATACCATTTACGATTTGATTTCTAGGAAGATGTGTAAAAATTCTTTGGAAACCTTAAAGCACTATGGAAATGCAAGTCATTATTATTAATATCATAGTCTTGTAGGATCATTGAGGTGTATAGCATGTAGGGTTAGAGTTTAATCATAGCTCTAAAGCAGCAAGTGACCTCTCAGACCATCTAGATCAACTGGTCATTTCCAAAATGAGGGAACTGAGGCCCAGCAAGGTAAAGTGATTTCCACTTCTCCCTATCATATGCTGCCTTGCTTAAAATATTTGAATTATTCAATTACAACTTTCCAGTTTATACGTTCCATTGTTAAATTATTTTGCAATTGAAAGATTCAAAAAGCTAGTGGATTTTTTTTAAATCCAGCTTAAAGACTTTTTAATTAAAATAAAGGTTACCCATTCACTATCAAGGTGTTTTAATTCTTGAGAATGGATACTGTGAAGAATTTAATCAGTGCAATGATATTTCAAAGAACTGAGGATTTCTCCAAAACTCTCCCTCAAACTCTTGACCTGATGTGACTGAAAAGAGAAGAAAAGGGCTTGCCTGCCTGTATTAAATGGTAGCTCTGTTTCCAGATTCGTTGAATTCTTTGTCCCTCTTTAGGCTTAGGATGATATTAAGTATCAAATCTCACTGATACTTTATGAAACATTAGCTTCTTTGTGTTAAGAACTAAGCTCACCTTGCACATAGCTAATAAAATAGCCTTTATGTTGTTACCAAATTCTACAAAGTACAAGCCTTTTTAGTTTTGTGTTAATTATGATTTGCTTCCAAAAGCCCAGTCCTTTATTACCAAATTCAGAAGGCTCACTTCCTTCACTACCTTATTAAATTAACTCATTTCCCTTGTATTCTTCTCAGAATATTTAGGTTATTTATCCCATGTGAAATGCAGTTAATACTCTTCTAAAGGAAGAAAAAAGTGAAAAAAGATGTTCAGAGAAGACAGAAGTCTAAAATGTATAGTGCGCATTAAAATCTCCATCTACTGTTCTCATCCCGCTCCTTCCCCTTCTTCTCCCTATCCTTCCTTAGTCTTCATCTCCCCTCCTCTCCTCTCTCCTGCTAATAATGAAACAATTATGTTTGAGCTCTCCTTTCAATTTATTTTTATCTCAGTGCACATATGTTTACTTAATGCCATCTAAGCATTTAATACAACAAAGTATGCAATGCATCTCCTAATTGTATCTGACTCTATGGGATTCCATGGGGGGGGGCATACTTGAGTGGTTTGCCTTTTCCTTCTACAGCTCATTTGACAGGTGAGGAAATGGAGGCAAACAGGGTTGAGTGACTTGCCCAGGGTCCTAAAGCCAGTAAGTGTCTGAGGTCAAATTTGAACTTAGGAAGATGAGTCTTCCTGACTCCAGGCCTAGCACTAGATCCATTGCGCCACCTAGTCACTTTATTGAAAATGTAAACCCAGTTTAAAAAAAAAACCACATATATCTGAAATATGGTATACATTCATCAGCAGTCAGACTAGGGAACAGTTAGAGCTGATTATTTACTATCATTATTTAATTAATTATATTATTATGAATTCATTGACCCAAATCAGTTATCCTATAATTAATCTATTTTCTTTTCAAATTTGCACATCATAGGAAAGGAGGATGTTTCCTTCCCTCCTCCCCCCCACCCCGTGCAATCTTCATTTTACGAATAGTCTCGGGTTTCTATCTGCACAACAAAAATTGTTCATAAAGCCAAAAAAGAAAACCACATAGGAACCTGGGGAAAATCAACAGATGAACTCAATCAGGTCCATCTCAGCAGCAGTCTCTCCTCTTCAGGCTATGAAAGTAACTTGTTGTAATTCTATCTATTTAGGAAAAGGAAAAGTTATTATTGGTAGATTACTAGACTGTGCCTATGTGACTTATTCACCATTCTCAGTTTGAAATATCAGAATATTTATCTCTTCAAATTAACCCCAGACATGCAGTGGTTTCACTACTTTAAAATATATCATACACAAAAAAGTCTTCAAAGGAGAACAGCAAATTTCATATATACACATACACACATATGTATGTATGTATGTATACATACATACATATATATAGTCAATATCCCACTTTTGGCAGTAATGCTACATTCTTGACAAAGCCTCTCCATCGGGGGAACATTCCAATTTCTCAGACAAACACTCCAAGATGAAATCCCCCTATTTTGCAACGCACTTTAACCTTTTCATCATTGCTATGCATTGGAAATTTCATCTTTAAAGAGCTTTGTGGACTTACTTTCTTCAAAGGAAGCAGATTTATATGCCTACAAAGTAGTTGGTCCTGTATTAGCACTAAATACAATGAGAATGGAGAATGAACCTCTTCCTGGGGAGCATATAGAGATGCTTTTCTAAACTTTGGCTAAGTTTGGAATTAGTGAACTTTTCTACAAATGACTTCCATATAATTTGATGGTACTTAATATAAATTGAATCGCTTCAAATACCTACTGACCAATATTATGTTGTAAAAACAATAGTGGCTTTTCTTTGTATGGATTCTTCTTATACATTACCATGATTAGCACAGTAAGTTAATTACAAGAATAACCATTAACAAGATTAAACCATGTTCAAAGCACTTCATTGTCTTTGTTAATGAATAGATAAGAATTTGTTTAATTACTAGGAAACACATCTGTGTTAAACTATGGTGGAGACATTTTAAAAGCTGAAGTCTTATCCCCCCCCCTCCTTTTTTTTTGAAGGATGTGCTTTGTTTAAAGAAATTTCAGTTAACCAAAAGAGTAGCAGAGTTAGAATCACAGGGCAGAATTATTCAAAGAACTACATTTTCCAGTTTGGAAATCAAAGGCTGGAACTTTGCATTAACAGTTTATCGGTCCATAATTCCAAAGAGACACTTAAAAATAATTATACTATTTCCTACCATATAATTGTGTGCTTTCTAAATTTACACTAAGTAAATGGGGACGTGTAGAAGCAGGTAGGATTGGAAGAAAAGTAGTGGAAAAGTGTCCATGCCAAAGTAAACACTTTCAAAAAATAAAACCTGTATCTAAAATTATCCTGAGATTTTTTTCTAGCTTAAAAAAGTGAACATCCAAGGGAAAGCATTTTAATATATACTGATACATGCATTCCAGCTCAGAGTATATACACACCCATTTTTTAAACTGGATTTCCACCTTTTGCATAATGGACTGGAAATAGCAAAGCAAATCAAAGGTAAGGGAAAAGGAAGAACAAGATATGAAGACAATTAGTTCCCACCATCCACATAGCAAATTGTGAAAACTCAGGACAGTCTCACTTATTAGATCCTAAAAAAGGTTTTAGAATAGATTGTATAAAGCAGTGGTATATTTGAGCCTCTTAATTAGTCATTATGATCCCTGTATTGTATTTGCATCAAAATTCCAACCTGAGAAAACCCCAATCTAGATTTTTGCCTGGGCAAAATAAATCTCCACATCTTTGGGAACATAAATGAGTAGATTTCAGATTTCCTCATTAAAATGTCCTATTGGGATGCAGGTGAAAGGATGGGGAGAGGAAGACAAAGCATGCTGGATAAACAAATGGGCAGTGAGGAAAGTGGGAAACAGTACTACTTTCTCTACTCTTTCTCATGTTCTAGACTATTCTCCTTTGATCAAAATATTCTAAAAACATTCTCCCCATATTGTAAGTTTTGAGTAAGACCTTGCTGGCTAAGGGATCTTTGGTTTTTTTTTTTGGTTTCCCAGCACATTTTGTCTCCAGAAGGAGGGGTGGGGGGGGAGAGAGAGAGGGAGGGAGAGAGAGAGAGAGAGGAGAGAGAGAGAGAGAGAGAGAGAGAGAGAGAGAGAGAGAGAGAGAGAGGGAGGACAGGATTTTTAAAAAAAGCCACATATATAGACAAATTCTTTACCTGTTTTTATGCCGAGTCTTTAACAAGTTTCTTCCAAAGGGAGCCATGATCTCTGGAGCAAGTTAATAACATCAACAATTCCAAAGGAAGCTGAGGTGCTGTCTGTCTAGAGGTATTGGGGTGTGTGTGTGTGTGTGTGTGTGTCTAGGTCTCCTTCCTTCCCCCTGCTTCTCAGATCCTCCTGGGTTGATTCAGCTCCTTAATAGCCCAGCCAGGAGAGTTGCTTAAAGTTGTGCAACTGGCAGCTTAACTTTGATCAACTAGCTGCTTGTTGTTGCTGTTGCTCCTTTGGAGTCCTGCCCAGCTTCAGTCTCGAGGAAGGCATTTATAAGCAGGAAAAGAAAAAAAAATAGGGATCAGAGGTGGGGGTGGAGGGAAGCCCTTCTATTGTGTTTTTAAGTTATTTGCAGACTTACTCAACTTCAAGACCTGCCAACCCCATGGGAACAGTAATGGGCATGGAATGGAGACTTCCCTGAAGTTGGAAACTTTCTCTTTTCTCCTTTTATTCCCCACCCCCACCCCCACCAATTGAAATGAACACACATAAAAGGATTACAAAGACTTCCCCCTGTCATGACCCCCCTTCGCCCCCATTATCCTCACCCAAGTCTATGAAAAGTAACCTGATCTTGTTCAGCAGATCTGATGAGTGCTGGGAAAAACACCCTTGCCTACTGTTTCTGGTTTCTGACAGTAATCCACCTAACAGGGGGTGGGGGCCTTTTAAAGATGTTGGCCAAATAGTAGTATCAGGAGGTATGGGGGAAGGGAGACCATGGGGTCATATCTAGCTGTAGCCAAAGTTCCCTTTTCCTTTTAGAAGGAAATGCCTTTGAGTGGGTCTTGTGTTCCAAAAGCCATTAATGTCTGTCTGACCTGTTTTTAGGTATTTATAGAGAGCGGTTGTGGTTGGAAGGTCAGAATGAAAGGGCTTGGTGGCATGGAAGAAAGAAGATCCTTGGGGGTGATGGAGAACTGGGTGCAATCCATCAAGGGCTCGCAACTAGGGTGGTATCTGCAATCTAGGGCTTATGCTTGACTTCAAGACATGAGTAGTCAAGCAAAGCTTATCCTAAAGATTATTTTCACTTGTCAAAGGGGTGGTAGTGTGTCTTTAGGATGACATATAAAAAAGTGCCCTAATCAGGAAAATTCTGTTAGAAACCTCATTTAGAATTTCCTCCCAGATCAGCTCCTGTTCTCTCCTGTTTTCTATATCAATCCCCCACCCCATATACCAGCAAGAGACAGGGATAAAGAACGCTGGGTCTCAACATAGATATGGATTCAAATTCTTCCTTTGATGCTTGCTCAGTGACCTATAAAAAGTCCCTTAATTGTCCTAAGGCTTAGTTCTCTTTTGGTAAAGAGGAGATATTTAACTAGCCTTCCTGCAGGTACTTTGTAATTCAGGATCTGTGATCTTCTAAATTGAAATGGGAAGTGGAAAGGAACATACTTTGGATGTATTGAGGAAATGAGATGGAGGTTGGAGGGAGGAGCTTTCATGTTGTTTCATGTAAAGCCTGGGGCTAGAATGTTGTACAAATAATGATTGGATAGGAGCATCTGTTGGGTCGGTGTGGGGTGGGTATGCAGGGCATAGGGAACAGGAGCTGATCTGGAAAAGAAATTAAGTCAGGTGCCCAATGGAATTTTCCTAATTTGGGTCGTTTTTCTACTCCAACCAGGAAGGTGTCCTGCCTCTCCTTCCTGCCTTCCACATCCCCCACTTCTGATCTCCAGGATCTACTTCAGACAGGCAGCATTCTGAAGTGAGTAAACCAGGTGTGAGTCATCCCAATGCTGGGGGCTCTAGAAAGCCGAGCTCCTTCCCCTGTCCCTTCATTTCCCTTGGAACAGTGACAAAGAAATTGCTATAATTGCATTCTCATATTCCTCCTTTCCTATTGCTGGTGATGCAAACTCTGTATGCTGAGCTTTGTATGTCACTGCAGGGGCACAGGAAAAACACTGTTTCTCCTCTGTCTCGAAAATGCTAAATAGTCAGGAGTCCCCTATGAGGTCCAGCTGATTTCATAGGGACCCTTTACAAAGAACATTTTTTTCCTCCCAGCTAGTGAAAGCTTTTCACCACTAAGATGGAAATTAAATAAATTGCATTTTTCTCTTTCTCCTTTTGACTAAGATAACCACAAATGGATCTGAATGCAGAATATTGCTATGCCCTATATTGTAATACCTTTCAGACATCCCTCTTGCTTCAAGCCACTGAAGAGATATCAGTTTGCCTAACTGCTTTATGTTTTAAATGTATGAGTTGCCATGACGGCCCGCACAAAGAATGAGAACACTAAAGTTGCAAAGGACTAATGGTTTGATTAAAATAAGTATTATCATTCATATGTGCTAAATTTATAATTTGCTTACAAATAACCACCTTGGGACTTGGCAACATATATTGTTATCTCTTAGATGATATAAGGTTGAAAAGTTTAAAGGTTATTTCCATATTCACCAAGGTAAGGTTGGAGGCAGGATTTGAACCCATGTTTCCTAACTACAGGTTCAGCACACTGTCTACCAGGTGAAAATGTCTCTCCATCGTGTGTGTACATGTATATACACATATTATGGTTAGGTATATAAAGTGTAATAAATGTGCTTATGTGCAGTAGACAGATTGGGAGACAGAGGACCCCAGTTTGTATCCTGCCTTGAACAGCTCCCTATCTGTATAATGCTAATTAGACATATCACTTTTCCTTGAACCTTAGTATATCTACTAAATGGAGGGGGCGCGGATTGGACTCATTGGCCTTGAAATCCCTTCCCATTCCTAGAGCTATGATGCTGTGTTGCTATAATTTTTCTTTTTTTGTCATATAAATAAGACCATATAAGATTTAGGTTTCGATTCTCCATTTTACTTACAAGCCTATCACAACAGATTAAAAATGTTATCGAAAGCTGTCAGGCAAATGCATAAATTATACATCTTCTCCCCAAAGGTGTATTTTTATATGGTTATCATCTATTTAGAAAGAATTTTGGAATCAAGCATTTCCTCTATTCACTCATATTGCCAGCTTGTATGAATGGGCCAGGCTGCCTCACTTTTACACTGAAAGAGATAGAAGTACAAAAGAGGAAACAACCTTCCATCTTGATTAGCAGGATTTTATGTGACTTTTTCAAGTTGGCACAAATAGAAAGTTCAGTTATTATGTCATTCTTCATATAAAATGTTCCAACAGGATTACCAATGACAAGCTTCATGATAAATAAGCATCATTGTATACTATTAAGTGGTACTCTTCCTTTTAATTTGATCTATGTAGAGAGACATTCACTCTCTATATCTAATGGAATTCAGAGGGGAAAAAAACTATTGGTTCTATTATTCATCAATGCCAGGTCTGTCCAATTGAATCTTGCCCAACTCCTGATTTTACATATCAAGAAATGGAGGAATCCTATCTTGTTTTTCTCTAACTTCTTCCCTCTCTGATTAACACCACAAATATCAGATTGATATTCCCTAAACATGAATTGAATCATGCCACCATGACTACCAAAGCCTTCCATGAAAGGATAAAAATCAAAAATCAAAACTCCTTAACTTATCATGAATATATTTTCATCACCTACCTCTAAGGTAACACTATGGCCTACTTCTCCCCCCCCACCCTTTACCCTTCTACTCCGAGAAAAACAGAAACATATAAGAACAGATCCACTTTCTATTCATTTATCATGTCTTAAAGCTCCTGACTCTATGCTTTGGCTCAGGCTGTTTCTTTCACGTGATAGAAGCTATTCCCCTGAAGCAACCAGAGAACTTTTCCAACAAAATGTTGATTTAACTAAAACAAAAGCAGCTTAGAGTGTTGAAAATGGTGAGTTTGGAGAGAAAATTGGGGCAGTGTGTTCATTATGTTGGCTTGGAGCTAAGAAGATCCACTGAGGTCATCGTAGTTATAACTAGCAATTTGGAATGAGAAAGGTTAAATGAGTTTCCCAGGGATCTATAGGTAGTATCCAGATGAGATTTGAACACAGGTCTTCTAGACTCCAAGTTTGGCACTCTTTCTACTCTTTCAGGTATCTCTCTGACTGGTGAAGGGAACCAGTTAAAAGCACTAACCAAGGGGTCTGAAGATCTAAATTCTAGTCATGACTCTTCCATTTACTAAATATATATCTCTGGACAATTTAGACAAAGTAGCTTCCTTTATAGGAATGGAGTTAATAACACTGTTTTCATCAAATCATGTAACCAGAAATCATTGAATTGCCTGAACCCAAAGAGTAATCCTTAAAGGTTTTAGACAGAATAAAATTTCCTCCAATTTGTGTATATTCTAACATTCTTTAACATTATCAGCAGTGACATAGATAAAGTGAAGTAGGTATGCTTGTCATATAGATGATATAAATCTACGATAGGTATCTAACACAAAGAGTCATACACAGAATTTGAGTACTGAGAGGGATTGGCCGCCATTCATAGTATAATCCATACTTGGCCAAGGTTCTCCATTATAACAAACCCAAGAAAAATTCACCTAGCTTTTCATTAGAGACATCCAGCAAGGGGAATTCACTATAGCCAAAATCAACATATTCTCCTTTTGGATAGTTCTAAATGTTAGGACAAATGTTAGCTCTGAATTCTAAATGTTAGTTCTAAATTTCCTTGGCATCAAGCTACAATTGGCATCTCTGCACTTTTCCTGATGCTTTTAATTCTGCCCTTTGGCATTAAGAATAAATCTGATCTTTCTACATCATGGCCCTTCAAATAATTGAAGATAGTTACTTCCCCCATCCCTCCTCATTCCCCAAGTCTTTTCCCTCATACATTTTACCTTTTCCTTCAAAGGTCTCAAGATCTTTTGCTATCCTGGTTGTCTTCCTTAGGATAACCCACTCCCCCCCGCAGCTTATCAATGTCCTTCTAAAATATGGTACTCAGAAATGAATATCGTATTCTACTTGTGGTCTGACCAGGGTGAAGTACATGAGAAATATCATTTTTATAGCCCCACACACTCTGTCTCTCAGTATAACCTAAGGTCATGTTAGCTTTTTGATCAGCAATACACCATAGAAAGAATGCAGAAAGAAGGGCAGCTAGAATGAGTTCAAATCTAGCCCCAGACACTTACTAACTGTGTGACCCTGGCCAAGTCAATTAACTATGCTTGCATCAGTTTCCTCATCTATAAAACCAGCTAGAGAAGTAAATTGGAAGCCACTCCAGTATCTTTACCGAGAAATCCCCAGTCACAAAGAGTTTAACATGACTAAAAAATGAATCAGCAACAAAAACAAAAACTCTCTTATAATGTTTTTTGAAATATTGTATAGGGGGAAAATGCGTGCTTTAAAAAAATAAGAAGATGCAAAATTCAAGTGAGTTTTAAAAATTGTAAAAGACTCAGACTTGGGGTTCAGAGAATCATCTTGATATCTGAGGGATTAAAAAGATATTGAGTGAAAGAGAGAACAGATTTAAACTGCCTGTTTTCTCAGTGAGTAGAGCTAGGAGCATTGGGTAGAAGTTGTAAAGAGGCATATTTTCTAAAACTTGGAACTACCCAAAAGTGGAAAGGAAGCCTATGAAGGGATGGGCTCCATCTCATTGTAGTCCTGCAAGGCAAAGGTAGACAAACAGTGGTCTCATATATAATAGAGGGTATTAGGAATAACATACAGGTTGGCTAGATGATGAATTTAAAGAGCTTTCCCAGCTCTGATGTTCTCTAACCTTTCACAATTTTTGCATTGATCAGGTGATGAATCGGAAATCTTATCTGTGTGGGGACGCACTATCTCAGTACAGATGGTGATCCATTCATTCACATCATCACATTTTGTGTGATCATTGCCCACATCTTTCTTTACTTCCCTAGAGGATAAAAGTAATGAATTAAACCAGTAAGGAATTTTTTTTTTTTACTGAACAGTATTCTTGCCACAGGAAATCATGGTACACTGAATGTTCAGATTGGCAGTCATTGACAACTTATAAAGGTTTCTGGCCATCAGCCTTCCAGACACATCACCTAAGCCTTGGAATTCTTTTTTTTTTCTCCTTCCCTTTATCCCACCTCCTCAACCTCCTCTTTCTTTCCTTCCCAAGGACTCCAAGGGGGGGAGGCAATTTTGCCCCTCCAGATTGCAGGGCAGAAAGAACAGGAAGTGAACTGCAGGGACTGCAGGGCCATAGACTAGGGAATGAAAGGGTTTTAGGATGTGAGAGCAGCCTAGAGGGCTGAGATGATGCTGAAATAAAGGTTGGAGATCACTTGTAGTTCAGGAGGGCATTTTATTTGGTTTGATCTCTGGTGCATCATTATAGTAATTCCAAGCTCAAATTCCAAGCTAAATTCATGGTGCAGGTCAATGTAGGCAATTTATAACTTAAGTTTTAAAAAGAGACAAGAGCCTCTAGGTGACAGAGTGGATAGAACACTGAGCCTGGAATCAGAGAGACCTGAGTTTAAATCTGGCCTCAGATGATTACTAGTTGTTTAACCCAGGGCAAGTTATTTAATCCTGTTTGTCTCAGTTTCCTCATCTGTAAAATGAACTGGAGAAGGCAAAAGCAAACCCCTGCTGCATCTTTGCCAAGAAAACCCCACATGGGGTCATGAAGAGTCAGACATGACTGAACAACAACAACAATGAAAGAAAAACAAGGAAGACAAAATTATATGACACATCTAAAGAAGTATTTGGCACAGTAGTGGGCAACTGTTTACCTGTTATAAGCCGCTGCCCTAGTGGGCTAAGCCAATTGGGAGTTCACAGTAAATCTGGTACTATTACAGTGATCTATTGGGAGGAGGTGAGAGGTCACTAGGGTCCCTAAAGAGGGGAAAACTGGCCCATACAAGGAAAGCGGCCAATCAAAGCTTTCATGCAGATCTCAGGCCTGAGATAGAGAGGGCAATGAAGTCTTAAATAATGACAGCAAAAATAACACTACACTATCCCCTGCCCTTACAATATTCCTGTGATACCAGAGTCACCTTTAGACTGTCCACCTGCTCTGCTCACTGTCACTACATAAGTGACCCACTTCATTTCTGATTCTATCACCTGGAAACTTTGGAAATACTATAAATTCCCAGATTTCATGATCTGTTGCTTAGACTAAAAGGATTTTTAGAATTATTAGATGAGCACATAAATGTGAAAAGGCACTTTAGTGTGTTTTAAAGGAAGGACATATAGCTTTAATGGTAAAGACTCAAAGGAAGAAAAAGAAGATCTACAAGAGGAAGGAATTCAGGATGTTGGCAACCCAGTGGTTGGGCCTAGAGTCAGGAAAATATGAGTTTAAATCTACCCTCAAACACTCACTAACTGTGTTACCCTGGGCAAGTCCTTTAACTTTTATTTGCCTCAGTATCCTCAAATGTAAAATGGGGATGTTACTAGCATATAACTCACAAGGTTGTTGTGAATAGCAAATGATATGATTATGTATAAAAACACTTAGCATGATGCCTGGCACAGAGCAGGCTGTATAAATGCTATTTCTTCCCTGCCCAAAGACCCCCCCCCAAATACAGAGTTAGTGCTGATGCCTCTAAATTAGGGCAACCCCAAAGCCCTAGGACATATTATCCTACAAATTCATACAGAGTCCAGGGAAAGATGAGTTTAAAAATGGAGCATGATGGTTGTGAGACTCCCATAGAAAACATAGGTAGCTAAATGGTAAATGCGTAAGTCCTGGTTGTTGAAGTCCTTTCTCGATATTAGATTCAGTATCCAATTCTGGCATAAGGGGTAATGCACCTAGATTCTGCTTCCTCCATTTGGTGATTATTTTACCACCTTGTTCTGTGTCTGAAGTTGTTCTTAATGGATCTCTTCCTGTTTGTCCTAATATGTCTTGTCTTCTGCTGGACTTCAGTTTCTACAATGACGTGTTTAATGAGGGGGAAGGAAGATCCAACAATCCATTTGGAGTCACTCTAATATTCCCTTTCCACCCCAGACCTCCAACAACAACAACTGCTTCCTCAAGCTACTTCTGAACCTTGCCTATTGTGCTTCTGGTGTGGCATTTCAAAATTGGCTTATTGTATTTTATATATACATACATAGAAATATATATATATATACATATATACACACATATATACATACATATATATACACACATACATATATAGACAAACACACACATATACATATATATATATATTTGTGTGTGTCTGCATGTATACCCATTATACATATAAACACACCCATTACATATATACACATATACATATATAAATGCCTATTATATACAAATGCCATATAAATTCATATATGTGTATATATACATACATACATACACACACATATATATATATATATATATATAAATGCATATACATATGTATGTGTATATATGCCCAAAGGTGGATCTGTTTATGATTTGTCATCTGTCTTTATCCTATGATTAAAGCACTTCAATCCTCCCAAATTATTAAGGAGTTACTAATTTATATCTTTGATTGATTCAATCTAGAAGTTTGGGCCTTCTGTATTTATGATAATTGGTAAGAGACCTGGAAACAATATAAAGGTTTCCGGGTATGAGGGAATTCCACAGAAGGGGCAGGGCAAAAGGACCAGGATATCTGGCAAGAAGGGGAGATATGACTAAGGAAACAGAAAGAGGCCAGAAAAAAAAAAAACAGAGCTTTTTCTCCAATGTGAAGCAGTGGGTAGGGTGGAGATGGCTTTTGTCATTTCCTCTGGAAGCTAATTATGCCCTTGTATCACCTGACAATTGAATTTCAGGTCTGGAAAGTTGTTCAGCTCTTTCTCTTTCTTAATACCTGTAATATTTAAATGATAATTAAAGAATCTATAATTTTCTTATATGGGGAACTACCTTTTTAAAGAACCCCCTCCAATAAAAAGCAGAAACAAGTCAATGATTTAGTAAATTAGTCTTAGGGAGCTTCCAAAAGCAGACTAGAGGTTAAGTGACTTGCCCAGGTTCAAACACCTTGTAAATGTCAGAGGCAGGATCTGAAACGAGGTATTCCTGACTCTAAGACTGACACTTGATCTGGTGCCCTGTTGCTCTGCTCTTAGTAGGTGATATAAATAAATGTGTATTGGATGGTAATACTGAAAAGCAGTAGAGACCTTCAGCCTTATCCTCACCACCAACCTACATAGCCACTACCCTTTATTGGAAGGGATAATTTTATGGGATTTTAGATTTAGAACTGGATTTGATGCTTGAAATTATCTAGTCCCACCATCTGACTTTACAGTTGAGGCCCAGAGACATTTAAAGAACTTGCTCAATCATAAGTGACAGAGAAAGGATTTGTATTCAGATTCTCTGATTCCAATTTTTTCTAGTTAACTATGTAACCTACTCTATCCACTAATACATAAGTCTGAATTAATTTATCAGAATAACTCATTATTACTCATAATCACATAGTGAGTTATCTGAATAGATCATTAATCTTTGAAGGGTTTTTGTTTTTGTCTTTTTAGTCAGAGTATTATCTACAGGGCACTGAAATGGAGCCATATTGAGTAGTATTATGGTCGAATATTGATTGGAGATAGGGAAGTAAAGGGCACCTAGAGGGAAAACAGGAAAAAATGGTTTATTGGAAGAGTCAGAATACATGAGGTCAAAACCTGGCATTGTCACATGCCAACCGTGTAGCCTCTGATTTGTTATTTAATGTTTCCAACTCTATTCCTCATCTATAAAACAGAAGAAATAATGCTTGATTAATATTAATATTGTTGGCTAATAATAATTCTACCATGAAGTTGTGGGCAAAAAAGTGTTTTATAAAGTATTGTATCAATGCAGATAATGTGTATTACTTATCCATTAATTTAGGCCAGGGATGGGGAACCTGTGGCCTTGAGGCTACATGTGGTCCTCTAAGTCCTCAAGTGTGGCCCTTTGACTGAATCCAAACTTCACAGAAAAAATCCCCTTAATAAAAGTATTTGTTCTGTAAAACTTGGACTCAATCAAAAGGCTTCACTCAAGGATCTAGAAGGCCATATGTGGCCTCAAGGCAGCCTAGTCCTAAAACTATTTGTAATTAATTTCTAGCATGAAAATCAACATCAATTCTCATGATGTCTTTATATGAACAGAGACCTTATCTAAAATTTAGTATGATCATAACAATTCCAAAGGAGCCTTTTAGACTCTTAGGTCCAGCTGGCATAAAATATGTTTCCTAAGCAACTTAAAGTAGGGATAAAAAACCATTAATGCTGGATGATTGACATGTAGGCCAGAAGCAGACATTCTTTGCCAGCTTTAGGATTCTGTGGTAATGATATTCCCCCTCTGCCCCTTAGACTGGGCAGAATGGGAGGCATTCCCATCCATTAGCAATGCCATGGTCTAGTCTGGGTAGGCTGATACACCCTTATGTCCAATTAGCACCTGCATCTTCCACCTGCCTCAGTAGGTGTTTTCAAACTTTCAACTAATTGAAAGTCAGTATTTGAATAGCTGACTGGTTGGGTGTTGGCCAGATTTGTGTGCCCTAAATAAGATGCCAGGTTTCTTCATTTAGTTACCGTGGCTTCTATTAAATTTAATTAGGTGAAGTGACACATCTAAACAAGGGTGGCTACTACTAGAAATTATGAAACTACAAAGAAAGGTTATGACGCATTGACAGGTACTTCAAACACATCACACATGTGCTTATGTGGATGCAAATACTCATCAAAGTTCACTCCCCTATTGAAGCAGCAACTCTTAAGATGCTAACACTTTTTGTTTGTTTTAGTAGTTTATTGTTTACAAAGCACCTTCACATTCATTTTATTACTTGATCCTCAGAACAAAGCTATGAAGTAGAGGGAACAGTTATAGTAATACCCTACTGAACATTATCCAATAGTTCCAACAAAAGGATGCCAGGTAAAAGTGATAAAAAGAGCCAGGGTGCTTTGATGTTGTTGAAAGTGCCTTAGCCAAAGGCAAACAATAGCTTTGGGCCTCAAACCCTGTTTTGTATTAGCTGTGGGCTTGGGAATGGTATCTGGGAATCATAGCACGATATATTTTGGGTTGGAAGGGACTTTAAAAATTATCTAATAATGGATAGCCCATAAAGTCCTTGAGGATTATTTCATTCTTTATATTTGTATCCCCAGAACTTAATACAGTGCCTCGAATATTGTAGATGCTGATTAAATGCTTGTTGATGGATTGCTTTGGCCTAAACCCTTCACCTTAACAGATGAGGAAACTGAAGCCCAAAGACACTTGGCCAAGGCCAATAGGGCATAAATGACAGAGAGTCAGAACTTGAACCTGGTTGCTCAGGCTAGAGATGAAGTGCCTTTCCTGCTGCTCCATAGTGCTTCTCCATGGCCCCATATGGCCTCTTGCGCACCATTTGCACCCAAAACAAAAATGTCTACCTTCAAATTTGCAACTGAGCTTAACTCCATTACATAGAGACATAGTACCATGGACAGCCACTGCATGGTGTCTGTATCCACAGGACACAAAGGTGGATTTTTGTGTGGTCTATGGTTGAGGGAAAGAGAGTAGTGGAAGAAATTGGAGGTGTTTAGTTTGGAGACGAGAACACTGAGGAGGGGCAGGATAGCTGCATTCAATTATGTGAAAGATTAACATGTAGAAGAGGGATTAGATCTGTTTCCAAAAGGGAGAGAAGAGCAATAAATAAAAAATGAAGAAAATGTCTTCTCTCTCTCTGTCTCTGTCTCTCTGTCTCTCTCTCTCTCTGTGTGTGTGTGTGTATATATATATATATATATATATATATATATATATATATAAGTACACACATATATGCATGTATAGATATAGATAATTGGTTTGATAGGTAGATAGATGGATAAATACATAGATAGATAGATGGATGGATAGATATCAATATCTATAGACATATAACATTCTAAGTTACAAAACATGTGCAAAAGTGGAATGGTCTGGCTCATGAGGTAGTGAGTTTCCCATCACTTCAGGTCTTTAAGCAAATGTCTTTTGACTATTTGTTAAAAAGAATTGCCTTCTATGATCCTCTCTGCTACACTGAGAGAATATACTAACTACTTTTGTATTGGGTGTTCATGCTTTTCTCTGTAATTTTCTTGAAAGAACTGGGGACATAAAAACTTGTCCTGAATATTTTCTTCTTTCAAAGAAAGAATGAGAACATTTCTAGCCAGAGAGGGCCATTCTCAGGTTTAAAACTTTATTCCTCAGTTCTGCCTGTGTTGTAGGTATTATAAATAATATACAGGTGTCAATATCTCCAAGAGATATGAGCATTTAAAGGAATCACAAATCTAGAGCTCATAGAATCATAGAATCTCAGAGATGCAGTTAAACTCAGAGGTAAATAGGGCTCTAATTCTTTGGAAGTTCTTTCTTGTATCATCTAAATTTTCTATTAATTGGTACTAATTTTGCCCTCTGGAGCCTAGTAGAATGAATATATTTTGCAATGTTTCGAATATTTGAATCGTGTTCCTCCTTCCTTTCTATTACCAGATTAAATTCCTTGAATTGATTTTAAAATGACATGGTTTTTACTCTTCTCAGTATGCTAATTCATTTCATTTGGGCCAGCTCCATTTTTTTTAACATCTTAAGAGGTGAGGAATCCAGAATTGAACCACAGAACTCACATAACCCTTTGTCTCCTGGTTTGCCAGGCAGTGAGCATTGCCAAATGGATTAAGAATACCAGATAAGGAAGTACCTATGACAAGAGATGGATTTCTAACCAGAAGCTACAAATCAGTGTTGTTTGAACTTGTAGTTAAAAACAGTAGGAGGACTGATAAGGAAGAATGCTACTCCCCTAACTGACACAGAAGTGATAAACTCATTGTGCATAATGAGATCTACATTTTTTTATACATGGGCAACATGGGAATTTGTTTTGCTTGACTACATATATTTGTTTAAAAAATGTTTCTCTCTGTCTCTCTGTGTCTATCTTTCTGTTTCTCTTTCACTGGGAGAGGTAAAGGTGGGGAGGAGAGAAAATAAAAGATTTTTAGTTTATGTAAGTAAAATTAAATAGGAAAAATAAAAGTTATATTTTAAAAAGAAATAAAGGCAAGAACCTTTCATTTAGAGCAAGTGGGAAGCTCAGGTAAGGGCTGGGGTGGTAGAAAGGTTAGTACTCATTGCTCTGGGTATGCTTCTCCCTACCGTGGCCAGTGTACACTGGAACCTCTTTAAGATTTCAGTTGAGAGAAGGGACTATGGAGAGAGAGAGACAAAGAGGGGGGGAGAGAGAGACAGAGAGAGAGAGAGAGAGAGAGAGACAGAGAGAGACAGAGCAAGACAGAGAGACAGAGAGAGACAGAGACAGGGACACAGGGAGACAGAGAAGGAAGGAAAGGGAAGGAGAATGGAGGGATGGAAAGGGAGTATCAAAATCCGAACTGTGGTCAGTTGAGTTAAGGAGACAAAAGAGGCTCCTGAGAAATGAGGGCTGAGGAATTTGGGACATTTAGAGTCCTGATGAATTCTGTTGGTTTTACCTGTGCATTAGCATAGAAATCTCTAAAGGCCCTGTGGTTACTTGGCAGTGACACTGCTAAAGCTGGACCACTACTTTGGAAGTTGTGTGTTTTGTCCTTTGTTCTCAAAGAGGACCATGACATCAGACAGATGGTGACGTGACTTGCAGTTGACTTTGATTTGAGTAAGGGAGGGCTGTCCAAGGTCACCAGTCTCACTTTCTCCTCCAGAGCCATCTGGGTCTAGTGGCCAGATCTTGATCAGGATGATTGGAGATGGCCCAGGATGCAATGGGAGAGCCTTGCCCTTTTAAGCTAAGGTCTTTTCAGGTTCTTACTTAGAGTGAGGCAAGGCCCATTCAGTGAAGAGGCCTTTTTAAGAAGAGAAGCAAGGAATGGCCCCTTTAATTAAAAAAATCAAATTGTGAGGGCAAGACCCTCAGGGTTGCTGGCCAAAAAAGAAACAGTTACTATCAGTGGAGGCACTGGGACTCTTGTTATCTCTACCTGGTATTAGAGATTCCTGATATCAAATATAGACCCCAGTGAATCTTGCAAGTGAGGCTACAAACATTACTGTGCTCTTAGAAGGAATAGCCTGCTTACATTTTTACTTTTTACATTACATTTATCTAGCAGTTCTCTAGCTTTTTACTCAAAGTGTGGTTCAGACAAGGCAAAGGATAATGAATATTTGCTCTGGAAAGTATACTTCCTCTACTGATAATGTCTAATGGAGTATCTAACTAATAGAAAGGATGGCAATTTGGTACATTAAAAAGTACCTCAACGGGCTGGAATTTCAGATTGAAATTAAAAGAGTAAAATTCAGTAGCAATAAACACAAAGTCCTAGACAAGGGTTAGAAAAACAAATTCACAGAACATAGAGCTCTTCCTTGTAACAACAAAACACAATTAATTAAAGCAGGTAGCAGAGAGTGATGTTGAGTATAGAGAATGACTTTAAAAATCACCTCTGTTCCTTACTACCTTTGCAACCATGAGCAGATCATTTAATCTTCCTGGGTTTCCATTCCCTGATTTGTAAGTGAGGGGTGTGGTTTATATGACCTCTGAGGTCCCTTCCCAGCCTAGACCTATGATGCTATGATAAATGAACATATTTACCATGACTTGCAATGTCTACTTCATTCTACACCCATATTCTATGGAATTCTTATAAAAGGAAGAAAAAACGCTTCACCATCAGTCTTTTGAAGTCAGCATTGGTTGCCTCATTGACCAGATTTCTGAAGTATTTCAGTATTCTTTTATCCTCCCCGCCCTTCATTGTGGTTATTGAGTTAATCGTTCTGATTATGCTTACTTTATTTTGCAGTAAAGATAAAAATTTTCTCAATTTTCTATGAATTCTTGGCATTTCTTTATATCACAGTAATATTCTATAACATTCACAAATCACAAATTGTTCAGCCATCCCAATGAAATATACATTCACCACAGTAGCCTACTTTTTGTTCCTCAAACACAATCCATCTCTCATATCCATGCTTTTGCACCGGCTCTCCTCCATTCATGAAATACTCTCCTCTGCCTCAGTTTCCTGGCTTCCTCTAAGACTCAGCTGAAATCACCCCTTTTCAGGAAGACTTTTCTGTTCTCCTCAGTTGCTAGTGCCTCTCTCAGAGATAACCATCTATCTACTCTGTTTTTGTATTATAAGCATCTAGTGGTTTACATTAAAATGTGAGTTCCTTGAAGGCAAGAGCTGTTTTTACTTTTATTTGGTATCCCCAGTGCCTAGAATCTAGTAAATGCTAAATCAATGCATGTGTTTGATTGACTACTATCAGTTCTTTCCATTTATGACACCATTATTTCAGGATTATACCATCATCTTATATACATACTCCATCACCTTACCTTTTGTCCACAACCTTTTTAAGATCTCAGTTCATCAATGAACAATTTATGTCACCCCATGAGGACTTTTAGATAGCTTAATGTGAACAATTTCCAATGGCAGCCATTAGAATTTTGTCTTTAGAATCTTCTACTCCTCTTTAATGAGCTCTGTTTAAGAGTCTCAGTGATACTTCTAGTTTTTTTTTTCTGTTTCTGAAGCCACTGAAACCCCTGAGAGAAATTACTATTTTACTATTATATTAATAACCAATTATTAATTTGAGATCCAGGCTTTTCTCATTTTTTTTATCAACTCAGGCCCAGCTACTGTAAAATAAGTCAATCTCTGAAAGACATAGCTGATTGATGATAGTGTCCTAATCTTTAAGGTATATGGGGCGCCATCTCTAGTCATCCTGATTTATAACTTACCTCTAGACCCAGATGGCTCTGGAGAAGAGAGTGAGGCTGGTGACTTTGCATAGCCCTCCCTTGCTTAAATCCAGCTCACATGCAAATCATGGTATCACCTTCCTGATACCATGGGCCTCTTTGAGTATGGACAAACAACAACAACATATTCTTAAATCTTGGGCAGGACACCACCCAACTAGGAGACCCTATATCTATTTAGAGTATAAACAGAATCCAGTCTGGACTAGTTCTTACCCTAGGGAAATTACATGTTCTTGTACCTCCCATTAGAGTTTAGGGTGACCCAGCTCATGAAAGAGAAAACTTACCAGAGCAGTCTAGATAGAGATGGATTCTCCTGTCCAGATTGCTAGAGGTGGCTAAGTTTCATGATCAAGCCACACTCTCAGCAGAAGGAGCTGAAGACTTCTAGCCTACCTCTTCACTAAATGTCAACAATAAGGGCTGATTTTCAGTTGTCAAGGGAATTCCCTTTTAAGGATTAGTTAAAGCTTTTGGGATCTCCATGTCTTGTCTTTGGTTGCCAAGAGAAACCACTAACTGTCAAATAATTTGTTATTAATTACCCATAAACTCTGTCTCTTGTTTTGTTTTGAATTTATAACAACTCCTCTCCGTCATTCTCTTGGCAAACTGTGTTTGATGGCCCCCTCCCTATCTATTATCATCTCTAAGGTGGCGTGGTTACTTCCTCCCAAATTTCCCCTTGCTGCTGCTTTAGAAACTAGTTCCTCCTTATTGGACAGATCCAATACCAGGATAGTACTTGCCATCACTGCTTTTTCCATGCTGTGAAAGATAAGTTATCAGTAAGGTAAGTCCAGACTTCATCAGCTACTTTATATTTAATAGAGAAAGAGATATTTTGATCATTGAAGTATCACATTGCAATTTCCTTTCTTTATATCAGCTTTGTAATCTGAATCAGGATTTCTGCTTCCATTTCCTTTAACTGTCTAGGAAATATGTAATATATTACCATCAAAATATTGCTTCTTTCCCTCTATTTTTATTCTCATTTACCTGCAGGAAAGAGTCTTTCTCTCTAGTTCAAGAATTTCCACATGGGTTTTTAATGTATAATGGCATTATGCCACCCCTTTTAAGGGATATTTTCTTTTGAACATGATACATTTCCATTGTTATATTACAGTCAGGATTGACATTCCTCCAAGTTTTGATGATTCTTATTAGGATGTATTTGCCAATGATTGTCTCATCATTCTTCCATGAATGATAATCATTTGGCAGTATAAATAAGAACCTGGTATTTGAATACAAATGTCACTTTGTAAAACTATTGACCAAGTTGAGACTCTTCTATGAAATATAAGTTATTTCAAATCCCAATTCATTTATGAAAATTTAAAAATGTCATATGATGATGGGTATATAATTATTTTAATTGAGGTATAACTCATTTCATTTGTCCTTCTGTCTCCCTCAGTGCACTGTGTATTAATACTTAACTCATGTTTGTCAAATAAATTTGAGTTGAAATGAGACATTATAATCAGTAATAATAAAAGTAAGTAATAATAATAAAAGTAAGAATAATTAATGCTTTTGATCATTGGTATTCCTTGCTGTGGACATTAGCCCAGTTTTATTTGAAACACGTTAATGTAGCAGAAATATTCTGCAGTTTAGGTTTGATTTATATGGCACTTGGGAATATTGGGGAGCATTTGTAGGTACCATTTATACAGCACTGTAATGTTTGCAATGAACTTATCGTAACCTACTCAATCCTCCCAGCAGCCTTCTAAGGTGGGAACTTATATTATCCTCTCTTTACAAATAAGGAAACTAAGGCAGAGAGAGATTAAGTGACTTGTCCAGGTGTAACAACAGTGTTGCTAGCAGCTACTGTGGCTGTGGAAGTCCAATAGCACCAGCATGCAGAAGGGCTGCTAACACAGATTCTTTGATTTGCTTTTCTAAGGAAAGCAACTTTAAGGGGTTAACAATCTCAGTTTAATTAAACATACATACATCATTCACTTAGTTCTGGGGGAAAAGATCAGCCCCCTGAACTTCAGGGCGAATACAAACAGAAATTACAAATCACATACATTATATAAACAGATTAAATAACACAAATCAATCTATCCATAGTAATACATAGTTACCAGAGAAGCACCATCATCTGTCTGGTTTTATCAAAGCTGGGGCAAGAGGGACTTTTTCAATGGCTTGCTGGGAGTTTTGTCACTCTTTCAATGAGTATACCCCCAAAAGTGAAAAACTAACCTTACAGTACCTATGCCATTTTTCAGGACCCTGAGGGCTTGAAGCTCACTATTTAGGGTGTGAGAAACCAGAGCATGGAAAAGCACCACATCATATACAAATCAATGACTCTCTACCTCCCCAGTGCTGAGAAGCATTCCAAGACAAAAGATCTCACTTTACCTGCACCATTCAAACAAAGGCCAGACTCACCGAAAGCACTTGACAGCAAATAAAGTCCTGCCCTGATTGTAATCACACCAGAGTCATATGGCTAGCACATGTAAGAGGTACGATGCACACTCAATTTTTCCTAACTACAAATCCTATGCTATCTTGTGGGTCACTTAATTTTCTTTTGAATTATAGCAGTAAGTATCTCATTTCCCTGGGTGTCGCTTTCAAAATAAGAGTGGCTTTTTTATAGTTGACAGTTTTTTTTTTTGTTTTTTTTTTCCATCACTGACCTTTTACTTCATAACCACAGTCTTTGTAAACCATCAACTAATGGCTTGATGTTAATCCCCAGGTAGAATTGTTATATTTTTTATATGTTGTAAGTAAAGTGGATTTTAGTGTGTGTGAGGTGGATTTTTGTTATTCTTTCTTAGGGTTTAGTTTCCCAGGATCCATGGCCATAATGACCTCTACTTTCAAGACTGACAACTTGTGAACATCTCCACCATGCTTGCACAGTATTATATAATGACAAATAATGTAAGCATTTGTGCTTAAAATCGTAAATACCCATGCAGCTGCACAGTGAGATATAATGGTGAGATAATATAAACTTATAAGGCTATTCTTGGCAATATGCCTTCTTTGTCTGTTGCCCTATAAAGCAAGTGGGCGCTGGGCAGTGAGTGGGAAACCCTTAGGTTTGAATGCACAAGTTGGAATTCTGTGCATGCCTTGATTAGCCCGCATCAAAGCTTGGGGGGCATCTGTGTCTGCCTCAACCAGCCCCCATTGAGACTTGAGGGGATTTAGGGGAGTGCACAAGCTTTGCCTCTCTCAATTGACCCCATTGAGGTATAGGAGTAGTTTCCCACCACCCTTTGCTCCAGCCTCTGCAAGAAGAGTGATTAGGGAATGCTGTAAGAGTTGGTGCTTCCATTATCAGCAACCCCTTTGAGAAGACTAGACTAGAATAAAGTAAGATTATTAATCCTTCTGAAACTGTCTTCCTGTCTGACCAGATCAAGAGTGAACCTGTTAGAGGCTGAAGTCCAAAAATCTCCAGTGCCTCCCATGTGTTATCTGTCTTACATATGTGTGCATATATAATATATATACACAAATATATGCATATATACATGTATGTATATATTATATGTGTACATATAATAATAAAATAATTTTACCCAGGGATTAACATCAAGCTGCTTGTTGATGGTTTAAAAAGATTGTGAGATATAGATATGTACAAACACATGTGTGCATATACACACATAATACACATATGTAGACATATATATGTATATATACACATGTATATGTACATACACACAAATAAAACTACTTAGCACTTCATGCTTTTGTGAATAGAGGAAGATAGTATAGACTCATTAAGAATAAGTCCCTTTGAATCAAATAACATTTACTTTTTCAACAGGTCCATTAAACGAAATGATTGAGAAAATAATATAGACAGAATATTCCTTTTAGCAAGGGTTTCAGCAAGACTTAAAAAAAGTTACTCACAGTTTCCTTAGGGACAAGGCAGAGATCTAGGAGAAGGCATGAGGCTCTGAAACAGGTTAAAAAAAAACATTGTCAAGAATATTAATCCAAAGAGATATCAAAGGATATGGCTACTCATTTTGATATAGTGATCAGAAGACTGGTAATGCAAGAAAAGAGAGAACTGAGTTTGAATCCTGTTTTGGCAATTATAAGCTGTATGTTGCTGAGCAAGTCTGATAAACCACCTGAATATTAGTGTCTTCATATGTAAAAAAGGATATAATAATACTTTCAGCACCTAATTCAACAGGAATGTGTGTGTGTGAAAAAGAAGACACTTTGTGAAACTTGAAGCTCAATATAAATATAAGATGTAGAAATGTTCTACCTGGATCATTCTTTTACCCTCTTCTGGTGCTAAGAAAGAAAGAGAGAAACAGAGAAAGAGAGAAAGAAAGAAAAAAGAGAGAGAGAGAGACAGAGAGAGAGAGAGAGAGAGAGAGAGAGAGAGAGAGAGAGAGAGAGAGAGAGGAGGAAAGAAGGAAAAAGGAAAGAAAAAGAAAGAAAGATAGAAAGGAAGGAAGGAAGGAAGAAAGGAAGGAAGGAAGGGAGGGAGGGAGGGAGGAAAGAAAAGAAAAAAAATACCTCAATGACTTAGAATGCTTATCAATTTTGAAATTAAGAGAAATACCTTAATTTGTGAGGTAAATGAATGAGGAACCAAAAGGACTATATGTGGTAGAATGAGAGTTTGTATCTGGGAAGATTAATTTTAATAGCAGTAAATATAAAATCCTGAACTCCCAGTTTAAATAAATCAATGACAGAAGTACAGGATAGGATAGGATAGACAGCAGCTGGTATGCATACAATAGATGGAAAGAGAGAGGGGGGGGGAGGGAGGGAGGGAGGGAGAGTAAATACTCATATATACATATATACACATATATCGGATCAGCGTGTATATGAACATTTACATGCATGTGTATGTATATTTATATATGTGTGTGTGCGTGTGTGTGTAAACTAGAGATTTCAGATGACTAGCAGCTTAGCCTGAACTAGCAATGTGATTTGATTGTGGCAAAAATAAGTACGATCCCAAGTTTCCCTAATTGAAATATAATAATAATAGCTGATAACCATATGGCTCTTTCATGTTTACACAGTGCTTTAGGAACTTGGTTTAATCTGATTCTGTATCAATCTGTCTGAACCTACAGTACTGCAGATGAGCAGAGAAAGATTGCTCCACACTCATTATAAATAGATCAAATCAAGCAATTTATTAAGTGAATGTTTTGCGGCAGAAACATGTGCTAGGGAAAGTCCTGAAACCCTCCGAGATTCCAGGATTTCAAGTAACTAGTTGACATAGAAACCCAGATGTCATCAAGGCATTTACCAAGAAAGACATGGCCGGGTATTATTTGGTATTTTTCTGAGGTCACAAAGGTGATTGCAGGTACTGGCTTTTCATGTAGTAAACAATGTGAACCAGCAGAAATGCTGTATCAATCAGTTCATACCAGAGAGTTTTCAAAGGAGATCAAGCAATGCAGGGGAATAAAGTAATACTTGATTTGGGCTGAATGGTGGCAATGTCTCAGTTTTGCCAGTATATGAAGCAGAAATTTCATGGTGAAGCAATGTACATAAACATAGTAATCAGTATCAGGGAACCTGGATTTGAATCCTGACTTTGCTACCTTCTGTAGTGGCATTTTATTAAATATTTATTAACCATCTCTCCGGGAAAAAAAAATGTATGCACAATACACTTTTAAGTTTAATCATCATTAATAACATTTTCTCCATCACTTTCCTAAGTCAAGACAGCAACGAAACAACAAATCAAGTCCTGATTTGTAATGTGCACCCATTTCCTAGGTGTAAATGCTGACACTGAAAATTTATCAATGAGCTCTGCTCAGCCAGCAGTACTGACTCCAGTACACCCCTGCCTTGGGCACATTATGTAATCTCCATAGGCCTCAGTTTCCTCATCTAAAGGTGAAAGGGTGGGACTAGGTGGCCTCTGAGCTCTTGTCCAACTTTCTATGTTTCTATGATCTTCTGAACTGTTGAAGCCTGTGAAACAGGGGTGGGTAATGTTGAAAAAAGACTTGTAGACTTCCTACACCAACTGGTTCCTTTGCATTGCTACAAAGGTTCACAACATCATGAGGTACAGGGATTATCATCTCCTTTTACAGATGAGGAAACTGAGGATAGGATCAAAGTTAAATGCAGAAATCAGAAACCTAGTAAAGATAGAAGCCAGCCTTCTAGGTCTGATTTAAGTTCAATTATCATTGTGATATTACTCTCAGAAGGTGATTGAACAGAACTTAATGGTAAAAGTAGATATTTCTAACCTCATGTTTCATTAGAGTCCATGGATACTTTTCATGACATTCATGAACTTGAATGGGAAATAGTTATATCTTCACTTTGGCTTCTTTTTCTTCAAATGCTAGCTTCACAAATGCCATAAAAAAGTATTGAATAGCAAATACATCCATTCATCCAAGCTTATATGGAAAGTTACTATGCTTCTTAGTGGATGATGGCCCCAAAATGATTCACAATGAATGAATGAACAAAATACACATTATTCATCAGCTTTTAGATGACATGAATGGTAATAAACTGTCAGAACAGGAGAGGACGAGGGGACCAGAGGTAAGAATAAGACTGAAGAACAGATTCAGGAAGAGTGAGGTCATGAAAGGTTGAAGGGAAAGAAACTGTGAGAGGGGAATTTCATCTTTCACCTCTTGGAAGTAGCATTGTTTTTCCTAATAATGAGTTACGTCTAAGTTGTGACTACTGCTGTAGGTGACAGAGGAAATGTGAAGAGGGAGACGATGGGAGGTGACAAGGCTGATGAACTGAGAAACCAATGTGTGACAAAGAATGAGCCCACACCTATATTGGTTCTTGCCTGGACTTGGAAGGAAATTTAGAAGCAAGTCTCAAATTTTCTATCACGAAGTAAGTGCTAACAATTTTCCTTTCAAAGGGATTCTGGAACTGAAGGGGCATAAAAGAAACATTATTTTAAAAGACAATATTAGATATAAGACATCTTCCTTTGAGAACAACTGAGCAGCAATAACAAAAATAGGAAAAAATAAAATATTAAAAATTGCTACTTTTTAAAATGTTCAACAAAGAGCGAGGCAATTTTATCCATAAATCAGATTTCAGTATGATTTCTGAACATCTCTCAAGTACTTGACAGGCAATAGTACAATTATATTATGGGAGGAAAGTAAAACATTCTGGAGGAATCTCACTTAAAGGTTAGGCTTGGGATTTTTTAAATTTAACTTAAATTTATTTATTTAACATATTTGGTTTTCAACATTGATTTTCACAACAGTTTGGATTACAAATTTTCTCCCCATTTCTACCCTCCCCCCCACTCCAAGATGGCATATATTCTGGTTGTCCTGTTCCCCAGTCAGCCCTCCCCTCTATCACCCCCCTCCCCTCTCATCCCCTTTTCCCTTCCTTTCTGGTAGGGCAAGATAAATTTCTACGCCCCATTGCCTGTGTATCTTATTTTTTAGTTGCATGCAAAAACTTTTTTTTTGAACATCTGTTTTTAAAACTTTGAGTTCCAAATTCTCTCCCCTCTTCCCTTCCCACCCACCCTCCTTAAGAAGTCGAGCGTTTCAACCTAGGCCACATGTGTATCATTATGTATAACCTTTCCACAATACTCATGTTGTGAAAGGCTAACTACATTTTGCTCCTTCCCAACCCATCCCGCTTTATTGAATTTTCTCCCTTGACCCTGTCCCCTTTCCAAAGTGTTTGTTTTGATTACCTCCACCCCTATCTGCCCTCTCCTCCATCATCCCCCCCCTTTTATTTTTTTTTATCTTCCTCCCTCTTCTTTCCTGTGGGGTAAGATACTCAACTGAGTATGTATGGTATTCCCTCTTCAGGCCAAATCTGATGAGAGCAAGGTTCACTCATTCCCCCCTCGCCTGCCCTTTCCCTCCTCCCACAGAGCTGCTTCGTCTTGCCACCTTTATGCGAGATAATCCACCCCATTCTATCTTTCCCTATCTCCCTCTCTCAGTATGTTGCTCTCTCATCCCTTAATTTCATTTTGTTTCTTTTAGATATCTTCCCTTCATCTTCAGCTCACCCTGTGTCTACTCTCTCTCTTTTACATATATATACATATACATATATATACACATATATATATACACATACATACATATACACATAGATATATACATACATACACCTATATATATACATAAACACATATATACATATATATGCATATTCCCTTCAACTACCCTAATACTGAGGTCTCATGAATCATACACATCTTCTTTCCATGTAGGAATGTAAACAAATCAGTTCAACTTTAGTAAGTCCCTTGCAATTTCCGTTTCTTGATTACCTTTTCATGCTTCTCTTGATTCTTGTGTTCGAAAGTCAAATTTTCTATTCAGTTCTGGTCTTTTCACTGAGAAAGCTTGAAAGTCCTCTATTTTATTGAAAATCCATATTTTGCCTTGGAACATGATACTCAGTTTTGCTGGGTAGGTGATTCTAGGTTTTAATCCTAGCTCCATTGACCTCCGGAATATCGCATTCCAAGCCCTTCCATCTCTTAATGTAGAAGCTGCGAGATCTTGGGTTATTCTGATTGGGTTTCCACAATACTCAAATTGTTTCTTTCTGGCTGCTTGCAGTATTTTCTCCTTGATCTGGGAGCTCTGGAATTTGGCAACAATATTCCTAGGAGATTTCTTTTTGGGATCTATTTGAGGAGGCGATCGATGGATTCTTTCAATTTCTGTTTTGCCCTGTGGCTCTAGAATATCAGGGCAATTCTCCTTGATAATTTCTTGAAAGATGGTATCTAGGCTCTTTTTTTGATCATGGCTTTCAGGTAGTCCAATAATTTTTAAATTATCTCTCCTGGATCTATTTTCCAGGTCAGTGGTTTTTCCAAGGAGATATTTCACATTGTCTTCCATTTTTTCATTCCTCTGGTTCTGTTTTATAATATCCTGATTTCTCATAAAGTCACTAGCTTCCACTTGCTCCAATCTAATTTTTAAAGTAGTATTTTCTTCAGTGGTCTTTTGGACCTCCTTTTCCATTTGGCTAATTCTGCCTTTCAAGGCATTCTTCTCCTCATTGGCTTTTTGGAGCTCTTTTGTCATTTGAGTTAGTCTGTTTTTTAAGGTGTTGTTTTCTTCAGTGTATTTTTCAGTATTTTTTTGGGTCTCCTTTAGCAAGTCATTGACTTGTTTTTCATGGTTTTCTCGCATCCTTCTCATTTCTCTTCCCAATTTTTCCTCTACTTCTCTAACTTGCTTTTCCAAATCCTTTTTGAGTTCTTCTATGGCCTGGGGCCAGTTCATGTTTTTCTTGGAGGCTTTTGGTGGAGGCTCTTGCACTTTATTGACTTCTTTAGGCTGTATGTTCTGGTCTTCTTTGTCAGCAAAGAAAGAATGCAAAGTCTGAGACTGACTCTCAGTGCGTTTTCGCTGCCTGGCCATATTCCCAGCCAACTAACTTGACCTTTGAGTTTTTCAGTGGAGTATGACTGCTTGTAGACTACAGAGTTCTATGTTCCACGTTTGGGGGGGAGGTGCCAGCTCTGCCACACCAGCACTGCTCCTTCCCCAACCCCCAACCCGAAGTGGGCTTAGATCTTCGGCAGGCTGTGCACCCCTGCTCTGATCTGCCACTTAATTCCTTCCACCAGGTGGGCCTGGAGCTGGAAGTAACAACAGCTGTAGCTGCCCCACCTCCGCTGCCCCAGGGGCTGGAAGCCGAACCACGAACTCCTTCTACTCCTGCAGCTTTTCCCACTAACCTTCTCCGCAGTCTTTGGTGTTTGTGGGTCGAGGGGTCTGGTAACTGCCGCAGCTCACTAATCCAGGGTGCTAGAGCCCCCTCCGCCCGGCTTCTGGTCTGGATGTTCCACGCCGCTCAGGCTGGGCTCTGCTCCACTCCGTTCCCAGCTCCGAGCTCCGTGTGGGATAGACCTCACCCAGAGACCATCCAGGCTGTCCTGGGCTGGAGCCCTGCTTCCCTCTGCTGTTTTGTGGGTTCTGCCATTCTAGAATTGGTTCAGAGCCATTTTTTATAGGTTTTTGGAGGGGCTCGGTACCGAGCTCACTCCAGTCCCTGCTTACCAGCTGCCATCTTAGGCTTGGGATTTTTTAATATAAAGTTCTATATTGTCTAAACATATGATTGGATATAGTAGTCTCCTAAAGAAAATGATACTATGATTACACAGAATGATGAAGACCAGAGAGAAGATGAAATAGTAAAGAGGCATATGAAATTCCACAGCATGAAATCCAGTTACTTCTCTGACAATAATTTAACTCTCAGGTAGTGGATATTAACCATTATTAATCTATTTCAATCCAGGGTAAACCAAGGAACACATAAATAGTCATCTTTCCTATTAAATGAAAGCAAGAGATCCATTCATCTGAATAAATTAACAGACATTTTTGCTCTCTTGTGAGTCAATTAGTCAACAAATATTTATTAAGTGCCATGTGCCAAGCACTGTGCTAAGTCAGGGAGTTTGACAGGATTACTGAAATATTAACTATTCACCTAGTTAATTGAGGTTTTCCTGGTAAAAAACTAGAAAGGCTAAAATCTACCAACATCAAATATCAAATATTTTAGCTGAATTAGAATGCATAACTTCCAAAAATAAATATAATATCATTAAATAAGCATTTATGTAATTTATTATTTCAATAAATGTGGGCTTCCACATAGTACATTTAGATAAGTGTTTGGCATAGACATAGAGAAATAATTCAATTAGCCAAAAGGACAATCAATCTTCATGATTCATCAGAAATTGGATCTTATGCTTAAAGGAATTTTTTAACCTAAATATAATCTGAAATCTACTTAGAATGCATTAAATCTTATTTTGATAATTTGAGATCCTTTGGTGCCATGGAGTCATGATTCTGAACACCAATTTTCATGCCGTATCATTTTAGAGGCAAAGAGCATACGAGATTTCTTTTCTTTTCTTTCTTTCTTTTTTTTTTTTTTTTTTTTTTACTAATTTTCAGTATTTGTCCAGAGAATTGCTTTAAAAAACAATCACTGGTAATTTTTTTTGTTGTTGTTGCTGCTGTTGTTTGCTTCTTTCTAATTAAAGGTGGGGAGAAGTAAAAATTATGATTAGATGAAGATCCTGGTTACTTTTGTTCCATGAAATAGCATTAGTATAAATAGCATTTATATTGCACTTTAAGGATTGCAAAGAATTGTACAAATATTATCTCATTTTATTTTCATAACAACCCTGGGAGATAGTCAGTAAATAAACATTTATTAAGGCCTACCATGATTCAGGAACTGTACTAAGTTCTGGGGACATAAAGAGATGCAAAAGACGGACTCTGCCTTTGAGGAACTCACAATCTAATGGGGAGACAACAAGCAAAAACTATGTACAAACTAATTATATAGAGGATAAAATGGAAATGACCAATAAAGGGAGGGATTGTGAAGGATTCCTGTAGAAGGTGCTATTTTAACTGGAACTTTAAGGAAATTGGGGAAGCTACATGATGGAGCTAAGGAAGGAGAACATTCCAGGCATATGGGGACAGCCAGTGATGATGCCCAGAGTCCAGGGATAGTGTCTCGTTCAAGGAACAGCAAGGAAACAAGGCTGGATCAAAGGGTACATGGGGTAGGGGTGGCATGTAAGGTGTAAGACTAGAAATGTGGAGGCAGCATGGTGTTTGAACGCCAACTAGAGGAATTTCTATTTGATCCTGGCGATGATGGAGAGCTACTTACTGAGTGGAAGATTTTGTCTTCCTTCTGATTGGCCTGACAGCACCTCCCCTGGTAAAGGCAAGGCAATCCTGATTGGTGGACATTTTAATGGGAGGTAGGCTTACTGCCTGAGGGGCAGGGAGGGGCAGGACCACTCCTCAGGTGAAAGGATTATTCTGCAGCTAGGGGAAGTGGGCTGGCCTTCAGATGTAACTGATTACACCCCCCTCTGACACTTAAGAAATGCTAGTGGCTTTATGAGACCCAGCTGCCTTCAGCAATCTTGGCTAGAAGAACAAAATCACCCCAATAATGATCTCCTTATCTTGGTCTTCTTCTCATAGACAAGATCAATTTCAACTCTGACAAAAAAATAAAGCAAGGACAAGAGACAAAGGACAAATTCCCTGGGGAGGGCCTATCTCAAGCTGGCTTCTGTTTGATGGGTAAACAGAAGTGGGGTGTGGAGGGGTGTGAGGTCCCACTTGGGAGGGACCTAGCTTAAACTGGTTAACAAACAGATGCCTTGGGAGCTGGGAGTGATTACATTGCTCCATCTCACCCTTCAGAAACTGCCTGTCCTTCAGAAGTGGAGTTTGACAAAAGTGAGGAAAAAGATGGATCCCAGAGTAATATTGGCTATTAAACAATAGAACATAGTATCAATTTTCCTCAGAAAAGTAGCCTTCAAAATTGAAGTAGAATGAGTTGTCATAGAATATTAACAGAAGAATACAGGTTCTGCAGTTCCAAAAGATCATGTATACAGGAGGTTAATAGTGTACTGTATCTGATAAAGGTATTTATTCAGTTCATCTGAATGCAAATGTCCACACCATACCTCAATAGTTATTTACTTTCTCATGTGCTATACACCATGTGAAGCACTGGGGGGAAGGGGTAGAGAAAAGAGGGGAAATACAGAGATTAGTAAGCTACAGCTACTCTCCTTTAGGGTTTCAAATCTCTTAGGAGAGACAAGTTCACAAATAACTAGTACGACACAGACTATAGATGGCATTGGTCCTCTCTGAGAAGGAAGGATGAACAACAATAGGAGGCATACTCAAGGTGCTTATATTCTACATTTTATTATAGTTATTTATATGCTTGCAGATTGTTAAAAAAAAATGCTACTTTTATCAACATTTTAACTTTGTTACAGAAAAAAAGGCAGGGCACGTCTTAAACATAGTTGTGTGTATGTGTATCTATGTATGTATACACATACACATAAGTGTATACATATATAAATATACATATATGCAAATAAATATGTATAGATACACATAGATGTATCCATATATATTATTCAATACAAAGATACATTATCATGTATCTATAAATTATGTGTGTGCATGTTATGTATTATTAAATGGAAAGTCTCCTGAATTTTTTTCCAAAAAAAAAAATGTTTTCTATTTGAAGCTAAGCAATATGAGAAAAAAAAAATGGTTGTTTTTAATCAGTAGAATATAAGCTCCCTGAGGCAAGGGGTAGTCTCATGTTGCCTTTTTATCTCCATCACCTAGCGTAGCGATTGGCCAATAATCAGCTCTTAATAAATTCCTGTTAATTGATTCAGTTTATTTCACAATTTTTTCCTTGCCCCCAGTTCCACTTCTGTCTCCTCTATCTTCCACAAATCAGCTAGAAATAATTTTGCTCAAAGGTCTCAGTATGTGAAGGAAAGTCAGACCCCATAACCTTCTTAGCTTAGTAGTTAAGCCCTTCACAGCCTGGCTCCAGCCTACCCTTCCAGACTTATTTCATGTGATTCCCTTTCACACACCCTGTGTTCTAACCACAGTCTTACTGTGTTCTAACCACTGAGCTACCCAAGATTCCCTGTAATTAGCATTGTTTTCCTCCTCTCGGTGCCTTTGCCTGGGCTCTCCCTATTCTGCCATTCCTTTCCTTCTGACTTTTACTTTGAAAATTCTTCATGTTTCAACTCAGGTGCTGTATCCCATTAGAAATCATAGAGAGATTGGAATTTTGATCATTGGAAGGAGTGCATGAAATTAGAGAGATCCTTAATGAATTGAAAGGAAGCTAAGTGTCATATGATATGAAGAGATGTAGTGTAGTCTATTGTACAGAAAGTTTGCTTTGGAGTCAGGAAGACCTGAGTTTAATTTCCCTTCTCTCCTGTCTGTATGACTCTGGGCAAGTCACTTGAACATTCTCGTTGCTCTATGCCAGTGGAGAAAATTCAAATACAACTGGGGACACTAATCTGCATATAAGCATCCCTGTAGGATGCATATTAATTTTAAGATGTAATATTATCTATGTTTAATTGTATTCTTATTTATTTTGTTGAATATTTCCTTATTACATTTTAATCTTGGTCAGCTGCTCTTTCTGAGTATTGAGGGCTACATGTCACATGTTTAACAGTTTTGATCTAGGCAACTTTCTGAGATAAATTTCAGGAAAAAGGTATAGACCTGGGCTGGTAGAAGATTTCTCATCCTGGAATTTGCAATACTTGTGAAATCACCTACTCAATCCTTGTACCTATGGCATGAATCGATGTTTCTTTTTAAAATAATAGATCATTCACTCTGCTATCTCATAAAATCAAAGGGTATTACCAAGGGATCATTCAGATAAATCAGAATTCCAGCTTCAAAACCAAGTGACTCTTTAGAAAATAAAAATAAAGCCTCCATAAATAATGATTAGTAAAGGAACATTCATATTTTTGGAAGACTTTTCTAAAGACAGATTTTCTTTCTCTTTATTTTTTTCTCTTTATTTTTTATTTTTTTATTTTGCAATTAAATTTTCAATTAGGGAAGGAACCAAACAATGACCTGGAAACAAACAAAAAAAAAGGAAACTTACAGTTTTAAAGAAAACATATGAAAAAATAGGATAGTAACTGGCTGGAGGAAAACAAACACTTTACTCAAAGAAAAGCTTTGGAATTATACATGAAAGAGGAAGTAGCAGTGCAAGTGGGAAAATAGGTAGCATATTTCACCCAGAAATAGTAATCACAGATTGCTTCAGGTGGTATATCAATGGAACCTTGCCTTGGTGGACCTGTAAATAAAATATAAATAGTTAAAACATATTTTGGGGGAATATATTATTTTAAATTGTGGTTACATTCAATTTGGTATGAGTAATGAGAATAAAATTTGGAGAACAGTTCCCATGCTACTGTCTTTTTAAAGGTCTTTTTTTGTTCTTACACTAATCTTATATCATTGTTTTAATTGCTGAGAACTGAAAAATCTAGATATTCCCACAGTCTCTTTGAGGCAGGATAGATTGGGGCACACAGTGGTATCAGAGAAAAGTTTTACCAATGGAACACAGTACACCTTGGAAAAATTCTTCAGATCTCAGTTACAGCATCAGGAAAATCAAGCCCTCATCCTGCGCTGTCTGTTTTCAGAGACAAAACAGATATCTTTGCTTTACGTAGCTGCCCTCTCCCCGTCCCCAACTACATTATTTCTATGATTTCTATCATATTCTTAATTGTTTTAAAGATTGCATTGTTTGCCTTTTATTGAAAACAAAACTCAAAGTGGTATCAGGTGAGAAGGAAAAGATTATTTCTTGTGCAAAAATAGCTAAAGAATACTTGGTTTAAGAATCTAAAGGAGCTTTTGTTCCTTCTGGAGGAGGTGCTATTTCAGCAAATAATGATCATAAGACTGTGAAGGGACTTAAAGAGCCTTCTGCAGCTTTAGAATTCTCGAGCATCTACAAAGAAATTGTAAGTTTCTTGAAAGTGGACTGTCTTTTGACTATTTTTGTATCCCCAGCTATTAGCACAGCGACTAACACATAGTTTATTAATGTATCGATTGGAAGAGTGGATGGATTCAAGATGCAGAATGAGACAGAGAGTTTGGAAAATAATCCAATTTGAAGAGACAGGGGTGGGGGAGAATGGGAGAGAGAGGGGCGGGGGAGGGGGAAATGGGGGAGGAGAAGAGAAACAAGATATATCGCTGAGGGCTGTAAGATTTCAGGTATCTACAATTCCATATATGTGTGTATGTGTGTGTGTGTGTGTGTGTGTGTGTATACACACATATATACACATATAAAATTTCATTTGAACCTCACAACAACCCTTTGGCGTAGGTACTGTAACATACTCAGGAAAGGGGGAGACACAAAGTATAACCCTGTATTTTAGAGACATCATTTGGTGAAACTAGGAGGTGGAAATGAGGAGGGAGGGCTATACTGTGCTCCATCAAAAATATGCGCACACAGTTTGTGAAAGAAGGGGAAGGGAACAAGCAATTATTAAGCTCCTACTATGTGCTAGATATTGTGCTAAGTACTTTATAAGTATTATCTCATGTGATCTTCACAACTTTGGGGGTTGGGTGCTATTATTTGCCCTACTTTAGAGTTGAGGAAAATGAGGTTAAGTGACTTGTCCAAGGTCACACAATAAGTACAGTATCTGAGGTCAGATTTTAATTTGGGTCTTCCTGACTCCAGACCCAGTGACTCTGTGTCATTGTTTATAGTAGTGGGGACACTTCTGGTTTCTAGTTCTCCACCAAACATTATGTAGCTCCATGAGGTTCAAGTGATGAAAATTTGTAAGATTTTATATTGCCTTGTACCACATTTCTGCGTAAAGTGTCTCTAAATTCCTTCTGGGTTTCTGTTCTGGAAGTGACTGTTGAGACAGGGTAGGTTTTGAAGGGGCACACAGAACACCATAAGCAACAATAACTTCTGATCCTTTGGAATAGGATCTCTATCAGTGTTAATATTCAGGGTTCAATAATCTCTGATATTCATTCAGTCAATAACTATTTCCTAAGTCCACCCTTTTCACAAAATTGTCCTGAGGTAGAGGTAGCTTTGCCCAAGAAAACTCCAAATTGGTCACAAAAAGTCAGGCATGACTGAAATGACTGAACAACAACAAAAGTAAAAGATGTAAAGAAGATCCTTCTTAGTCCTTGGGAAAATGGGGTTACAGTCCAGATGTGTTCAGTGGGACAAAAATAGTATAGATGAAAAACAAGACAACAATTAAGCCTTTTAAAATGTTGAATTCCCTATAAGTGCAATTGGAATTGAGAGAAGGAAAAGATCAATGTGAACTGGAGTCATCTAAAAATATTTCATGATGGAGGTTAGATGAACCATAAGAATAGGATTTAAGCAAATGAGCAGAGACAAGGATAGAGAACATTCCAGGAAATGGTAAAATATGACAATTGGATTCAGATGATCTCTATGGACCATTCTAGATCTAAACAAACGTATGATCCTTTGATACCAACAATAATAACATGTCTGAAGTTTGGAAATGAGCTTTGTCTTTAGGGCAAGCAGTGAGTAAACAAAACTAAATGGATCCGTTTCATATTGGTAGTACTAGGAAATAAAGTTGAATAGGCAGTTTGGGGTGAGATTATAGTTGGCCTTCAAGTCCAAATGAAGAGTTTGCATTTGGAATCAAGAACAGAGACACTGTAGATTCTTGGGCAGGTGAACAGGATGATTTGGGACAATTTGCTGACTTTTTCCCCCGATGACTGCCCTTATAAAGCAAGTGTAAAGGGTGCCTCAGAATACTGCCGAGCAAGAAACAAACCGATCTAGTCTTCCTTTTCTAATCTGATTTACTAAGATCAGCTTCCCAATTCTATCTACTTACAAAAAAAAAAAACAAAAAACAAGAAACACACACAAAATGGGCTTTGAACAAGTATCCCAGTATTCTTGAGAGCACAAAAACAAGACAATGAACTGATGACAGAGACTTAAGTAGGCACAGGCCATGGGAATGATGGTGATTCACAGCAGGTAGTAGGAGGTAGAAGATTACCAGTAAGCTATGAATGGGAGCGCATGGGTTTCCTCATTTACATGTTCCTGATTTTTTCTGGATGATTCCATCACTTCTTATCATGCTAATTTGCCCAACAACACCAGAGACAAGTGGCCAGATCAGAAATTATCAGCCTAATGTGGTGTTGAATACTATAATCCCTGCTATTCATCAGGTTGGGACTAGGAGTTCCGAGCTGCAGTAGGAATAAAGCCAATGGATTATCAGCAGTAAGGCTGGCATCAGTATGGTTAGCCCTAGGGAGTGGGAGAAGCCAGGCTACCTAAGTTGGAGAGAAATAACCTAGGTCAGAAACAGAACAGATACCAATTTCCATGGCAAACATCAGTGGTGGGATCAGGTCCTTGATTGACTGGTATATACTTCCATAGCTTGGGTGAGATGCGGAGCCCAGTTGAATGAGAAAGAGAAAAAGAGGGAGGGAGGGGGGGAGAAGGAGAAAAGGGCAGGGAAAGAGAGAGAGACAGAGAGACAGAGAGAGAGAGAGAGAGGGACAGAGAGAGACACAGAAAGACAGAGAGACGTAGAGAATGAAAATGAATTACTAGGATCAGGGGTTGTCTGGTATTGGGCTTTAGATTCTCCTTGGCATCATAAAGAAAGGAAGAATTCACTGAGGAAGCAATCATCTAAGCTTCATGATGATAGCTGTTTCCTTTTTCCTTAATAGTGCCAGAGAGTTAACTTTCCCCTTATGATACTGACTTGACAATTGGCTTCCACCTGTGTGATGAAGTGTTCCCAGTCCAATCATTGCTAGGACTAGGCTCAAGTCCAAGTCCAGACAGGAAGTTTAGTCAAAGGAGCAAGATATGGGCGAAAATGAGTGAGATATTGAAGAAAGAACTGTGAAGATATTACCAAGTCCCCAGCAATCTTTCCCAGAGATTTCATGAGTAGTGCAGGTAGGGAGAGATCATTGTGACATGATGAGAGGAACAGGGTAGTTCTTCTTGAGAATAGCCCTCTCTCTTTCTCCTGTTAATATCAGCAGGGTGACAAAGATGATAAAAAGACCACAAGAATAGAGTAAGGGCTATACTCTTCCAGGGGTGTAATAGCTGACTTCAGCCTGTTTAAGAGACAAAGCTTCTCTGAGGCCATGAGGGCTTGTTGCAACAGCTTACCTTAAACGAGTGTGGCTTATTTCTAGCATCAATCCTACTTCCTCCCATGTAACAATGATCTAGTTACTTTAAAGGAATATAATAGCACCTAAAATGGGCATGTGCTACAGTTAATGTTTTAGGATGGACTGAAGGCCATGTAAGGTTAGAGCTTTGAAAGCTGTCTACAGAGATTTTGATGTTGCCAAGATGGAAATAGAGAGGGACAGGTAGAAAAGAAGATGATTACTAGCTGTTGAGTTCATCTCTGAAAATCTCAGCTGATCTGAGGACAAATCATTGATCACAATCGCTGTGAGAAGAGGACCAAATGTTTAAAGAAATTATAAATTTTTACAGCCAGGAAGTTCTTGATGATATCCTACTTAAATTCCTTCTGCTATAAACTGTAGTGATGTTTTCAAAGCCATCTTCAGAAAAAGAAAGTATCAATACTCAGTAGTTCCTTGCTTAACTTTTCATCTTCAAAAATTACCATCCAGAGACCACCAAAGATGGCAGACATGCAGGAAGCAGTATGGGTGGGAGGGAACATTTAAGAGGTTGTTGACATAATCATAGGATCTTAGATCTAGGAGTGAAAGTGGCTTCAAAGGCCATCCATCCCATCCCCCTAATTTAACAGTTGGGAAAACTTAAACCCAAGGAGGTTGATTACCTTGCCCAAGGTAACACAGGTAGTAAGCATTTAAGATAGAAACCCAGGTTGCCTAACTCCAGAGCCAGCATTCTTTTCATTATACCATAGAGAAATTAGTATCTGGATTTTGAGAAGGGAGCAGAAGAAGCAATTCCTAGAGATAAATAGATTGAAAATTATAGGTCGTGGTGACAGATTTTATATGAGATAAATGAGTGTGGATAATCTGAGTAGACTTGGAGCTTTCTAGCCTGTGAGATTGTAGGAAAAATAAAAAGGATGATGTAAGTGAGCAAAATGGGATATATAGGAACAAAAGGGTGATACGGGTCATCTAGTCATTGCTGGAATCGGGTGTCTCCAGTCCAAGTCCAGTTAGGAAATTCATGTAAAAAATAATGGGACAGAGAAAGCAAGGAAGAGGCATCAAGACAGTCTGCATCAATCAATCAGCATTTATTTGTTGTTGTGCAGTTATTCAGTTGTGTCTGACTCTTTATGACTCCATGGATTATGCTGTTCATGGGGTTTCTTGGCAAAGACATGGGAGTCACTTGCGATTTCCTTCTCCAGTGGATTTAGGTAAACAGAGGTTAAGTGATTTGCTCAGAGTCACACAACTAGTAAGTGTCTGAGGCCAGATTTGAACTCAGATCTTCAATAGTCTAGGCACGGTGCTCTATCCACTGAGCCACCTAGCTGCCAAGTATCTATTAAGTATTTAACATGTGTTTTTAGGCCCTGCTCAAAGTGCTGGTTGGTAGGTTCCTGTCCTTCACTCTTGAAGAGGACCAAAATGACATCACTAAGTAGGAGTCAAGGTACAGTATCCAACCGTGGCTGATCAGACCAATATGAACTCAGAAGGCTTTACCACAGGTCCAGCACAAATAGAATATATGAACATTCGGAGTGGAGCAAGGTGCTAGGAATACAAAGAATATAGGAAAAACTGTCCCTGACCTCAAATAGCTTACATTCTAATGAGGAAAAGGAGATACAACATACATATGTGTATGTACATACATTATGTTATATTTTATAACATACTATGCTATATCACATATTATATTTTATGGTGTCATATATCAATAACATATACATGTATTTATAAATATTGCCTCTCCCTTTCCCATGTATATGTGTGTGTGTGTGTGTGTGTGTCTGTGTAGATAGATAGATACAAATCAAATCAATAGACACAAGATCAATACAGAATTGATGGAATCTTAAAGGAGAAGGCTCTAGCAAATGGGAAGAGAGAGACAGAACTCTTAAAGAAAGTAGCACATAAGCATTAAAGGAAGCCAAAGCTCCTAGTGTAGAGGTAAGGAGGGAGGATATTTCAGACATGGTGGTACTATTACTAAGACAGAATATTTACTCCAAAACCAAGAATTTAGTGCAGGAAGGAAACTGTGGGTATAATATGCTGAGAGGAGTGACTAGTTGCATCAACTTGTCTTCCAAGTTAGCATCAAGAAACCACGGGAAATATAACAACAGCATTGGAAGGTAGCATTTCAAGTGGTAAAGATGGCAGGGAATTTTTTTCTGCTTTTAAAGATCACTGATGGATTTCAACTGGCACTAACAGTGGGGGAATGATGAGTTCATTTTTATATATATTGAGTGTGAAGCAACAGCAGGGAATACATGAGATTATACTCTGTTGGTAAATGGAAATATGTACTAAGCATAAGGAGAGGTCAGAGCTGGAAGCAGTATGGTGTTGAGGAAAATTCTTCTGGAATTGAAATCAGGAAGACCTGGGTTTGAATATGACTTTAGATACCTACTTACTGTGTGAGTTTGTCCAAGTGATTTTTTTTTTCTGCACCTGAGTTTTAACATATGCAAATTAAGAAGGTTAGACTTTCTGGTCTCTAAGATCCCCTACAACTCTCCATCTTTGACTGTTATGATTCTATGTAGCCCTGTGAGTGCTTAGCAAGGAAGTGATAGCCAGAGTCATCATAGTGAGAAACTGAGTTCCCCAAAGGAATCTTTTCAAAGGCAGAAAAGGAAAGGAATAGGAAAAGAATCTAAGAGGACACTCAAAGTAGTAGGGTAGGGAGAAGGTTTTAAAGTCAAGAAAGGGGGAAGAGAATGGGTTGTCAGAAATAGAATTGTCAGAACTAAAGGGAAAGAGAAAGATTAAAAAGAATCAGAATTGAACAGGAGAAGTAAAATAATGAAAACAGAAAAAAAATCCTCGGACTTGAGAAGAAGCAAAGTCTCAGTTGATTTTGATTAAACTTTAATTGTAACAATGCCAGAAGCTATGGAAGATCAGAGATCGAAAGCTAGAAAGGATCTCAAAGGTCACCATCTCATCAAAACTCCTCAATACTCACACACTAAGTGCCAGGCACTGGCTAATAAGAGCTAGGAGATGAAGTATCATGCATAGGAACAGTAAGGAGCCTGGTATTGCTGGATCACAGACAACATAAAAGTGAACAAGGTGCAACAAGACTGGAAAGGTAAGAGGAGGTCAGGTTATGAAGGACTTTGAATGGAGTCACTGAAGTTTACTGAATGGAGGAGAGGATTTCATTCATGGTCAGATACACACTTCAGGAAGGTTGGTTTAACAGCTGAGTAGAGAATGGACTGGAGTGGGGAGAAATTTGAGGAGGAGTGTGCTAGAGCCAGATCTAACTGGCTTGTTAAATTTTCACCATGACCATTTACACTTCAGGAATTGACAATCACTATAAATCAGAGTTTGATTTATTGTTTTGTTGATTGTTTAGATATAAGAAAATATTAATAAGGCAGATTAAAATTAAAGGTAAGTGCATATATGTGTGTATTATGTGTGTATTATGTGTGTATTTCTCTCTCTTCCTCCCTCCCTCCCTCTCTCTCTCTCTCTCTCTCTCTCTCTCTCTCTCTCTCTCTCTCTCTTTTTCTTCCCCCTCTTTCTCCCTCTCTCTCCCTCTCCTCTCCATCTCCATCTCTCCAGCTCTCTTCCCTCTGGAGAGCCCAGTTGTTAAACGTTTATCATCACGCCTCTATATTTCTCTGTAAACATTGCTTGAACTCAGTAAGGCTACAGTAGATGGGCTTGCGGAATGAAGTCATTACCAGGCTGGAAAACTGGTGACTGGAGTGTAATGACAACAACAACAAAAACGATGATGACAACATTTATGTAGTGCTTTAAGTTTTTTTTTTAAGTGTTTTACATCCATTTTCTCATTTGAGACAAACTTACCCCTGTACTTGAGTCAGGAAGAAGAGACAATGAGATTTTTCAATGGACCAGGTATGTGGTGATGAAGACCTGTACCACAGTGATACCTATGTCAGATGAGAGAAGGGGGTGTATGTAAGAGATACTATGAAGATACAAATGACAGAAGTTGCAACAGATTGGATGTGGGGAGTGAGAGAAAGTAAGAAGTTGAGGATGATACCAAGGTGGTGCCCTTGGTGGCAAAAGGAAAATTCAGAAGAGGAGAGTGTTTGAGGGGAAAGCCAATGAGTTCAGATGAGGAAAATGGGGCTCAGAAGGTTGAATGATTTACAAATGTCCCAAAGGTAGTAAGCCTCAGAAGCAATATTTGAATCTAGGTCCTCTAACTATAGAACAAGTACTCTTTGCATTGTACTATGCTGTGTCCTATACAAATGGGTTACTAGGAAGTGGACTGAGCAGGATAAAGGTTGGCAGTGACAAACAGGGAAAGAATTGGGACTGTAGATAGAAGGGGAAGTTGGGTAATATGAAGGCTTTTTAAACATTTAGGTGACAGCATATTTGAAGACAAAAAGGAAAGAATTTGGGAATAGGAAGAAACTATTAGAAAGAAAGCATTTTAGAAATAGGGATCTTGAGAGGGGTGCGGATATAAGTCTAAGTGTTAAGCCAAGACAGAAAAGAAGAGAAACTATTGTCTCAGAAAGGACAATAAGAGGAAGATGTAGATATTTGGAGATGAAGATGGGAGTACATAAATGCCAGATGATCTCAATTTTATCTATAATGCACAGAGTGAAGTAATCTGCTGAGTGTGAGGGTGGGTGGCAGAAGAATTTGAGATGACAAGAGAAGCTATAGGATTAGCTCTGTGGGTTAGGGAGACAATAAGGGATGAATAAAAGGATCGACAAGTTGCAGCGAAAGCCAGGTTGAGGTTGGCCAACATTATTTTTTAATGGGCCAGGTGCTTCTTCCTCCACTGGCTTTCTGGGGCTTGGGAAGAAGGATGTAGAAAAAATAGATAGTGTGGGTGACTCAGATGTTGGTGCAGCAGAAACATCAAAAGGTCAATAAGGCAAGAGAATCTAGTGTGCTGTAGAAAGTAGCAGTGAGATAGTGGACCAAGTGACTCTATGTTCTCTAGAAAGGAGCTGATGAATAGGGTAAAGTACAGGAAATTGAGTGATTCAAAGACCCTGGACAAAGGAAAGAAGATAGATTTGGTGATTCTGGTCTGTCAGTAGGAGAGATGCTATTGGTTCCCCATCATCTCTAGGGATAAAATATCACTGGCTCTGGAATCAGAAGATATGGGTTCAAATCTAGTCTTGTCCACTCGGTGTAACCTTGGATAAGTAATCTGATCCTCACTGAACCAGTTTCCTCATCTGTAAAATGACCACAAATGCCCCCTTCAGCTTTAAATATATGATCCTATGAACTCACAACACAAACTCTAACTTAGCCTGGCATTTAGAATTCTCCACAGTTTGGTTCCCACCTAACTTTGCAAAATCATGAATTTTACTTTACAAATAAATTGTCCTATTAACTGTTCCTTAGACTCAGCATTCTATTTCCTAATACCAAATCTTTGTACTAGCTGTCCCCTCTTCCTGGAATGACTTCCCTCCTTAACCCTGCTCTCCAAATCCTTAGCTTCCAACAAGCCTTCCAGAGAGGTTTCACCTTAGCCACTAAGACTTCTCCCCTGCCTTAAATTATTTTCTTTTTTTCTCTGTGTACGTTGTCTACTCTCCTATGTAGAATGTAAGCTCCTTGAGGGCAGCATGACTGCTGCTTCTCTTTCATCTTTGTATCAAGCATTTATTTAGCACCTACACCTGGAACTGTGGTAAGTTCCTATCCCTAGTTCCTAGTACACAGCAGGCATGTGAGTTCATTAAGGAAGTTGAGTGAGCATTGCCTCACCAATCTGGTACAGGATATTTGTTTTGTTGTAGTTCATCTTTCCTTCTTGAAGAGGACCAATGACATCAGAAGGGTGATATCTTGACTTGCAAGTGAATTGGATTTAACTTAGGCACAGTTGTGCAAAGTCATCAGCCTCACTCCTTTCTCCAGTCATCAAAGTCCAGTGGCAAGACAGGAGTCAAGACCACTGGCAACGGCCTAAGATGTAGGGGGAGACTTTGGCCTTTTTAATCTAAGGTCTTACTTGGTGAACGTAGCACCAGAGAGATATGGGTAACCATGGAGGTGAGAGGGAGGGGAGGAGGTCATAGAGTTTTGAATATGGGCCAAGAGTAGAGCATATTTAATCCCAGAAAAGCTCTGATTTCAGAGCCAGGGATATTTTATCCCAAGAGAAAATGGAAAGCTGGTAGCATTTTTCCTACTTAGCCACCAAAATCACCATATTTGTCTCCTTTCCTTTGCCCAGGGTTGTTGAATCACTCAGTTTCATGCACTTTACCCAATTCATCAGCTGCTTATTGGAAAGCATGCCTTGTGGCAATGAAATTCATGTTGTAGTCATGCTGGTATATGGTTTATATGGAACAGCATTGGAGGTAGACAGAGTCAAAAGTGGGAAACCTGTAGAAGGCCATCAATATAAATGTTGAAGTTGCTAAGACGGAGATTGTAGAGATTGAAAGGGATAGGTAGAGGAAAAGAAGAGATGTAGTTATTGGATGCATCTCAGAAGATGGGATTTGATATTGGGACTGGAGAAAGGGACAACAATAAACAGAACAAATGTTTTAAGGCTGTACAACTTCTATAGTTAGGGAGTTTATGAAGATGTCTAATCTAAATTCTGCCAGCTAAAACATAGCTATATTTTCAAGACCAAGTTCAGGAAAAACAAACAAACAAACAAAAAGAATCTGTTATTTCCTTTGTTAGACTTCAATGGTTAAAATGAATGATCTTCCAGAGACCAGTGAGGATGGTGAATTAAGAAGTAGTATAGGCAAGCAAAACCTCTAAGAGCCTATTAACATAATCATGGGCAACTAGGTGGAGCAGTGGATAGACTTCTAGGCCTACAGTCAGGAAGACTCATCTTCCTGAGTTTAAATCTGGCCTCAGACACTTTCTATCTGTGTGACCTTGGGCAAGTCACATAACCTGGTTTGCCTCAGTTACCTCATCTGTAAAGTGAGCTGGAGAAAGAAAAACAAATGGTAAGTTACTCTAGTACCTTTGCCAAGAAAATCTCAAATATGGACACAAAGAGTTGGACATGGTTGAAAACACCGAACAACAATAACTTAGATAATCATAGGATCATAGACCTAGAAGTGAAAAGGACTTAAAAGACTATCTAGTTCAGTCTTCTGATTTTACATTTGGGATAATAAAAGCCCACAGGGATTAATTAGCTAGCCCAAGGCCTCATGGGTAATAATAAAGCATCAGTGAGGATTTGAACCAAGGCCCTCGAACTCCTCCATGAAGGAATAAGGAACAAATTGGACTTGTGGGATGACAGTAAGAATAGAACAGAAGGGCTAAAGCTAAGAGAAAAAATAAAATTGCAGGACTTGGTAACAGATGAGAAATGACATGAAAGAGTGGGAAGAATCTATGATGACTTGAAGCTCTCTAGACAGTGAAATGGTGTGGTAGGGGGAAGGTGATATAAATAACCAAAATGAGACAGCTTCTGTGAAGTGGACCTGGGAGGCAGCTTAGGTGGCTGAGTGGATAGAGTGCTGGGATTAGAATCAGGCAGACCCAAGTTCAACTCTGGCCCCAGACACTCACTAGCTGTGTTATCCTGGGTGAATTACTTAACTTCTGTTTGCCTCAGTTTCCTCAATTGTACAATATGGATAATAATAGGAACTAGATCCCAACATTGTTATAAAGATCAAATGAGGCAATCTGTAATACACTTAGCACAATACCTGGCACACAGTATGCATGATAAAAATGTCAGATATTATTGTAGTCGAGTACTTATTTTCTAATCCTTCATTTACTTTGATAAATTTCTAAATTACTCAAAACTCACTTAGGTTATTGGATCTGAAACTGGACATAGTTATCATACAAGTCCTTCTACAAAGCCATAGTAGAATAATATGTGCCTATCTACATGTGTGCACACATACACATATATGCCTATACAGGCACATATTCATGCTTGCTATTTTTAAATATTCTGAGTTATCATATACCACATATAAAGAAAAAATATAAGTTCAAGCAAAGTATTCCCTGGTGAGCCAAAACTGGGAGCCAGAATACCTAAGGCTAAAGAACACATACCTAAGGGTAAAGATTTATAATAAATAATACCTGTCTGAAGCCTAGTGGGATGAAGTTGAGAAGAAAAAACTTTGAGAATTTGCTTTGAAAGTCTTTACAAACACAATTTAGAGGTGGGAGACACCTTCAGTATTATCCAGCCTTACCTTCCCATTGTACAGATGAGGAAATTGAGATCTGTAGAGGTTAAATAATATATTTAAGCTAGTACAGATAATGTCACTGCTTAAGTGCTCCAACTTAGGTGAACACTGACAATAAATATGGTGCATTTTCAACATAACAATGCCTTGAATTCAAGAGGAAAAATAAATAACCATGGGCAAGCATAGGATAATCTAGTAAGGGAGAAGAAGTTAGCTTAATATAGCCTTGCATATAGCAAGTGATCAATGAATATCATTAAATGAATGATAACATATTCTGAACCTCTTTGTCATTTCTTGGACTACTCTTCTGAATAGCAGGATTTGAGGTATACTAAAAATGCCTTCATCATCAAAACTTTATCTTACCTACTTATCTGCCTTGATGTCTAAAATTTTTCTTCCTTTCCTTTGGGTTAAAACATTGTGTTTGTCACTGTGTCCTAACATCTTGATGGAAATTTATTTATCCAGCTTTTCTGCTAATTTTTGTCCCCAAAGTTAAAAAGACAATATGAGAAAGCATATATGTTTCCGTGAGATGAGTAGAAAGTCCTGGCAAAGATAATTGGATTTGGAGTTAGAGAGCCTGATTTGAATCCAAGCTATCCTACTTCATGTGTGATACTGAGTAAGTTACTTTATACCGATAGAATATAAGCTCCTTGAGGGTAGAGACTATTTATTTTATTTTTCTTAATATCCCCAGTACCTAGTACAGTCCTGGCATATCATAGTCACTGAATATATGCTTGTTCGTTGAGTAGGGCAGCTAGGTGCCACAGAGGAGTGAGAACTGGACTGGGAGGCAGGAAGATCTCATTTCATTTGCTGTCTCTGATGCTGAATAGTTGTGTGACTCTGGGAAAGTCACTTAATCTATCTCAGCCTCTGTTTTCTCATCTGTAAAACACAGGGGTTGTACTTGATGGCCATTTAAGGTCTCTTCATCTCTAAACCAATGATCAGTTCATCTACGTGACTTTCAGTTTTCTCATCTGTAAAATAAGGGAGTCAGAACACCAGGGAATGGCCTCATGTAGCTGAGATGTCTTGTAGTCTTTTCTTTCAGTTTTGCTAGAGTTGAGGCTAGTTTGTGGTGGGAAAAGAACAAGTGTTTGGAAAGAAGGGGATTTAACTATTGTTAGCTGTTATTTACAATCAGATGGTTGAATAGTAGGTGAAGGAGGTATGGCTAAATGATGGAGATAATGATCCTTTTAGAAAGGAAGCCTAAAACTGGAGTCTAAGGATTTGGGTTCAAGTCCAGTCTCTGACATTTATTAGCTCTATGATTTTGATCAAATCACAGCCTCTCTAAACTGTAGTTTGCTGATCTGTAAAATAAAGATAATTGGACCCAATGATCTCTGAGCCACATTGGAGGTTAAATACATGAACATAAGGGAAAAGATGGGGAGGATACTGGGCACAGAATCACAATTTTGACTATGACTTAAAAAACCTAACAATAAACAATGTTTTTTACTTGGTTCTGTCACTGTTTTGCATTTTGGTGGTTCTTTTTTTTTTTCCTTCTGAAATCGATAAAGAAGTTTCACCTCTGTCTCTGCCTCTCAAACTTCTTTAGCAATTTCATATATATATCTATATATATATATATATAGATATATATGTGTGTGTGTGTGTGTGTGTGTGTGTGTGTGTATGTATACACATATTTGTTTCTTTTTTAAAATCACTATTTTTCTTTTTTTATATAATTTTCTTTGAGAAAACATCTGTCAACACAGCACATGGAATTTTCATTGATTGCAAAAGTTTGCATTGAAGACATACTAGGAATCATACCTACTCTTCCTTTTTTTTAAAAAAATTATCATTATTAGTTTTCTAGCAGGTGTGCATATTTCGCACAATAGTATTTGAATGAAGACAGAGAAAACGAAAACAATTTTAAAAAATGCAAAGCACATTTGCTGCTGTCTTGATTCCACCAAAGAAATTATTTCCTAATGATCTTGTGATAGGAAAAGAAAAATAGACAAAATCCATAGGCTTCTAGCACTTGCAGGCAGATTTGTGGCATGGGAAGCTTTATGAAACTTCCATGGCGCCCCCTGATGGAAGCAAAGAGGTACTTACACCTTTTCACAAAGAATTAAGTTCACCCACCATTCACTTACATCAGACTGGCCCCTTGCTTCCTCCTTTTGGTCCTTTATTTCTGGACAATTCCCTATACTTATGAGTGATATCACACATTTGAGCGGTCGATGCATTTCTTAAATATATGCAATGTAAAGATGTTGCTTATTGAAGCAGCTGTGAAACATATAATGTTCATCTCTTCTCTTTGAATTCAGGGAAAGGGGAAGAAATTTGTGGCAATTTTCCTGTGTGCCATTGAAGGTAAATCAATTTTCACTCTCTTGAAAATTGAGTATTTTGGATTTTGTTTACTATAACAATTAAGGCACTGAAACTGTATTTCCTATTTAGCTCCCTAAGACACCCTTTCTAAGGAGGAACACTGAATTTTCTCTTACCTGATGCATTCAGCCACAGAATATTCTCCCTCTTCTCATCCCTCTCCCCACCCTATGAAATACTCAAAGGAAAAAACCAAAAAGAAAAAAGAGACTCTCATAAAAAGGCAGTTTGAGCAATTTTCTTCCGAGAACTGCATGTGACTGTCATTGCTGTAGTGGTAAAAAAAAAAAAAGTGAAAGATTTCTGTTAGAAAAGTGACTCTTGGGAATAGTGTGTATATTGGACTGTCACCTTTCCAGAGGTAAAGACCCACTTTCTCCAGGTAAAAAAGGGGGTGATGGGAAGGAGAAGAAGTTCATTAAAAGGTTGATTCAAGAAAGGATAGCACAGAGACAGAGGATGAAGGATACCCATTCTTATTCAAGGTAAGAGTTAGTTAAAACTGGTTAACAACAGGGGAGATGCCAAAGGAAGGGCATAAGCAATTTAATTAAAAAGGAGGAGGGGCCAATATTGATCAGAATTTACTGGGATCCTAAACATAATATATATTCTACCTATCTACCTAAATGTACCGTATTTGTATTTAGGAGACTTTCTCGGCAGATAAAATCTGCTTTCCAAGATATTCAACTAGAATTCAGGAACTTGGATCAGCGAATCATCCTTTCAGAGGAACAACCATTTCCCTGATCATATAAATCAAACTGGAGAAAAGTCCACTCACTATTGAGACTATGATCTCTACTGAATATAACTTCGCACTTGTTTACTTTTCCTGAGTGGATTTGCATTCTATGTTGTTAGGTTATCTGGGTAGGAAAGTGAGGGAAAATATATTGGGAAAAGATGATTCAAAACAAGAGAAATTCATAAAAATCAAGGCTAAAAATCATGCATTCTTTTTTTTTCTCTCAATTCCCTTTCTCCTAATATAGCTGAATTTTGCCTCAGCTCAGCTCAATCTGTACATTTGGTATCGTGCTCTGTCCATCTAACACCTTCTATTTTTCCTCTGATTTCCCCAACCTATGATATTAAAAATACTAAAATCCAGAGAGTAATTGATCAAAATTTCTGATTTTCAAGCACGTCTTTTAATTATTTCTGGCACTGCTAACATTAAATAAATAAAGTCACTGACTTCTGTAGTATCTCTGCTTGGAGATTAGTACTGAAAACTAGGGACTTCAGGACCAGTGATCTCCCAAGAGAAAAATGAAAACTTCTTGTAGAGGACAATAATAGGTGGAACAGAGGTGCCAAATTGCTGGCAGGTTTCCTGCCTGGGGGTCCAGTTGGCCCTATGTGGCAGTAGATTTGAATGGCTACTGAGTGCATCAGAAATGTAAAGCAATACAATTAGTGAATAGCATCAGTCTCACTCAAGGTTCATCTGTGGAGGAGGAGAGGGGAGGCAGAGGGGGAGGGGCAGGAGGAAGTGTAAAGGGAAGGGGGGAGGAATCAAAGGAGGGCATTTCACCAAGAGATAATCCCTGTATATTTGTGACATCATCTCACTGCTTATGTATATATAGGGAATCGTCCAGAGCTCCCCTCATGGTTCAGTCACTTTCAAAGTCAGCTGAAAGCAATAGGAAAAGAGAGAGACACTCATTTGCAGCTTCACTCGCTCTCTCTAATATTTATGGACTTTACTTACTAGGAGGCTAAAAAGGATGATGGCAGGAATGAAAATTCAACTCTTCTGCATGATGTTTCTGGCTTTTACTTCCCAGAGTCTGTGCTCAGGTAAGCTCAGTTTCTCTTTGCTAAATGAGAAATAATCCATTTTATAAAATTATTATTTTCTACAATCTATGCTAATGCAGCCATAGAGAATTTTTAACTTATTCTGGTTTTTGGCACATATGGGTATATAGTGTAAATGCCTGCTTAATTTATCTATGAAGACAGGGAAGGGACATAAGTATTTTCTTTAAAAATCTGCAAAGCTGGTGCCAGTCTGATAGATGAAAATACTGCCCGACACTTTTTGAAACTCCAGCACTGAAAGGATAAGGCTAAATCAGGCTATTTTTTTGTCCAATTGAGAGTGCAGAGGTAGTACCTGTCAAGCCAAGAAGGCATTCATCATTAAATTAAGATACTTAAATACCATCCTCATTCATGCTTTTAGCTTTTCTCTCCTTTATGATTGGCAAGAGGCAAAAATGTTCAATACACACTAGTGAATATGTGGATAATAGTGAAAGTTAATTTGTGATTACCAGGAATGATTATTGCATCTTATATGAGAGACATAAATTTTGATCCCTATGACACATAACAACATATATTAAAAATTTGAGCAATATTCATAGAACATTAGAGAATTTTTTTTAAAAAAAGCGTTTTTCTATTTGCCTTGGGAGGCTCTAAAAGCACATCAGGGAAAAATCAGTAGCCCTATTTTTTTTTAGTAGAAAGAATAAAGCTGATATATTCTTATGCATTTGGGAGTAGAGACAACAGGAAAGACATTGCTGGTTGCATGTTACTTTAGAACCCTCTCATGGAAGGTAAGTTTGTAATAGAGAATGGCCCTTTAAAGCTTTGCCTAGTCAAAGATGCTTGCAGAGGTAAAGCTTGAAAAAGAACTGAGAAAGCAGATGTCAATTCCAGACATTTCTAGCAATAGGATATTGCCACATAGTTATGTGGGATGAAAGACATAGTTAAATTATATTTGAAAGGATTGGTTATTACTTAAACACTTTGCCCATTAAATCTAAAGCAGTCTTCTGAGATGAACCATAATTTATAGTTTCAAGCATAGACCATCCGAAGATGGCTCATGGCATTCAAAAGCACATATTTTCCAATATTAGGTTTTTTTCTCCTACACATCTCATAGGCAAAAAGCTTATGACATCTAACTTCCTCTCTATGTTAATCTTCTTCCTGCATTTTAGAGATTACTATAACAGAAAACACATAAAGATGTTTTAAAAAGAAATATTTTATTTATTCATACACATTTTGAGAATGGTGATTTAACACTTATAGAAGAAAATGAGTCTAATTTAATAAAGCTTTATTTTTTGATATGACGCTCTCATTCTTACCACATAGTTATATGTGATGAAAGATGCAGTAAAACTATCTTTGAAAGGGATAGCTGTTGCTTAATTAAGCACTTGGTCCAGGACATCTTAAACTACCTTCTACAATGATTCCTGATTTATGGGTTTTAGTGATTGACCATTTAAAGGTGGTTTATGGCATTTGTTTTTATATTCTTTAGGGGGAAAAAAAAACAAACACTACTGTAAAATATGGTCCCTGAGGGAAAGCAATCCTGTCTCCTTGGAAAAGTGACACCTCCTAGTAAAGCCTGTTAAATTGTTTATCCAAGCTTAATGCATCTGTTCAGCCCTTTTGTGTATATATGAGGAGATAAAAGGTCTCAGTCATTTATTCACTGAATCTAGCTTGTCTTAAAATGAAAACATGAGACAGTGTTGATGAATTAGTGTAGTAAGTTATTTTTTATTAGAGCTCTGTCAGTTTATTCAAAAGAGGTCAATTAACCTGTTTAAATGTTCTTTATTAAAAAAATCCATGAGAGCATAGAGCAGTTATCATAAGGGCTATAGAAATTAGTTTTCCAGTCCATGTTAGGAATTTTCAGACATTTTTTCCCTAATTTCATATGAGGATAGACCTTCATTTTCTAATTCAATGTGCCCATTACCACTTCATTGAAGGATAAAACCAATTGCTTCAGAATGTTTACTCAAGTCTAAAATAATATCTGAATCCAGAAAAGTTGTAGTACCTTTTGCTCAAAGGGTCAGTGAAAGGTTGTTGGCTGTTGTCAACAGACTATTGACTGGACTGTGTTCTAATTGTAAGACTTTCTCTTGGACTCATACATCATGCATTTTTAAATCGTATGATTTAGAGGTGAGGCAGCACATGTGGCCAGCATATTAACAGTCAAAATGCAGGTGGAATCAGAGCACCTGGGTTCAGATTCCAGCACTGCCACTGTAATACTTATGTGACCCTGGACTAGACATTTGACCTTATAGGCCCCTGTCTCCTTTTTTATAAAATAAAGCTTTGGACTAGCTGACCACTTAGATCATTCCAGCCCTAGATCTCTGATACTATGACCCCTTTAAAATGAATAATGATAGTATACAGATATGGCTTACATGCCTGGTAAGGATCAAATATAGGGCTGTATTTCCAGGAAAACTGAAATATACAGTATCTATGAACCAAGTATATACCATATGGAAGATAGAGAAATTACTTAGAGAAATGGTTACAATTCAATGCCTTATTTAACATGCAGATTTTTAAAAATAAGTTTTGACTAATCTAGATGCCAATTATCTTGAAAAGATAATTTTAACTGCTTGTTCTTTCTATCTCTCTGACTCTATGTCTCTATGTCTGTCTCTCTGTATGTCTCTGACTCTGCATTTTTATCTATGTCTGACTGTGAATCTCCATCTCTGTGTGTGTCTCTATCTCTCTGTCTCTGGCTGTGTTTTAATCTCTCTCTCTTTTTCTGCCTTACTACCCATTTCTGTCTATCTTTCTCTGTATCTGTCTCTCTCATATTTAGAGAAGAAATTCAATTCCTGCTTAAATCTTGGCCTTTTAATATCAAACCAAGCCAAAACTTTCTAAGATGATGATGGAACCTGTATGATCTGGTTAATTAATATTTGATAATAAACATGTGTGTGTGTTTTTTTTAATTTTTCCCTTCAGATTCAGAAGAGGAAATGAAAGCACTGGAAGCAGATTTATTGACCAATATGTACACATCAAAGGTAATTCTCTTTTCTTTCCTCCAGTCAATGGCTACTGAACATAGGTCCTTTCATTATGAACATGGTCACCCTTTCGAATGGTAATCACTTCCAGGCTAGACCTAAAAGTTCATTTTGAAGCATTTCCTTTTTCTGAAAGATTTTGCTTGAGTTCAAAGGAAGTGTAAAGGTGTTGACGTGACACAATGAAGACTAGCATGACTCTCACTCATCAGAGTGTTGTTTTAATTAAATGGTTACATTTGATTTCATGAGAAAGATGTAAAATCACTGAAGGAAAAATGTGTTTCCACCCTTATTAGATTAGGTTTGATGAAAGGTTTATTGACCTCAATTTAAATGCTCAAACAAAAAGTAACTGGACAGTTTTTAGATTGTATAAGGGAAACAGCAAAGGGCTTACATATCTGCAGAATAAAAGATGGTGAACAATGGGAGGAGACAACATGGCAGAGTGAAATGGCCATTGAATGGAGAGTAAGGAGACCTACAATGCCAGCACTGTGTCTCTATCACTAACTGGCCATTCAACAACAGTTCAGGTCATATGTGCTTGGCCTTCTTGTTTACAAATTGGTGGAGCTCAACTGGAAATGTTTGTTCGTAGGTTTCTTAGGATCTTCTTGAAGGGACTTTAAAGGTCATTGAGTGTATTGAATTGGTGACAGATGAGAAGATGACATGAGAAGACTGAGACCCAAAGAGGAAAGGGAGCTTGCCCAAGTTACACAGGTAGACAGAGTCAGAATTTGAACTCAATAGATCATTCATCTAGAATCGAAAAGGATCTAAGAGGCCATCTAGTATAAACATAGTCATTTTGAAGGTGAGGGAACTGAGATCTAGGGGAGGATAAGTGACCTATCCAAAGTTACCCAGAGAGGAAATAGAAGTCAATAATCAAAACCAGATTCTCTGATTTTATACTGCTCTTTCCACAGTCTCTTCTAGATTAGTCAATTGACAAACCTCCTGAATGTCATGTCAGTGCCTGGTACACAGTAAGAACTTAATAAATGCTTCTCCAAAGATTAATGCATGAGGACCTATGCTACTTCTAAGTGATGAATATTATTTATGCTAAATATATTATTAAATCTTATTTAAGTCACCTAACTTACACAGTGTGGGGCCTGGTGTCAATAAGAGCTGTGTTCAAATCAGACCTCAGCCTAGTTGTGTGACCCGGGCAAATCATTTATTAAAATCTATTTGCCTCAGTTTCTTTATCTGTAAAATGATAATGATCATGGCACCTACATCCTAGGGTTGCTGTAAGGATCAAACGAGATAGTATTTCTTTTTTTTTAATTGAATTTTATTTTACCAGAACACAAATACAAGATAAAGAAAAAAAAACAAAAATATATCATAAACTTAAATATTGAAACCTAAATATAAAGTAAAAAAGAAAAAAAAGCATGTCACATGCATAGCAGAACATAGGAGAGGATTCAAAATATGTAACAATACATTTTCACTTCAAAACAGCCTATATGATAAATAATACACCTTGTGTTGAGAATTGTCCATCTTTTCTTTGCTTCCTTGTGTTCTTGAGACAGTATTTCTAAAGTACTTAGCACAGTGCCTGATGTATAATAAGCACTATATAAATATTAGCTATGATTTATTATTATTAATGCTAAGTATATTAAATAAGAACAATTATGTACTTAAATAATTTGTTGTGCTATTAGTGAGCCGCCCAATGCTGAGTGTTGCTTGTTCTTGAGCTTATTCCAGTATACCATTATAGAACCCAAGACCACTGGTGTTTCCTGTGGGCCTGACATATTTGAGTAAGAAAGGGAATTCATTTCAAGCAATTATTAAGTACCTTCTCTATTTTTTGAGGGGGAGAGTCAATAGGTTCATAAAGCACATATATAAATATGTGTGTATATATGCATATACACATATAAAGAGTATATATATATGTATGTGTATCTGTATGTATATATACACAGATACATATATACATTATACATACATACATGCACACATCAATCACATAAATATATGTTTATGAATATATGTATATATATATACATATACATGTATGTATATGTGTATTTGTGTGTGTATTGTAGTGCAAGGACAACTGAGGCAAGAGGGACAAGTATTAACTGGGTTCAGGTAGTAATCATTGAGATTTCCTGTAGAAGATGGTGCCAGATCAGAACTAATCAAACAGCATTTATTAAGTACTTACTATATATCAGTGCTAAGTACAAAAGCCCCTGCCCTGTAAGAGTTTATATTGAAGGATAAAATGGTGCATTTGAATCAGTGCTTGCTTAGTCTATGGGAACCTGAGCACAGCAAAACTGATTTCTGGACTATATGCAGACAAACACCTAATGATTAATATCCATCCAAGGAGGCCAAAATCAACATTAACAAAACAGTAATTCTCAATATTGTGTAACAAGATGGATTTGGTCATGAGGGTTGCTTATGGTCAAAACCAAAGGAATGCTTTTGATACTAAGGGACCTAAGAGATAACCCTGACTGAATTCTGAGACCAAAGCAGGTAGGACTCTGGAGTGCTGACTCAACGCTAATATTATTCTTTGTGGGGGGATCAAGGAGGGAGTACCATCCAAATATTGGGCCCATAGTCCATTCAAGATTATCTCTCAGGTCTCTTGGTGCCAAAAGCACTCAGGAGGTGAAATTCAGTGTTTGAAAGGCTAGATACTTTTCAAACAAATACTAATAGTAAATAATCACTAGCATTTATATAGTGTGTTAAGTTTTTCAAAGCACTTTGCGATATTATCTCATTTAACTTCACAATAATCCTGGGAGATATGCACTAGGATTATCCCCATTTTACAGGTGAGGAAACTGAGACAAATGAAGGTTAAATGTCTTGCCCAGGGTTATCTAGTTAGTGTCAGGATTCACACAGGATTTTCTAACATTCTCTGCACCACATAGGTGAGTGTTTGGTATCTGTCAAATCTCTTCATTTCATCTGAGTCCTTGACTTCATAAGCAGAACATTTCTCCAACTTAAAGATGATCAATTGTTCATTCCTTTGGACCTTCTCAGAGAAACTCAACTGAAATCTGTCAGAGACAACTAGTGAATATAAATATCTGGACTGGATCTAACTGACATGAATAGATACATTCAGAGGAATGTTTCCACTTAGCTCAATGTTCTTCTACTGAATTCCTTATAGTGTGTGATACTGATCTGGCAGTAGGCTGAATGGTGGAGGGATTTGACTAGATAGTCTCTGAAGACATTTCCTTTCTAGCTCTAAACCCAAGACACTCTGATATTGAGGAAGGCTGGTGGTAACACTGCATGGGACTGTCATTGCTGTGGTGGATAGAGCTCTGGCCATGGAGTCAGGAAGACCTGAGTTCAAATCTGACCTCAGATATTGACTATTTGTATGACTAGATCCTCAGCAAGTCACTGAACCTGTTGGATTCAGCTTCCCCATCTATAAAATGGGAATAATGATAATAGCATCTATCTTCTAGATGGGATAAAATACTGTTTATAAAGACCTATTTATAAAGAACCTTAAAATGCTATATAAATACTAGATATTCATTATGATTATGATTTATCACTTAGCTTCTTCTTTAGTGGAGCATATTAGTCTGGGAATCAAAGAATGGAGAATAAGTCATTTCACCTCTTTGGACCTCAGTTTCTTTACCTGTAAAAGGAGAAGGTTGAATTATATGACTTCAAAAATCCATTATAAGTAAGCTTCTTGAGGATACGAGCTTTGCTACCCCTACCTTTTGTATCCCTAGAAACTACCAAAGTCATATAACAGGGAGGTAATAAATGAAATGAATTGAATGTAATACGATGTCTAAATCTAAATTACTATGAATTTTTTTCTATTTTTTTCTTTTTTTCTATTTCTGTTTTTCTATAGAATATTTAGTATCTTAGTGATCACATGATTGAACCCTTTCATTTTATTGATCAAGAAACCTTTATTTTTTACCAATATTACTTGGTATTACATGGAACTATCCCTCCAAGAAAATGGACACTGGCCATGTTAGTTTTCATATGGTGTAGACTTAATTTTGGATTTAAAGAGTTATTTTGTTATTGTTGTGGTTGTATTATTTTTTTGTTTTATTTTTGGGTTTCAGGCAAACCTGTGGCTAAAAAGATTCCTAATTCCATATTTGAACAAGCATAAAAAGCAACATTAAATATATTCCTTCAGGAAAATTTTGACAAATATCAAAATTATCTCTGTTCCATGTTTCTTGTTAACCTAAATTATAGCTCTGAATTGGCGTAATGTAAACCTTTTTTTTGGAGCAGGGGGGAAAGGTAGGTTTTCAATGTGTCTAATAAAAATTTGTAATTACAAAGGCATGCATCAATATTATGTAGTTGGAAAAAGAGGCCATATGCTGGCTCCATCCTGAGCAGGGAAATTAAAAAGAAACAAACACTTGTGTTAAAACAACGATAGTTAATAGGAGACATTAAAGTGGAAAGGGAGGTAAGGGAAGAAAACTCATTTTATATACCACAAAAGCCACCCTAGATATTTGAAAAAATAACTGAATGATTAGACTGATATTTTAAATCCAGAAAACAACTGTTTGACTTTCATGCAAATAGATATATAAGCCAGACATATTTAAGATCAAATTCAAGAAGACTGCCATTAAAATTTATATTTTCTTATTTTCAGGCAGCTCTTAGTGATTTAGGCATTTTTCAAAGGAATTAATTTCATTTTCAATATCTCCTATCCTTTCGAATTTATGAACATTGTATTCATGTCATCTGGGGGAAATAGAGTCTCATTAGACTGAGGGATGAGGTGTTAGAATAGAATGATGGTTAGTACAAAATATACTCTTTGTTACTTTACCCTTAGTGTGAAAAGGTGACCTAAAAGTACCACAAGGACTCTGAAAAAGTAAAAAGATGGTTAAAATAAGAGTTTTTCGAAATTGCTGACAACCAAATTCTTCCTAATATATTTTCCGTCCCCTCTACCCCATCATCTCCCCCATTTTGTACTAGAACTATCATTTCCCCACGTATCTGATATATACATACTTTATTACTGGTGTACTGAGAAAGTAAATTATTTGCCCACAATCATTCATCTAACATGTATCAGAGGCATAAAGTTCCCTAATCCAAGGCCAGCTTTCTATCCTCTATGATACCCTGTTTCTCATTCCCATTTTTGCTATTGTTGCTGTTCAGTCTTCTCAGTCAAGTCCAACTCTTCATGACCTCATTAGGGTTTTCTTGGCAAAGATATTGGAGTGGTTTACGAGTTCTATTCCCATTTTACAGAGGAAGAAACAGAGGCTAAGGGCTTCGTACAAGATCACAGGGTCAGTAGGTAATACAAAACCCAAGTCCTGTAATGCCCAGATGAGAGCACATTGGGTTATACTATTTAAATAACTGAATTCAAGAAACATTTATCAAGTGTCTACCAAGTGCCAGGAACTGCTGTTCCACTGCTAGAAGTGAAAAGAAAGAACAAAATGAAGCACTGCCTGGCCTCAAAGAGCTTCTATTCTATTAGAATGACAACCATTTGTCATCTCCATCTTGGCCATTTTTTAAGGTGCAAGGTAGACCTTCCAATACCAGGAATAATTTCATCTCCTCTAGAATATAGCCCTATCTGCATTCTGATCTTTCCTAATACAGCATATTTGATCTTAAGTATGTCTGGCTTATATATCTATTTGCATGAAAGTCAAACAGTTGTTTTCTAGATTTAAAATATCAGTGTAATCATTCAGTTATGTCTCTATGGAGGACAATTAAAATTAAAACTTTTTAAAAAATAGTTTGGAAAGGATAATTTTTTGATTTTTTGGGTTTTTTTAAAGCTCTGCTCATGGTTTTGTTTTGTTTTTGTTTTTTTTTGCTTTTGACACTGATTGCAGAGAAAAACTAAAAACCAACAAAATACATAATTAAAGATTAATGGGACCACCAACTAGACAGGGAGTTAAGCCACTTCCTTAGATAGCTTATTCATAGTATTTTTGAAGCTAGCTTCTATGGGAAGAACAAGGGTAGTTATTGTTGAATTTGATCACTGAAAGCACTTACAGCAGATAAGTATTGATCCTATAGAAAATGATGAGATCTCCTTTTATGGAGATAGTCTTTGTTTTTGTTGTCTTTGTTCAGTTGTGTCTGACTCTGGGATACAATTTTTTTTTTGGCAAAGATACTGGAGTAGTTTGCAATTTCTTTCTCCAGCTCATTTTACAGCTAAGGAAACTGAGGCAAACAGAGTTAAGTGAGTTGCTCAGGATCACATAGCTAGCTAGTAAGTGTCTGAGGCTGGATTTGAACTCAGGTCTTTCTGACTTCAGGCCTGGAGCTCTATCCACTGTGCTGCCTAGCCACCTCCAGTACCTAGCTGCCCCTGAGAGTCCTTCAGCTACCAGGGCTGTTCTTATACTGCCCTTAGCTTTTATCTATCATTATCATGGCAATAAAGTAGAATGAAACCTACCTGGGGGAATAGAAGATTCTCTTTTGCAATCATTGTATCCCCCAAATTATGCATAGCGTTTCGCCCATTGTGTGTGCTTAAGAAGTACTTGTTCAATTGAATCAAGTTGGGTTAATTCTTTAGATGTGGGACTAGAATGTACAGTGGAACATTTCAGAGTTTTTAATATTCCCTTAGTTCCTGGCTCTTTGAATTTTGTACACATATTCATTCTGCTGACCTTCTCGGCACTTCTCTTCTAAATACATGCTCTTATTACCTTCCAGAAGGTACAGAAAATGAGAGGCTGTCACTTTTTTAAAATGATGCATGAATTTGTAGTGGCTAAATAAAACAAAAACATCTATTTTTCTTATTGTGCTTTATCTGTTTTATAAGACCTAATTTCCTGAAGAAGCTCAGAGTGAGGATTTGTTTGTAGCATTACTGTTTATTCTGAAGGTAATTGACGATTGAGGAACACCCGTTGTACTCTTTTCATGTTTCTAATAGTATATTATATTAAAACGACAACAACATTTTACATAATTCCATATTATATCTCCTTCTCTACTAAGCTTTCTACAAGTCAGTGAGAATTGTTAATCCTGTCAATATTATTAATGGTTAATGAGCATAATTAATAGCATTCATACTTACTAATATTTTCATATTACTAATATTCATAGGATCATAAGATCAGGGGTGGACTGGGGAGGTCCCAGGTTGGGAAAATCTTTCTACCAATTCAGTCCCCAGCTTCTCTTCAGTTTCTGGTCTTAGGAAGTTGCCTTGAGTACTGAAAGTTTAAGGGGCCTATTCAGGGATACACAGTCAGGAAGTATCAGAGGCAGGGATTGATCCTGTGGGGGGGGGTCTTACTTCCTCCGAGGATGGTTCTCTATCTACCGTGCCATGCTGCTGTTGCTTGCAGGTGACCTCCTAGGGTCATAGGATTAGAGATTGTAGTTCAAGACTAAGGAATTACCTCAGAGTTCCAATCTCTTCCCTTTTTTATGAGTAGTGGATAGAGTGTTGGACTCAGAATCAGGAAGACCTGTGTTCTAAATTTAGATCTGATGCCTTCTTGTTGTATGTCCATGGTACATAAATAGTATTTAAATAGTGATTTAAGGCTTGCAGAAAACTTTACAAATATTATCTCACTTTATCCTTCAACAACGCTGAAAGGTAGGTGTTATTACCCCCCTTTTACAGATGTGTAAAGTGAGGCAGTTGGACATTAGGCAACTTGCCCAGGGTCACACAGCTAGCAAGCATCTGAAGCCAGATTTTTATTCAAGTCCTCCTGACTCCAGGCCCAGCCCTCTGTGTACTATGACTTTGCCTAGCTGTCCCTCAAGTCACTTAATCTCTCACTGGGCCTCAGTTTCCTCTTCTATAAATTGGGAATGACAGTATCTGTGGTACTTGACTTCTTAAGTTATTATGATGATCAAATGAGAATAAATGTGAAATGCTAATTTTTGTTGTTGTTGTTGGTTTTTTTTTAAGGGGGAAGGCAGGGCAATTAGGGTTAAGTGACTTGCCCAAGGTCACACAGCTAGTAAGTGTGTCAAGTGTCTGAGGCTGGATTTGAACTCAGGTCCTACTGACTCCAGGGCTGGTGCTCTACTCACTGTGCCACCTAGCTGCCCCGAAATGCTAATTTTTGCTGTTGCTATTGTTATATCATTAATTTGTTACTACTACTCTATTCTATTGAAAATACTCTAGAATCCTATATATAGGTCAGCTCTCTCCTTGGCCATTCCTCTTCATATTTCACAATATAGTTAATGATTTTGGCTTTCAGCGAATAATGACAGTCATTGGAATGACATTTTCCCCCTTCTTTTTATCTGAATATTAAAATGTAGCTGCCAAATGACTAATTGGCATTAAGTTTCTAAAATCTAAAAATAGACACATTTCAAAATATATTTTTATGTAATCACAACTTTAGAAAAATCTTCAAATAATATTTCATTAGAAATACTGCAGAAGATAAAATAATTAATCATTTCCTTGTTTAGCAACAGTTTTTGATCACTACCATATATCAGTGTCTTCATTAGTAAAATGAGGTTTCTGGCCTGAGAAGATGATTTTTGAGGTCCCTTCCAGCTCATTAGATGTGGTGACCCAACAGTTGTGGTTTTTAAACATGGAATCTAACATCAAAACAGTAGTTTGTTAAAATTTTCAATCTTGGTTCTATCACTGATTTACCCATTTCTCAGTTATAAACCCAATTTGAAGATGGAATCTTCAGTTTTGTATATTCTTTTGCCTATCATAGATCAGCAAAGCAAGATTTCCTCATTGGAAAGTGACCCTGATCAATGTGTGCAACCTTGTCAATAACTTAAACAGCCAAGCTGAAGAAACAGGGGAGACTGGTGAAGATGAGCTTGTTATGAGAAGGCAGTTCTCAACTTTAGATGGCTTTAACTTGGAAGCAATGCTGATGATCTACCAGCTCCAGAAAATCTGTCAGAGCAGAGCCTTTCAGCACTGGGAGGTAAGACACTAGTTTTTGTTAGACTGGTTCAATGCTGATTTCTATTGATTTTCCCCCAATCCTGACAAATGGCATAATAGCAAGACTCACAAATGTTGGAAATGAATGATGTAGGTTCCCAATTCTGGCAACTATTAAAGTCCTTTCAAATATCTGTGGTTGAGTAAAATACTTCCCTCCAAATTTAGAAGGAGGATATATTTTAGTGGAGATTTAATCCATATACATTTATTTAATTCACACTCAAGGAAGAACTTTTTTATATACAAGGAATCTTAAAAAGTTCAAGATATTTAGATTTTTGTCAAGAGCTATGTAACCATTCTTGGTCATCTATCATTAACTTCACAACTTGGAATGGTTTCAATAATATATTAGACTAGTACCATTTGAGTAGCTGTTAGTGCATATCAAAATAAGGTATCTCATTTCTACTGGGTATGAATTTCATTTGTTTTCAGCAACTCCCAACAACCCCACTACAACTCAATTATAAATATTACTCATTATTCAAAATTGCAAGGACATGTCTAAATCAGTATCTTCCAAAACAAACAGAATGGTACATTAATAAAACACATAATTACTCAACCAAAGACTGCATCTACCTTAGTGGTGAATACATCCCAGTTCCCATAGTTCAGAATGTTCAGACGAGGAGGTCAAGATAAGGGGAGAGCCAGAGTTGCTGCAAGGAAATATAATCATGGAGGAGTAGAAAGAGGACTTTTTAAAGTTTGATGCTTATTAAAAGAAAGGACTTAGAGGAGCAATAGTTGTTGTACCAGGAAATATAAATTTTCTCTATAAATTAGTGAACAAATAGTTGTAAAACATCAGTCTAGATAATTGTGTTTAATTATTCCTACATCCAATGTATCATTTGGAGATGTTAACCAGAAGATTTTGATTATAAAATATATTTACAATGATATGTTACCTTGTAATGTCATGCCCAGAACAAATCATTTGAAGATTAGAAACCTACTTAGCCATAGATAGAACAGTTTCCTTGCCTCATAGCATACCGAATATTGCCATAGTATATACAGCAAGAGATTTATTGTCATCAAGACCTGAGTTCAAATTCTACCTCAGATACTTTACTGTAATCCTGGGAAAAGTATCTAACCTCTCTGTGCCTCAGTTTCCACATGTATAAAATGGGAGTGATAATAATGCCTACCTCAAAAGGTGATTGTGATGCTCAAATGAGAATATATCTATATTTTATACATGCGTGTATGTGTGTGTATAGTATGTATATGTGTGTATGTTTTTCAAACCATCAAATGCTATACAAATGTTAGCTATGGTTATTCATATTATTATTATTCCTTCTATTCTGTGGATCTGTTCTGTGAACTTTACTTCAAAGATGCTAATGAATAATCTATCATGTAGGACTGCCTGATGTCCACTAAGGGAGTGAAGGGATTACTTTTGATATTTTAGCTAACCAAGAGGACTAGTTTGAGACTAGCTTGATGTCTTGGAAAGATATAGCATCAAAGTCCAGTAGAATGTAAGCCATTTGGTGATGGGAGTTGGCCCCCTCTCCCAGCCTAGCACATAAAGCTTTGTACACAGGGATAGATGGACATATGATTTCATTGCTGAAGTAGAGAACTCCCAGTGAGGATTTCCCTCTGCTAATGTAGATTAGCACCTTCCCCGAAACTTCTAGTTTTAATTGCCTTAGACATTGAGAGGATTAGCAGATTACCCAGGCTCACTGGGTCAGTATGTATGGGATGCAGATCTCGACCCAGTGTCTTCCTGGCTCTGAGAAAGGCTCCCTATAGTCTAAACCATGTTGCCTCTCACTCTCCACATAGGAAGTGCTTAATAAATATTTATTGAATTTATTTAAATGATGTGGGGAAATAAAATCCTGACAAGTAAAACAAATATTTTAAAATTCTTTCTATGGTGGGCTGGGGGAGGAGTAGAATGAAATAGTCTTTCAGATTGACAGCTGTAATGATTGTCCTTCATCTTTCATATCTGAGTTTTATGTTGATCATGGTATTCACAGTGAACTATCATTAGTAAATTTCCCAATCTGTCACAGAGAAAAAGAGGAAAGACATAGCAGGATGACTTTCAGTGTTGCCATTAAGGCGTACAGAACAGAGATTCTTAGGAAGAAAATCTGTAGACCTGACTAATTTTCATTTTGCCAATGAATTTAGTCATTCCTTGATTCAAAGCAATGTTCAATTTCCCTAGTCCCTTAAACAAAAGTGTTGCTTTTGCAAATCATGGGTGAAGGGCAGGGCTAGGGGATCCAGAACTATATTTTATTTTATTTTAATTGGAGGGGGGCAACTCCTAGTATTCTCTTAACCCTCTATAGATACAGACCAACATCTTCTCCAAAATGTATACTCTTAGGGAATTGTCTAGGGCACTGAGAAATTAGCTGACTTGCTTCTGATTCCACAGCCAATATGTGTCACAGCCAGGAAAAGAAGCCAGTGGGTCTTCCTAATTCCATGGCTCACCACTCTCTATTCTATGCCATACTATTGATGACAAAAGATAAGATTCTTGTGGGTACAACAAGCAAATGACAAGATAGAATTTTTTTTTCTGGCAAAGACTCCATCTTGCCCAAAAAAGATGAAAAAGAAGAGATGATTTGTCATATCAGACAAGAAAACAAATGCTGTGAAGTAGTAGCCTTTAAAAAAACACATTATTGAATAATTTAAAAATAAAATAATAATATTACATAAGGCATGGTGAAAGTAGTTATGGACTTTGTATAGAAAAACTAAAAATTTGGAAATAGTATTTTCTCATAGCACTTTTTTTTCCTCTCCTCCTTAAAGGGAGTAACAGCAGGTTGAATTCTATTGCTTCAAGATTTTATCCAGTTGTTGATAATCTTTTAAATTCTATCAAGTCATTTACTGACAATATAATGAACTCCGAATTTGACAGACATAAAAATGTTTGACTCAATCTCCTATTCTAAATTGAGCAAGCAACTGGAAATGTATTTTCTAAAATGCTTTTGAAAATTTTTATCTATAAAATATTGGAACATCATATCATCAGAATAAGTATTCAGAGTGCCTATAAGTATAAGCCATGCATGGTGGCCTTTTCCCATCAAGATTTAGTATGGAGATTCCAGAACTCTCTTGGGCTGCCCATTAATCATTGTAAAACTAGTATGCTTCAACCTCAGTTCATTGCTTCCAAGATAGGAACAGAGTGGCTAGTTAATAACCATGAATAGCATATGGGAAGAACAGCCTTTAGATGCTGAATTAATTTTCAGGATTTCTGAGTTGGGAAGTATGGTAGGTATTTCTGGGACAGCACCACCAACTGAGTACATTAAATGAAAGTTGTTTAAATTTTTAAAAGACTCACATTAATACGAGGATTAGAATACTTGGAGCAAAGGCTTAGAACACTTTTCATTTATTTGAACTGATTCAGCTCTCACTGATGAAGAACAGGAGAAGAGAGCAATTCTAGGCCCCTTGAATTATCACTGCTTACCAAAAGTTACATGTAATTACCATTGTTGAGCTAGGTCCAAACTGCTCTAGACTACCTAAATTGTTCTCTACCACTTTTATTAAACATCCATTCCTTCATTCAACACACATTTATTTATTTTGTTGTTTGTCTATTTATTTATTTATGAAGGCAGCTTGATGGTAGAGAACATAGAGTGTGGGACTTGGACCTGGGAAGACATGAGTTTAAATCTTGCTTCAGACATTTGTTAGCTATGTGATCTTAGCCAAGTCACTTGACCTCTGCTTTAGATTCTTCATCAGAGGAAAGGGGATTATAAAACATCTACCTCACAGGGTTACTGTAAGGATCAAATAAATCAATATATGTAAAGTTCTTTGCAAACAAAGGACTATTTAAATGCTTACTACTACTATCTCTACCATTACTATCACTACTACTACTACTACCACCACCACTACCACCACCACTACTAGTATGCTTACTATATTGCATAAGAATTAAATTATGTACTAGAATAATTAAGATAATGTACAAAATACTGTTCTAGAATTTATTACTTGTTTTGGAGAATACTTAATAAGATCTGGTAAAAACACATTTTCCTGGATTTTTATAGTGGATAGAAGGGGATAGAAAGGAAGGGGTAGGGAGAAATGCCACATAGATTTCCAAAATTTAAAGAGCAGTTGTAATGTGGGAAAACTAGTGGGAAAAGCAATGTAATTCACATGAGAAAAGAACCAGCAAGAAAAACCAAAGAATGAGATGTTTTTATTTTTTAAAAAAGCATGAACTATGAATACTGAGCAAAGTGACGAGAGTTCCTAATGTAATAAAGTAGATTTGAATTCACAGGCATCACTGTGACATGGTAAGATGTGACTAATGACCAGAATGAAATTCCATAAGGGTATATACTTTATTCAAGAGAAACCATAGATAAATTTATCAGTTGGAATATCATCGTACATTCAGAAGATACAGACATATGAGAAAACACAGGAACCTGAAAAGCAAGTTGGATTGAAAACATTTGGGTGAGGATAAATGGAGAGAGAAATGGAAGTGATATTTTTATCAAAATATTTCTCAATACCCTTAGATAGAAGGGGAAATTTTATGAGTAGTTTATGAAACGCCATATACCTGATGTGGAGGCATGATTCAGAAGCAATTAGGGACTTCAACTCTCTTGACATCTGCTGGAGGTTAACCCCTACCCTGCTAACAGCAGGAAAGGTAAAAAAAAGTATTACTTTATCTCCTATTTCAAATGGATGTATATGGGAGAACTGCTATTCTGAACCTATTTCTCATCATCAAAGAATGATTTTTTTCTGTAATGAACTCAGCATCAACCTTGGCAGCAGGTGACAAATTTATTATGAAGTTGGAGACAGAGAAGAAATCAGAAATAAATTGATGTGCATTTTACATTTGGAGAGAAGTGATTTAAAATGGTTCAGAGAAAGGATGTAGCATCCAATGGTCTAATATTTTTGATGCATGGGAGACACCATGAAAAAGAATTCCCATGATGAAGGAAACATAGGACATTGCCTATATGGTTAAATGGGAACTTATTAAGTAACCTTTTTTTTTAATGAGACAGATGAAGATGAGTACAAAACTTTGCACAGTCTTATAAGAATTGTGTCTGAAATACTAACATTCAGAATGGCCTGAAATTTGAGATTGAAAACTTGGGATCTTAGAAAATTGATCTTTAATTGCGTTGGGGACAAGATCAGAATAAAAGAGATAGATAGAATGATTGTTCAGGGAGAATGGAATATTGGTAATGGATGAGAGTGAGAAGGACGAACCACTCAAAACTTATTTTCCTTGTTTTCTTTCCAAGGAGGATGATCTTTGGACTGGGGATGATAGAACAAAAATGATTAACAGGGAGATGAAACCGAAGATAAATGAGGAGATGGTAAGGGAGAACCTGGCTGCCCTCGATGAGTTTAAATCACCATGACTAGACAAATAACATCTTAGGGTATTGTTAGGAACTGGCAGGTGTGATTATAGTTATCATGAAAAAAATCCTGTTAAATAGATGGGGCTTCCAAAGACTTAAAAAGGGATGAGTAAATGGTCTACAAAGCAGAAAACAGGGAGTTTGATTTTGATTCTTGACAAATTTCTATAATATTCAATTAAATGAATGAAAATAATGTATTCAGAAGCCAGCAATGATCATTAAAAAACAAACAAATGTAGCTTCATTAAGAATAGGCCATACCTGACTGAATTTTTTACCTCATTTATTCTCCCTCTCCTCAGACTAAATATTCTCGATTTTTTTTGCTGGGTCAAGAGCATGCTAAGAGGGATACTACAAATCTGTGGAATTCCATTCCATTCAATTCACATGAAGTTGTCAGAATTATCAAACATTTATTGGTTTCAAAGCACTGTCCTAGATCCTGGGAATACAGGGATCCTGGGGATGATGACCCCGTCCTCAAGAATCTTAGGTTCTGCTGGAGGGTAATAATACGTACACAGAGAGGTCACGTATGGAAACATGAAGTAGACCTTGCCTGGAACGCATAGCACATATGAGATAACTGGAAGCTAAGGAGACATCAGTTTTGACAGGAGAAAAAAAAACCAAAACCAACAGCAAAACCCGTGTTCTGCTAGTGACATGAGACATGCCTTATTGAACATATACTCAATATAATAAACATTTATTCAGGGACTATAACACCTGCTTGATATATTGTCTTAGATGTCTAGCATACCAATAAAAAAGAGAAAAAGTCCTGCACTGAGGAAGTATTATCCATTTTCCTCATTCTTATTCCAACTTCCCTGACCAATTTACTTTTTTTTTCTAGATCAATCCCAGAGATGTGAATCTAGAATGATTTGGAGTGATCATAGGAATCTGAGTTCCAGGATGTCCTAAAATATTGTGGTTACTCTAGGGAAAAACAAAAGCTTAGGCTTATTCTTGGATCTCTTAATTACATTGGATTGGCCTTAAAATAAAATAAACCCCCAGATTATTTCCGTAACTGATCCATGCAATGGAAAACTATAGAAGTTCATGCCTTTTCATTTTTTGTCCATGGGATGGCTTTCTAGTCTTGCCAGAAACTGACTAGGGTTCTGAATGGTTGGAAGACAAGTCCTTGTGCTTCATTCTCTTCTGTATTGGAGTAGTCACCTAAACTGAAAAATGAAAACCACTCTGAGAATCTTTGGGATGTACTGAGTGTGTCTCTGATGTACATGAGCTACATAGAACTCATCATGAAGTACTAGGGTAATGGGTCTAGTGGAAAGAATACTGCCATCAAGAGTTTTGTTTTCCTGTCCTTCCTGCCCCTCTACCCCAGTCATGTGACCTTGAATCAAGCCTTTTAACTTCTTTGTTTCCTTAGCTATAAAAGTGGGGTTATTTTGAGGGGCAAATATGATAATATTAATAATAATTAACATTGATATAGATCTTTAACATTTGAAAAAATGCTTTATGATTGTTATTTCACTTTTTCCTTGCAAGAACCCTGAGAGGTAGGTGCTATCTTTATCCCCATTTTACAGGTGAAGAAACTGAGAAAAGCAGAGATAAAAGTGACAGGGTAGGGTAATACAACCAGTGTCTGAGGTCAGATTTGAACTCAGGCCCTTCTGATTCATTCCAGGTCTAGCACTCTCTCCACTAAATGAAAGGAGTTTATGAACTATGAAGTGGTATGTTAAGTGTAAGGAATTATAATGATCCTATCCCTGATTCATTCAGATTCTGTATGTATTACAGCTACTCCAAGAAGATGTTCTTGATTCTGGAAATCTGAACCGTGAGAAAGAAGAAGTAATGAAGAGGAAAACCCCTTATATCCTGAAGCGGCAACTCCATGTGAATAAAGCCAGAAGACCCTACATACTCAAAAGGAGTTCTTCCTACTATTGAGAAGGGGGGAAATATCTAATTTAGTTTATGAGTAACTGTGGTTCATGGTTCTTTTAATTAAACATACAAGCATATCAGTGTGAAAATTATGTGACAAAAGAACAGAATCGTTTTTGTCTCTTCTGCAATTGTGGTTTCTTGAATGTGATTTTTTTAAAATCAAAAGAATTGGATAGAAAACATTCCAAATAAATTTCATTTCTAAGCATGATGTATTGTGTATAACAAAAGCTATTAAATATTAGTGACAACATTCTATTTTGTGATTTCACAGGAAAACCATTTGAATTATTGAAATTAATCATTGAAAATATTTTATATAAGTTATACAAAATTACTTCCAGTGTTGTAGTGAAATCCTTTGGCTTATACTTGGGCCTTGAGGTAAAGCTTAGGGCATATACGCCATTGATAGCCAAGTAAGCCAGGATAGCTGATAAAAATAATGAATGCTTTAGTGAAGAGAGAGTAAAATTCACTCTTCCTTGTACTCAATTTGAATCTGCAAGGTGCATAGATAGGGAATGGTGGTCTTAGAGAAAGAAGACTCAGGAAAATTCCTGAATAATTATTAATAATTATTTATATTTCAATGAATGATCTTTTGATTAAAAAAGTTTTCTGGAAAAGATACTTTGTAGGTAATAAAGTGAATCAAGTCATCAGATCCACAAGTCTCAGAGAAGCTTCGTTAAAGCAGTTCTTCATTCCAACCCCTCCTCTTTCCTATTCCATGACCCTGTCCAATCACTGGCATCTGAACTTTGTTTGGGGGGTTGGAGGGGGGAGGTAATGTAGGTACTGGTCCTTTTGATCGGATCGCATTGTTTGGAGCCTAGAGTTTAGAAGTGATAGGAGATCAAAAACAGTAACTGACGAAGTAGTTCTGAGATGTGTCTGTACTACACAGCCCTTCACAAAACGCCATGGGGGTTATAGAATATTGTGGACTCAAGAGTTAGAACAATTCTTTCTTAATGAGATCCCTTTGTAGCAGAGAGAACTTTTTTTTTTTTTCGTGGCGCGCGGGGGGAGCCGGGAGGAGCTGGAACTCTCTGGCTTTGCCCTGGGCGGGCAACAAAAGCCTCACCTCAATCTCCCTTCCCTTAGGGAGTCAGCTGCTGCTGTTCCTAATTAGAGAGGCGCTCAAACCCTGCTTTACCCAGGTAATCTCAATAATAAATTACCGGAATGCTCACCCCATTATATTGTCAAGTTCACGTGAAATGGAGCTGTTTTCTTCTTGACTGCCATTTCGAAAGAAAAACTACCGTGCTAATGGCTCTAAAATGGGACTTGCTGCGCAGTGCAAAAAGTCTGATTTCTGGCTCTCTGCTTCTATGTCTCTGCCTTTGCGTCTCTGTCTCTGTGTCTCTCTGTCTCTCTCTCCCTCTCCCTCTCTCTCTCCTTTTCTCCCTTGCTTCTTCTCTCTTCTTCCCTCCCTCCTTCACCTCTCTCTCCCTCTTCCTCTGTATCCCCTTTTCCTTTTTCTCTGTCTCCTATTTTTGCTTATGTTTACTTGAATTAGTCTCTGTCTTCCATAATCTCCTGAAATAGCAGGTATTAGAATAAATTAAGAAAACCTTATACTTTTTCTAGGTGACAGCACACATTTTCTAGTATGATCCTTACAACAACCTCAGGTGGTAGGAGAGAAAGGCATTGCTATTACAATTTTAAGAATCACGGAATTGAAGTTCAGAGAGAATAAATGTCTTCAGTGGTCACCCAATTCATAAAGAAAAGAGTTAGAACTAAAACTCAGGTTTCTGACTCCAAGACCAGGCTTTCCCCTTCCGCCTCTCATAGGGGACGGGATAGAGATAGGATCTTTTTTCATATAATTTTATTGCTATGGGCCAATGGTTCTCATACTTTTCCAAAGTAGAAGAATCCCTTCAGTTTAAACAAACATTTGTAGAACCCTTGTAGCAAAATCCTCTAAAATGATTTTTAAATGTCTATTAACAAATAACACAGCATTATTTTAAAAAAAAATTCCTTAGTGTGTTTCGAAGTTTCTTGTAGCTTACTTTGAGAAATATTGTTTGAGGGAATTCACAAATGAGGGAACTCTCTCTACCGATGAAGTATCAGAGTTACCCAGAACACCAAGAGGTGAAATGGCTTCCCAGCATCATGACAACCATTCTAAGGTGGAGGTAATACTTGAATCCATGACTCAAAGTCCGACTCTCTCTCACTATGCTCTACTTCCCCTCATTCCTATATTACAATACTAAATTTCTCTGGTCTAGTCCTGAGATTTTATAGGTATAGTATGCCCACAGTGAGGAATTTCGTCTACCAAGCCAGAATGGAAATTTATCTGCTATTTATAGATACTGAGAGTTGTTTGGGGCATGGTCAGTCACATAGAGTGGGCTATGCTAAATCTTTCTACAGAAAATGCTTCTCAAAAAAAAGTTGTTTTCTCTTCCTCCCACACTCCCTTTGAAAATCAATCAACCAATCAATAAACATTTATTAAGCACGTGCCAGGAACTGTTCTAATCTCTAGGGATACAAACTCTGCCCTCAAGAAGTCTACAATCTAATGGAAAAGACTAAATGTAAACAAAGCTAATTGTACACTGGATAAATAGGAAATGACCAAGAGCAAGCTTTAGATTTAGGAGGGGTTGAAAAGGCTTGCTCTAGTGGGATTATAATGGGTCTCTAAAGGAAGTAAGGGAGTTCAACCAGGCCTGGGGAACAGCTAGCAAAAATGCCTGGGGATGGAGTCTCTTGTTTATCCTACAAGCAGGAGGGCAGGGTCACTGGATCAAAGAGTGTAAGTCAGGAAGTAAGGTATAAGAAGACCAGAAAGGTAGGTGGGAACTAAATTATGAAGGATTTTGTATGCCAAACAGAGCATTTTGTATTTGGTCCTGGAGGCAATAGGAAGCCACGGGAGGTTATTGGGGGAGATGGGGAGTGATACAATCAGACCTGTGCTTTAGGAAAATCCTTTTACTGCTGAAAGTAGGATGGATTGGAGTAGGGAGAGACTTGAGACAGGCAGACCCACCATCAGGCTATTGTAATAATCCAGGTGTGAGGTGATGAGGGCTTGTACCAGACTGGGGACGAGAATGACAAAACCCTTGAAACAAACATGCATGATGTTAAGGGGCCCTCTGAACTTGTCTTCTTGAGCTGTAATATTGTTTTTGTTGTTGTTTTGGTTAACAATACTCAAGCAAAACAAATTCCCATATTGCCTGCATCTAAAAACATGTCTTATTCTTAAAGCAAATACTTCTACTGGCCTTCCCTCCAATATGTTTTAGACTTAGACTGTTGTGTTCTGGTGTGCTTGTAAACATTTAACAACCAGCTGTTTGGAGGGAAAAAAAAGTAAAAATGGGACACTTTTAAAGTTTAATCTGCAATATTAACACTTTTTCCATCCCTTTCTTAAGTTTAGACAATCGACAAAGCAATAAATCAAACCCTGATTTGTAGTATTTGCCCATTCCCAAGGTGTAAATACTCATGCTGAGAATTTAACCATAGGCACTCATGAGCTTGCTGGAGCAGGCTTCAGCATAACATTGCTTAGAACATTCAATCAATAACCAGATATTAATTACATGCTATGTGCTAGGCACTGTGCTAAGTGCTGGGTCTTCAACTACAGTGACTATATAAACAATTTCTACTAGAAATTGAATGGGAAAGTCAAGTACATACATGGAAATACAGCTTAATGGTAAAGAGAAAAACTACAAAGTCATTAAAAGAAGGTAGTTTGTGAGGGAGGGAACGAACAGTTGGCATCAGGAAAAGAGAAGACCATATTTTCCCAGTCCCTTAGATGGAGAGCCAGCCTCTTAATCAGGAAGACCTGGGAACAAGTTCATCCTAGGCCATATACTGGACATGTGACCTTGGGTAAATCTCTTATCTTTCAGTGCTCAAAGAGACTCTAAGATGGCAAGTGGAATCTCAGTTGGGAATTTACATTATTAGGGAGAGTTCTTCACTGGGTAACTCCCTCTGCTGATGAAAATATAGATTTGCACAAGACAAAAATACATATCATTGAAAAGCTTACATTCTACTGGAGGAAAACAATAAGTACACCAGTGGTATGAAGTTCAAATAGAAATAGGGGTCACTGAACCCTAGAAAGGATAGTTACATATTGACTCAGTTTTAAAATTTAGTATTATTGATGTTTATTGCATTTTTATTTGCTTAGTGTAGTGTTTGTCACATAGTAGGCATTATATAAACGTCTTTCCTTTTCTTTTCTCTCTGTTATACTCTTTCTCACCAAGAAAATGAAAATGTGTGTGGTCTCTGTGTTTGTGTGTGTATGTATAGGTATAGAAGGTGTGCCTACTGTAGCCACAGAGTGATGGGGGAAGGTGCTGGGAACCTTTGCTTACACATCTCCACGCCCTGCCATTCCTGGAAGGCCAGACGTGGGAGCTGGAAAAGTTGAGGAATAGTTAAAAGGATGGTATTGGATGTATTGGAGACAAGCCAATGATTTTACTATAGTGGAAAGAGTGGGATAGCTCCATTGTACCACCCTTCCCCCTCAGCCACCCTTGACCCTATTGGTTGATCACACATGTCTTGGGGGTAAGACAGGATTATTTGGTTGTTACATTGGGCCCTCTTTGGAAACTACTGATCTGATAAAAGCTATTCAGTCATAAGACAGGCTAGGCTCTCAAAGTCAGAGGATTTTCTTTTGGAATACAATGGGGTATGAGTAGTAATTGGACATATGCAGGGTTCATTAATTATTTTGCACAGCTTCTTGAATGCTTCAATGTTCCGAGTAAGTTCCGAGTAAGCTGTTTGACTTCCCTTTGTATTGCCAGTCTTAAAACTATCTGAGGTTTATAGATAACCTTCATTGCTTCCATAAGAGGCTCAAACCATTCACTGTCATTTCTATCTGGAGTTAACTTTAGTTTTTCTTCTCTAGCTTTCCAAATTCACTCAGTTATAAGATTTAAAGATTCCATCTCTAAATTTTTCTCTGAGATATATTTCCTCCTTTTTTATTCCTGAAAAACCATGTGCATAAATAGCTATATAATACAAGGGAGGTGGAGGGAAGGATCAAGGAAAAGTAAAATGAAATATTTGATGAGGAGAGAGATCATTTTCTTCAGAGAGAATGGTTAAGGCCTGCAGGGGTGGGGAAGCCACAGCCTTGAGGCCACATGTGGCCTTCTAGGACATTGGGTAAGGCCTTTTGACTGAGTCTAAGTTTTACAGAACACACACTTTTATAAAAAGCATTTGTTCTGTGAAGTTTAGATTCAGTCAAAGGGCCTCACGTGAGGACCTAAAAGAGGCCACATGTAACCTCAGGGCCACTTCTTGTTAAGGGTATCAGGGAAGGTTTGATGTAGGAGGGTGGCACATAACCTGTGCCTTAACTGGTATCATCATAGTCATATTGGACGGTGGTGATTCTTTCTGGCACAGAGGATATATAGGGCAAAGATAAAAAAAAATGTGTATGTAGGGCTTTTCCATATTTCAGGTACTTTTTTTTGTCTGAATTGGCCTGTTGTATCCTAATTGGTTTTTTAGCCTCCAGTCTATCCTTTTTTCACTTCATCCTTTTATTTGTTGTTGCTGTTCAGTCATTTTAGTAATGTCCAATGCTTCATAATCCCATTTGGGGTCTTCTTGGCAAGATAGTGGAGTGGTTTACCATCTCCTCCAGTTCATTTTACAGATGAGGAAACTGAGGCAAACAAGGTAAAATGACTTGTTCAAGGTCACATAGCTAGTAAGTATCTGAGGGTGGATTAACTTGGGACTTCCTGATTCTAGGCCTGGCATTCTCATCCACCGTGCAACCTAGCTAGTTGCCCTTTTATAGCTGCCCATCCTTTTTTAAGGATGCCCATATAATCACCCTAATGAACAGTTTTAGTCAAATCACTCAAGAAATTTCATTTGTTCCCACTGGCATCAGGGTTCTGTTTCTGACATTAAGCATCATGTACAAGCAACTCTAGCTCAATCATACTTCTTAACACCTGTTGCTTTTTTGTCATTGGATAAGAAATTCTCATTTTTCTCATCTCTAAAATAAAGGAGTTGGGCTAGATGGCAGTTGAGATCCTTAAAACTTTTTTTTATCACATTCTATGAACCAGTGAATCTATGATCCTAAATTAGTTCCCTTCAATTACTGTGAAATTCAACCAAACTAGACTTCTCTGTGTCCCTTGTTCCTTTCCCAAACTCTTATTTCTTGACTTTGCCCTAGACATCCTCCACTCTGCAATGAATCACCACCACCCAATCTAAGTCTGATGATGCTATTTAAGGTCCAAGTCATGTATAACTACAGCTAGGGGGCACAGTGGATAGAGTGGGCCTGCTGCAATCAGGAAGACTCATCTTCCTGAGTTCAATTTGACCTCAGACATTTACTAGCTGTGCCACCCTGGGAAAGTCCCTTAACCCTGTTTGCTTCAGTTTCCTAATCTGTAAAATGAGCTAGACAAAAAAGAAATGGCAGACCACTACATTATCGTTCCATCAAAACCCCAAATAGGGTTATGAAGAGTTGGACATGGCTGAAAACAGGTGAAGAACCACAACATGTATCACCCACCACCTCTTCATTAAACCTTCTCTGACACTCTTAGCCATTCTCTTTGAAGAAAGTGACCACTCTCTCCCTCACGAAATATTTCATCGTACTTCTGCCTGACATTTACTTCTACCTACCTTGAGTTTGGAAGTTATTTATATACATGGACCTCACCCCCTCTCCCCAGCAACTGGTTTGAAAGTTCTTTGAAAATAGGATCTATGTGGATCTTTCTTTGTATACCCAGTGCTGGTATAAGGGATCAAGTACATTTTTGTACATCTGTTGAATTGTAAACTGTCTCAAAAACATCTCTACTATGACAATTAATAAGATTACATCATTCCTAATGTACACTGGTTATTTTAAAAGTATATTTAGACTTTAAATCTTGTTTACCACTGCAGTTTTGTTGCTTTTTCAATTAATTTTGATTCACTTGGTAATATTGTGTGTGTATGTGTGTGTGTATGTATGTATGTAACAGAGAGAATGAAGATAATACAATGCAAAATAACAGTGATAATGGTTTTGTTTTAAAAATAGTTTTCCTTGGCCAATTATATTCAATTATTAAATTTCAAGTGTCACTGTCTTTAGACTTCTTTCTTTTTCATCTAAATTATAGCCCATGACTAAAAAACAGTTTGAGGAATTTACAAAGACTGTATTCAAAAAGCTTGTTCTATTATTTGTGAATTTTTTCTGTCTTTCCTCCTGTTGAGCTCTTTATGAATTTTCAAATTTTCTTACATATTTCTGTTTAGTAAATTAGCATACAGAATTATTGAAACAGTATCCATTCTACCTATTCTTTGTTCATCTATAAAAAAGTAAAATGTAATGTTTTTTAAGTAGTTAAAAGCTTAATGGCTATTCATTCCATTTATTTGAATTTAAAAAATAAATAATAGGGCATCAAGGTATTGTATCTAATGACATCAAAAAAGTCCCCTTAAAAAGAAAGCTATCTAGTTTGAGAAACCCTAAACATCATAAAAGCTGATAAAGATACACTGTCTGCATTCCTTATTAACTTCTTGTAAAAATATCACTTTATAGAATTTCTTCTTATTTGGATATTTGTACAAGTAAAAACAATAAAAATATGTCTTCTAAATATTATATTTTGATATATCTCATATTTCTGAAACATTTTCTAAAAAATGTCTGATTTTCTTTACATTGTTTTTCTATTTAATTTTACATTACAAATTCAAGAATTTTATTGTGATGGCTAGGAACTTCACAGAGCATCAAAAGACTGCGTAGGTGATGTAGCTTTCAAACAGCTATTCCTCAGTTTGATTGTCCATTACTGTAAAGGAGCAGTGGAGAAAATTCCTCACTACTGTTTTTTTTTTAATTTAATTTATTTAATATATTTAGTTTTCAGCATTGATTTTCACAGTAGTTTGAATTATGAATTTTCTCCCCATTTCTACCATCCTGCCCACTCCAAGATGGTGTATATTCTGGTTGCCCCATTCCCCAGTCAGCCCTCCCCTCTGTCACCCCACTTCCCCTCCCATCCCCCTTTCCCTTCTTCTCTTGCAGGGCAAGATAAATTTCTACGCCCCACTGCCTGTGTATCTTATTTCCTAGTTGCATGCAAAATTTTTTTTTTTGTTTTTGAACATCTGTTTTTAAAACTTTGAGTTCCAAATTCTCTCCCCTCTTCTCTCCCCACCCACCCTCCCTAAGAAGGCAAGCAATTCAACATAGGCCACATGTATATCATTATGTAAATCCCTTCCACAATACTCACGTTGTGAAAGATTAACTATGTTTTGCTCCTTCCTAAACTATCTCCCTTTATTGAATTTGCTCCCTTGACCCTGTCCTTTTTTGCAAGTGTTTGTTTTTGATTACCTCCTCCCCCTGTCTGCCCTCCCTTCTATCGCCCCCCCTTTTTTATCTTCCTCCTCCTTCTTTCCTGTGGGGTAGATACCCAATTGAGTGTGTATGGTATTCCCTCCTAGGTCAAATCTGATGTGAGCAACATTTACTCATTCCTCCTCACCTGCCCCCTCTTCCCTTCCTACAGAACCACTTTTTATTGCCACTTTTATGCGAGATAATTTACCCCATTCTATCTCTCCCTTTCTCCTTCTTTCACTATATTTCTCTCTTATCCCTTAATTTGATTTTAATTTTTTAGATATCATCCCTTCATATTCAACTCACCCTGTGCCCTCTCTGTGTGTGCATATATATATATACACATATACATATACATATATATACATACATATGTATATATATACACACCTACATATATACATACATTGACACACATATGTGTGTATATATATATATACACACACATATATTCATATTCCTTTCAGCTACTATGATACTGAGGTCTCATGAATCATACACATCATCTTTCCATATAGGAATGTAAACAAAACAGTTCAACTTTAGTAAGTCCCTTATGATTTCTCTTTCTTGTTTACCTTTTCATGCTTCTCTTGATTCTTGTGTTTGAAAGTCAAATTTTCTATTCAGCTCTGGTCTTTTCACTGAGAAAGCTTGAAAGTCCTCTATTTTCTTGAAAATCCATATTTTGCCTTGGAGCATGATACTCAGTTTCGCTGGGTAGGTGATTCTTCGTTTTAATCCTAGCTCCATTGACCTCCAGAGTATCATATTCCAAGCCCTTTGGTCCCTTAATGTGGAAGCTGCCAGATCCTGTGTTATCCTGATTGTTTTCCCACAATACTCAAATTGTTTCTTTCTGGCTGCTTGCAGTATTTTCTCCTTGACCTGGGAGCTCTGGAATTTGGCAACAATATTCCTAGGAGTTTTCTTTTTGGGGCTTTTTGGAGCTCTTTTGCCATTTGAGTTAGTCTATTTGTAAGGTGTTGTTTTCTTCAATATTTTTTTTCAGTATTTTTTTTTGGTTCTCCTTTAGCAAGTCATTGACTTGTTTTTTATGGTTTTCTCGCATCATTCTCATTTCTTGTCCCAGTTTTTCCCCTACTTCTCTAACTTGCTTTTCCAAATCCTTTTTGAGCTCTTCCATGGGCTGAGACCAGTTCATGTTTTTCTTGGAGGCTTTTGATATAGGCTCTTTGACTTTGTTGACTTCTTGCTGTATGTTTTGGTCTTCTTTGTCACTAAAGAAAGATTCCAAAGTCTGAGACTGAATCTGAGTGCGTTTTCGCTGCCTGGCCATATTCCCAGCCAACTTACTTGACTCTTGAGTTTTTCAGCAGGGTATGACTGCTTGTATAGTAAAGAGTACTTTGTTCCAAGTTTGAGGGGATGCGTCGTTAATTTCAGAGCTATTTCTATACAGCCAGCTCTGCCACATCAGCACTCCTCCTTCCTCAAGAACCGCCAACCCGGACCTGTCGAAAATCTTAAGCAGGCTCTGCACTCCTGCTCTGATCCACCACTTAATTCCTCCCACCAGGTGGACCTGGGGCCAGAAGCAACTGCCGCTCTAGTTTTGTAGCTGCACCTCCCCCCACTGCCCCTGGGGTGGTGGCCGAACTGCAAACTCTTTTCACTCTGTCCCCTGCAGCTTTTCCCACTAACCTTCTCTGTTGTCTTTGGTGTTTGTGGTTTGAGAAGCCTGGTAACTGCCATAGCTCACTGATTCAGGGCGCTAGGGCTTGTTCTGCCCGGCTCCTGGTCTGGTTGGTCCTGACGCTGCCTTCGCTGGGCTCCGCTCCCCTCTGCTCCGTGGGCAATAGACCTCATCCAGTCACCATCCAGGCTGTCCTGGGCTGGATCCCTGCTTCCCTGTGCTATTTTGTGGGTTCTACAGTTCTAGAATTTGTTCAGAGCCATTTTCTATAGGTTTTTGGAGGGACCTGGCAGGGAGCTCACGCAAGTCCCTGCTTTCCAGCCGCCATCTTGGCTCCGCCCCCAATTCCTCACTACTGTTAATCACAAAGGAGTAGAATAGGCATGAGCCTATTTGTTAGAGAATGGAATGATTAAGCAGCATAGTCTGAGAGAGATTTGGAAAGTGAAGAATATGTGGATAGACAAGTAATGATTGCATAGATTCTTGGTTGTATAAATACACATGTTAAGATTTAGTATTTGTGTAAAAAAGAAGAGCTTCTTGGTATGGACCTCAAGAATCACTTCTCCATACCCAATTAGGAGAAGATAAAAACCTTAAGTCATATGGAAAGTCTTTCCAAAGAAGTGAAAGAGAGAAAAACAGATTGAGAAGACAAATTAAGTGAAGGACAATCTAGAAGAAAAGGGGAAAAAACTAATGATATTTGTTAAAAGAACCCATGCTCTCAGTACAAGCAAAACATGTTAATGTAAAAGGCAAAATGCCTAGGGACAATTTAAAGCTGAAAGGCCTCCCAAAAGAAGATGACATTCATAAACCCCAAAGAAATAGTACGAGAAAGTGCCTGAGATTTGGTTGAGAGAAAATTTGGGTTCTGAGCGTATCTAAAATGTGAGTGCTCAGAGAGAGAGGAAAGGATGTCTAGACTCAAGATTTAATTTCCATCTTGAAGGGGGAAGTGCTTCCTCACTGGACTTGGAGTCAAAAGACCTGGGTTACTAATGAGATGATTCTGGGAAGATGGCGGAGTAGGTTAGAAAATTTCAAGCTTTCGATATTTTCCTCTGCAAAAGAGATAAAATAGCACCTCTGGTTGAACATAAAGCCGTAAAAACAAATAAGTGTAGGGGAAGAACAGGGGTCCTCTTAGGACAATCAGAGAATACCTGTAGAAAAATCCCAGGACTAGATTAAAGAGCAAACACCTGTAGGCTAGGATCTACTTTAACAACTGGCGGCAAGCCCTGGGGTAGCTGGGTTGAGAGGCTGCCTTGGCTCTGGCCACAGGAACTTTTAGCCCCTGGACAGTGACAGGAGTTGGGCGTCTGACCTGCGGAAGATAAAGGGAACCTCTGCTGACAAGGAAATCCAGACACTGCTATGCTGTGGAGAGGGTAGGGGCGAGAAGGAACGTGCACATGCCTGACGACTGTGGGTACTCATAGGAGGCTTTAGGTCTTGGTTTGAGTTCAAGGTCAGAGGGGAGAGGATCAAAAGCCAGAGCCACCATCCCCCATATTACAGAACTAGAGATGATTATGAAAACTAAATTATTTCAAATTTCAAAAAAAAAAAAGAAGCAGAGGCAAAGGAGAAAGAATCCAACTATAGACATCTTCAGAAGAGGATACTGAAGTAAAGAAACCCTCTTCTACCCCAAAAAATGGTGTCAAATTGCTGCCAAAAATTCCATTGTCAAACCTGCCCAAAAAGAATTCATTGTAGAACTTTAAAAAGACTTTAAAAATCAAAAGACCTGAGTTAGTGGCCTAGCTCTGTCACTTAATAACTGCAAGACTTAACATCTTTGAGTTTTAGCTTCCTCAATTACAAAATGGTAATAATAATACCTAACCCCACTCAAATTACAGGGTTGTTATAAAACTCAAATAAATGGCATGTGTGTGTGTGTGTGTGTGTGTGTGTGTGTGTGTGTGTGTGTGAAGAATTTAATAAACATTGTAAGTCAGGACTCTGAAACTTGCAATTGCAGGTTGGTTCCTCAGAGGGCAGCTGGATACTACTTCTCTCAGGACCCTAGAGGTAAATCTGATGAACTGAAGACTACTGTCAGTCATGAGCCCCCACCTGGCATGCCCCCTTATATCATTCATCCATTTAACATCATACTGATCAATTAATTAAATTTTTCTTGTTATCTCTAAAATCCCAGAAGTTCACAATGTGGTCTGTTAAATCTCTGGGTGTTTCATCACCTAAGATCGGGGCTGTCCAAAGTGCAGGCCATGCGATTTATGGCGATTTATGTGGCCTGCCTACAAGCATAGAAATTTACATAAATGCTTTAGTAAAGGAAGCCAAGCTACTGCAGGACTCTCACTGAAATGGCAAATCAAAATATATTGTCTGTTGTTTCAATAAAAATCTAAGTTTGGGCAGCCCTGACCTAAGATCAAGAAACAGAGGAAACCTAAATCTATTCTGAAATTGAAGGTAGACAAGAATAACCTCCCCCATCCCACACACAAACACTTGTAAGTGCCCACGTCAGTATGGCCAGAGGCAGCCTTGATAAGTCTTCAAATGTATTGATACTAGGTGGGGGCATATTCTCCATGCTCTAATGACTGAATGTTCATTGGTCAGTCTCCCCCACCTCCATTGTCAATTGCTGTTATTATTATATACCTTTTCCACTTTCAAACTCCTAGAAAACATGATCCAGAGAACTTATAAAGAACGTGTGACTCATTACTTACCATCAGTACAAAACCCTGGAAACAAAGCAGAAAACTTGCACACACAAATAAAGAATATCAGGGCTGGGCTTCATTCTAAAATGAATTCCAGATGCAAAAAGAGTGCTCTAGACTATCCCCCCCACATACAGATTTTTTGCCCCTTTATACGTGTTAAAGTTGGATATCCTGAGACAATGAAACGGTAAAAACCAGGCTTCTCATTTTACTTGCAGGTCATGTATTCAATCAATATTTGCTGGTTGATTGATAGATTGGAGAGACAGAATGTTATTTTTCAGATGCAAGCATATTGCATCAGACTTGTCTACTTACTGCTACTCTTTCCCAAAACCAAAAACAGGCCAAGGCAGAATCATGAGGTAAGAAAAGCTTATTTTCAGCACTCTCCCTCTCAGCTTTCCTCATCATGACTGCCCCTCTTCCTTAGAGGAATGATCCTCTCTGATCTCCCTCTCTCCCCCAATCTGAGGCACTCAGAGCCCTCACACTCACTTCCAGTATCTTTATCAAAAACTGTTTTTACTTCCATTCCACCCAGTAGAAGGTAAGTTCCTTGAAGGTAGGAGCTATTTTGGTTTTCTCTAGCACCTAGGACAGATCCTGGCACATGGTAGACATATAACAAATATGTTTTGAAATAAATTGAATTAATTTAATGAATAGAATTTAGAGCTGGAAGGTATTTTAGGGTTTCATGCAAGTTCAAGTCTTATTTTACAGAGGAGGAAACTGAGGCCCAGAGAGTTTAAACACTGGTTCAAGGTCACACACCCAACCTTAATTAAAAGTATTGGAGATTGATTCCTGTTCCAAATCAGTGCTCTTTGTACCCGATCATGAATTTATTCAGTAAGATATGAGAGATGAATACTTTTATTGGCTGTCCTTCTATAGGGACATGTCCTAAGATGAGTCAAGGGGAAGTTTTAAATGGAGAGGGCTTCTGATATATAATCTAGGTCAGATATAAATGAATTTGGTCTGGGACTAGATGAGTGTCCATTTACACTTATATGTTTACCTTGAGACCTAGGATGCCATTTGTGGGACTTTAAGAGGATGTATGGAGGGGGGAGAGGAAAAGAGGTAAAATAAAGAAGTTTTTTTTTTTCTGCTTCCTATTATAAAGAAAGGGGAAAGGGAATTTAGGTGTACTGAGCCTGAGAGGAAAAAAAGAATTGTAAGTTTTAGACAGGCCTGATTTGTGTGTGTGAGAGAGAGATGTCCTTATAATTATATAAATATATGAATCTAGGTTATTATAAATGTATATGTATACAAATAGAAAAATAAATACCTCTATCTTATATACAAAGGTATATTCATCTCTGTCACTATCATCTATCCATCTATTTATCTACCTGTATCTATCTACACACAAATTTGAAGAAGTTTTGAACTCTGATTAATACAAAGATAAAGCATAATTGCATAGCACAAATGAACATTCAAAGCCCTTTACATCCCACTCCTTCCACACCTTTCCAGTCTTTTTATACCTTGCACTCTGCCTCACCCTACATGGATAGCTAGGTGGTGCAATGGATAGAACATTGGACTTGGAATCAGGAAGACTCATTTTTCTGTGTGACCCTAGGCAAGTCACTTAACCCTGTTTGCCTCAGTTCCTCATCTGTAAAGTAAGATGGAGAAGGAAATAGTGAACCCCTCTAGTGTTTTTGCCAAGAAAGCCCCAAATAGAGTCACGAAGAGTCAAACACAACTGAAGTAACTAAGCAGCAAACTACCCCCACATACTCTTGAGATCTAATGACTCTGGCCTTCTTAATGTTCCTCATATAAAGCACTCCATCTCTTGGCACCTTGGCCCCAATTTAACTGTCTGTCCTCTTAATGGAATTCTTTTCCTCCTTATTTATACCTCCTGACCTCCTTCAAGTCCCAACTAAAACTAAAATCCTAACTTTCTGTAAGAAAGCCTTTACTGATAACCCTTGATTCTAGCTTTTTCCTTTTGTTGCTTATCTCTCATTTATCCTGTACATGGCTTGTTTGTACATAATTGTTTGCATACCCCCTGCCTGCCCCCCTCCTCTATTATACCATGAAGTCTTGGAGAGCAGGATCCACCACCACTAAACAGCAAATGGAACAATTCAAAAATGAGCCCCAGTCTTCTGACTTTTCATCAAGGGATCTTTGAATTATCCTCATGATGCCATGATTCTGTGAGCTTAAGAACTGGAAGGCATTTACCTTTTAGTGGAATTCTGCAGCCCCAAGCCACTTTATTCTGCCAGTGATCCCTGTAGAACAGTCACGGGAAAAAATGGAGACATTTACATCAGCCTAAATTCTCCCTAGATTTATGGTTTAAAGATCTTTAGCCATTTCTGAGCTTTTAGAAAAATGATTGTATTTTATTATGCTACCCTCTCATTCCAACTACTTTAGGCCTTGGTAGGTCATTCTATATATGGAATTGCACTTTAGAAAACTGAAATCTCAGATGAATGCTGAAATACTTGCTACCGAGGAATGTGTATAAATGAAATAAAACCAGTCTTCTTGCGGGTTCTTCATGTGCTCTTGGGGGGAAATTAAGTGTTTGAATTAACACCATTGCTTAGGTCTCTCATTACTGGTAACTCATGATGCAGTAGGAAGCAAAACTCTCCTGTGGCCCTTATTAAAAGCAAGATTATCTGTCATTTCCCAGAAGAAGGTAGCACATGTCTGTATTTAAATCCCATGCATGTTAAAAGCATCTTGTGGGACTTGTGAAATCCATTCCTTTTCACTTTTAAAGGGTCTTAATAGCATTTCTGTAATTAAAAACACACTTATAGCTTCTGGAACATGAAGCCCAGTAATTTACTATTTCAGAGGTGGGGAACCTGTGGCCTCGAGGCCACATGTGGCCCTCTAGGTCCTCAAGTGCACCCCTTTGACTGAATCCAAACTCAGTTGAGTTGGACTCAATCAAACTCAGTCAAAGCTCCAGAATTGAGGACCTAGAGGGCCACATGTGGCCTCAAGGTCACAGGTTCCCACCCCGATCCTGATTTTGATCAGGGAGTTACTTGTATATCTAAGGCATTACATTTAATTATAAATGTAACTCTAATGTAAATTAAATCATAAATGGAATGAGTATTGTCTCCTAATAACATAAATGTGAAAAATCATAACTGACAAAGACTTGCCAGGCTATTTTCACAAAAGCTCTGCACTGTGATAGGACAGGCTAAAAAGCTCCATTAAGAGAATTATAACTTTCAGGAATAGAAACTTACCTTGACTGCTGTGTTTAGATTTGGCTACTGTGGTTTAAGTAGGACATTCATAAGCTGGGAGAGTGTCCAGAGAAGCGAAATCAGAATGATGAAGGGCCTCAAGTCTATGACATGTGATAAGTTGAAAGAACAGAACGTGTGTATCCTAGTAAAAAGAAGACTCAGGGGACACGTGATAGCTGTGTTTAAGAATGGAAAGTTTGTCACGTGGAAAAGGGATTAGGCGTGTTGAATTTGACCCTAAACTGTAGAAGAAAAATAATGTATGTAAGCTACAAAGAAGTAAAGTTTGACTTGATGTCAGGAAAATACTTTCTAATGCTTCCAGCTTTCTAAAAGTAGAATGAACTCTGTTTCAGGGGGGTGTGAGTTTCCCATTCTTGGAAGTCTATAAGCAATGGCTGGAGAATATCTGTTGGGTATATTATAGTGGAAATGCCTCTTGTGTATAGGTTGGACTAGATGACCTCTGAGTTCCCTTTCAACTTTTAAATTCTGTCATTCTATGACTCATTTTCTCCTCCTTGTCCAGAGCCAAGTTTGAATATTATAATTCTATCTTATTTAGTGTAAATTTTTTTTGTTTTTTATATTCTTGTAGTCATGGTATATTTAATATTTTCCTGAATTTGTTTATTTCCCTTTGCATCAGTTTATATAATCAATTTGCATGCTTCTCTGAATTTTGAATATTCATGATTTCTTATGGTTCAGAAGTATATCATTATATTCTTGTACCACAATATGTTTAGCTATTCCATAATCAGTGAGAATCTACTTTGCTTACAGTTCTTTGTTGAGACAGAAAGTGATGCTACAAATATTTTGTTTTATAATATAAAACCTTTCTTTCTAATTTTGACCTCCTTAAGGTACATGTCCAGCAGTGGGGTCTCAGAATCAAAGGGTATGGGCACCTTAGTCATTTTCTTAATACAATCACAAAATGCTGAATAGAATGGTTGGACAAGTTCTCATTTCTACCAATAGGTGGTAGTGTGCCAGACTTTCCACAGTCCCTTCAACAGTGACTATCTCATCTTTGCTTATTCTTCAGATGAGAAGTAGATCAACCTGAATGTAATTTTGATTTGTATTTCTCTTCCTTTTAGTGATCTGGGACAATATTTTACAAGATTCTTAGTAGTTTTTAATTATTATTTTGATACTTTTTTTCCATTTATGTTGGCCACTTATACATTGGCTAATGGCCACCAAGTTCTTTATTATTTTATATGTTGTAATCTGTCTATAGAAGATAAATTTATTGAAAAAAGAATAAGAGCTGTTTTATTTCTTTGGGTCTAAGATTCCTCATTTTTAAAATGAGAGAGCTTGGACTAAATGATCTCTTAAGTTTATGACCTTATAGTCTACTTAGAAAACTAGAAAACAAAACCAGGAGGGACAGAAAATTTGTCGAATTACAAACCTAGGATCCAAAAGAGATCTTGTTGTCTAGAATATTAGGCCAAATCTAATGAGATTACATTTAATCCAAATGAATATGAAATATTAAGTATCCCTCCCACCTTTGAAATTTCCTGTTGCCCAGTTTTCATTGTAGTATTTTTGTTTTGTTTTGTTTTGGAGGGTTTAATCATAATTGTGCAAATGAGGCTCAAAACACAATAGAGTGCTTTTTCTGTTAAGGAGCTAGGCTGGAATTATAAATTGAAACAGGAACATATATAATCAGCCCAGAATAGCAAAGTAGATAATGTAATGCAGGAAAATTATTTTTCCCTGCCAAAATAATTTTCTGCTCTCCACAACATGATGGGAAGGGGGCAATCACACAAAATTCCATGTCCATAAAGCAGGTAGCACCCTTGACAATCAATCAGCTTTACATCATGGCTCTAAACCTCTCACAGCTTTGTGTCCTGGAATCCAGCCAGGCTTTGCTGTTGCTCCATTCCACCTTCAGCTGCTATTACTCTCTGTCTCTGAAGCTGCCTTTCACCACTTTTCCACCTAAGAGAGAATATTACTGTTCCTTTGTGAGACTTTTATAAGTCAAGGTCCCCAGGAGCTAGTCATCACATTTTCAGTTCCTTTGTTTTTGAGGTCTACTGCTCCCTAACATTTAAAGGACTGTCAAAACCTATTGATGTGCTCCTCACTAGAAAATTCCCCTGCCCTCTACTATAGTCAGGTTAGGGGACCTAATTCTTCTAAACTCATCACACTCCTAGACATACAAATTAAGTTGAAGCTTCCACAAGTCTAAAAAAGTCACTTAATCAATACAAGGGAAGGGTTAGCACTAGACAATTTTCATCTATATACCAGAATCTCAGACACTATGACAAAGGCCTTTTTCTCTCTTACATCTTAAAAAAAATGCAGTCAGGTATTAATGTAATAAGTACTTTTGCTTAATAGTTTTTTTAACAAAGTAGAATTTAATCATGAAGGGGTAGAAGAGCCCTCCTACCCCAATGACTGTGATATAAGGGCCATGAGCATCAATTATATATTTTTTTGAAATAAGTAATTTTGAAGTAAGACATGTTGCAAATAAACAACAAATCAAAGTTTCCCCAGAAAAAAATAACTAATTTTGGTATCGTGATCATTATTTTTAATAAATGGTAACACTGATTATATAATTTCTATGCCAGAAGGCTACTGTTTTATAGATAATAATTAATGAATAATGAAACCATTCTATTTTGAAACTTTAAAATGAGTGCTATGGTGTCATTACTAGAAACTGAGCAACAAGTCAGTTGTCGTAAATTAAACTGTTACTGTTTTCATTTTTTCCCCCTCTGAATTATCATAGACTTGTTGGATTAGCTTGGTTTACTGACATGCTGGGATTAGGACCAGAGTTTTTTTTTTAACCTAATGACTCCACCAGTGATGAGCATTCTGTGCCCATTTGAGGAATCTCAGGTATAAATGATAGCTTTATAAGATCTGTAAGATTCTGTTCAAGAGGATCATTTTCAGTCTTATTCGTTACCCTTCAGAGAAGATGCAGATTTTTTTTTTGAAATTATTGGAAGTCTGGGCTTAGCCTGAAAGAAAGATGAAAAATGCCTTTGCCATTGTTACCAGGATATTTCGAAGTAATTTTTCTGTTATATCCAGTGAGCAGAAGAGTAAAACAATTATGTGTAGACACTTGGATGCTGATGGATATTTCTGTGATTCAGTCTAGTTTTTCAGAATAGTGGGCTATTAGGCAGAGCTCCTAAAAGGCTCCTGGGTCATGCAGTGGATAGAGCATCAGGTCTGAAGTCAGGAAGGTTCAACTTCCTGAGATCAAATCTGGCCTCAGACACATACTAGCTATGTGACCTCAGACAAGTCACTTAACAGTTTGCCTCAGTTGCTTGTCTGTAAAATGAACTAGAGAAAGAAATACCAAATCACAGCAGGATCTTTGCCTAGAAAAAAACCTGAGTGGAGTCATGAAGAATTGAACACAACTAAAACAACTGAACAACATCTTAACAACAACAGCAACCAGGCAGAGCTCCAGAAAACTCATTTGGTTTGGACATTTCCTTACCTATGGGAGCAGGCAGGTTGGATTGACTAGGGGTCAAGATAGGAATGGTTTTTGGAACCCTTCTGCCCCTAGGACATGCTCAGTTTGATTCACTGTCCTAAAGGTATCAAATATGCTTGGATAGAACCAGAATAAAATGTAATTGGGAAATATTTAACAAACTAAATACATAGAAAAAATACATAGAACAAAAAACATAGATAATGCTAATATGCAGTTTTCTAAATCAACATGCAACAGCAGAGATCATTGTGTATTGCTTAGTAGCCTCATTTCTATTTGACTTTGATTTTATTGCTCTAGCCCACCAGACTGGCTGTCCTAAATCTACAGAGGAGTCTGGGTGGCATAAGCTGGTAGAAAGAATAGTGTCCTTCCTCACCAGAGTAGAAGTTTCCTTCGTTCTGTGACTCTAGAATGTAAGATGTTACGATTGAGAGAGCAAGAGAATCAGTGTTGTGGAAATAATCCTCCATTTGGCCTCAGAGGTCATGTGTTCAAAACTCAACTCTGTCCTTTATAGGTATAACCTTGAACAAGTTATCTAAAGTCTAGGCCACAATTCCTTGTTTGGTAAAGTGATAGTGTTAAAATAGATGGATTTATTTATTTATTTTGAGATTGAGTCTCCCTGTTTCATCCATGCTGGAAGTTCAGTAATGTGGATCTCTAGTCAATTTAACCTGACCATAACTCAGAGTTCATGAATCTTCAGCCACCTTAGCAGAAGCAGCTAGTGTAATGTGTCATCATACCTGGCTAAATGATTTTTAGATCACTCCCAGCCATGGCCCTCTATTCACTATACCCCTCTGACTCTATTCGATGTTGTAACAAAAATTTTACTTGCAGCTACTGTGGAAGTGTAAGGCCAATAACACCAGCACACAGGAAGGCTGCTAACACAGGTTCTTTGATCTGCTTTTCTGAAGGAATGAAACTTTAAGGGGTAAACAATCTTACTTTAAACATACATACATCATTCTCTGCAGGAGGAAAAGTTAGCACTCTTATCTTCAGAGCGAATACAAACAAAAATTACAGAGAAAATAACAAAAATCAACAGACAAGCTTCTAACTGTCTGACCATAGCAATACATACATAGTTGCCAAAGAGAGAAGCACCAACATCTGAGTTTTCACAGCCAGGAGGGCTCCTTAATGGCTACCCAGAATATCATCTGGCCAAATCACAGAAACACTCTTCCAATGAGTGAGCTCCAAAGCAAAATGCTAACCCCAGAGTGTACATACTGTTTCCAATCAAGGACACTTGATTCAATCAGAGACTCTTGATTCAAACAAAGGCAAGACTCAATCAAAGGTACTTGATTGCCTTAGTGCTGAGAAGCACTCCGAAAGAAAAAAAAACAGCAAAAGACCCACTTTGCTTGCCATTACAAATGTCTAGGTTACTTCTTTGTGGTTCATGCATGCCTTAATGTTCTTCTTAGCATCCTAAAGATTGAGGTAAGGTAGACCTGCACAATCTGTAGGCTGCTTACAGCCCACAGGTATGCCAAAGGATTTTGGGCAATGGGCAAAACATGTAGAGGAAAACCCTCTACATGTTTTGGTGGTCGCCCACAATCTTTTGGTGTGCCATAAGTGGTCTACAGGCCACAGGTTGTGCAGGCTTGAGGTAAGGCAGCAATTATTGTAGGCTATTTCTGAAGGGGAAAACACTTAAGTTGTAGTTTTGGTTTGCCTCTCCTCATTTTTACCATCATCCTCTTTAGTCACAAATCTGAACTAATTTCAAAGGTCAAGAAGAATGAAGAAAAGACATGATTCCACAGGTAACTTATCAAAGATAAGTTTGTCCCTTTGCAAAATTGTATGGGCCAATTTCCTATGTGACTCCCTTTAACTTATTTCTCTATTTTTTTCTGAACATTTAGCATCCTCATTTTGCCTCCTGGCTGCCCGAAAATTCCCAGCCAGGACTCATTTCTCTGTAACTACTGTTTTGTATTTATTTCACGTTTCACCCTTTACATGGTCCTTAATTCCAGTCAAAATGGCGTACCAGGAATTCTCTGAATCTGATATAGCATCTTTAGTTGCTGAGTTCTCATACAGGCTGTCCCTAGTGCATTTCCTCCTTAAACTTGTTTCTGAGAATCAGGGGTGTCTTGGATATAGCTCAAACTGGCTTAAGAAAGGCAATTGTCAACTTTTTAGTATGAATATTTATATCTTGAAAATCATCAAGTACTATACGTCAGGGCTTGATTCATTGTTTTGCTGATGGTTTAGACTTAGAAAACCCAAAGGATTTCAGGAAATCCTTGAAAAATGTAGAGTATGTTTTCCTCTATATTTTTTGGGGGCGCTTCAGAAATCCTTTGATGTGCCTGTGGGCCGTAAGTGGTCCTGTGCCTGCAGGTTGTGCAAGCTTGCCCTACCTCAGTCTTTGGAATGCTAAGAAGAGCATTAAGGCATCCATGAACCACAAATAAGTAACATAGACATTTAATAGAGTCAGATGGCCAGTGGATAGAGGGCCAGGGCTGGGAATGACCTTAAAAATCATATAGCGAGGTGTGATGGCACATTACAATATTCCCTTCTTCTGAGGAGGCTAAGGATTCATGAGTTCTAAGTTAAGGTAGGGTTAAATTGATTAGGGATCCCCATTACTGAACTTCCAAGCATGGATGAGACAAGGAATCAATCTCCCAAAAAATAATGGAGAAAATTGTCAATAATGATTAAATTTAAAAGTGTTTCATGTACGCTTTCCTTCCAATCCACCCCTAAAAAGCTACTAGTTATTAAAAATTTGCCATCACACTCCAACTTATAATCCTTGAATTTCTTTAAAATCTATCACATGGGCCACCTTGGGCCATGTATGGAAATTCTGTCCTAATGTCTCCAGCTGCAAGTATTTTCTCATTCCTCAAATTGCCCTCTATTACTTATCTGTGTACAAGTTGCACCTCCCTCCCTCACCCCAGTGCAATGTAATTTCCTGTAAGTCAGAGACTTATTTTTGTTTTTATATCTCCAGAATCTTGGTATAATGCTTTGCACCTAGGATCATCATGGGACTGTATGTTAAGTGTGAAGAGACTTCAGAAGTAAACTTGTCAAAAATAATATACCAAATATGTGGAAGATTTGATCAAGAGATCTGTGTTCAATGGATCCCCACCTAGATCTTCTGATGAAATAAAAGAATATAATAAAGCAATTTACAAAGACAATAAGGTACATAGATCTTTGTAGAGGTGATAAAGTTCTTCAGTGAAACTCGAAGGGGTCTAGTCATTGACTGGCATGAGGCTCTCCCAAAGAACTAGTTATCATTAAAAATGAAAAGCTGTGCTGATTAAGTAAAAAGGATCGAGGCAGGAGAGAGCTTTGTGGAGGATGACCTAAAAAAAAAAGAACAGAAAGCTAACTTTAGTTTTAAGGGACAATTAGCATTTGTAATGGGTTTTGGTAGGGGAGGGAGAATAAGAGAATTTGGGAATAAAAGTAAAATAATATTGAATAAAAGAGAGAGAGAATTAACCCTGGAAACCATCAGATAGCAAACATTCTGTACAGGAAGTCCAGTGAAATTACTTGCCCAGAAGAGATGCTGTATCCAGGGGAAAATAGTATGTGGATACCATAAGAGAAATAAGTTTAGAGTCCTGCAGTGCTGGAGGCAGGAAGTGCCTTGGGTACATGTGTTTCCTACATGTGTGCATCTTAACAGTGTACTCTATGTATGTGTCTGTTCTTCATTCATATGGACACTGTGTGTATTTGTACATGCTATATTTGTAAATGCCTTTGCTTTGAGCTTATTAAAGGAAAGCACATTGATGGGGGCTTGTAAACTATTGTTTTTAGGAGTATAGACCCACTAAATATCTTGAATGCAAACTTCAAATGTAGCTTCAGAGAAGCCACTACACACATAGATGTATACACAAACACACACATGCACTCAGAATTTTTCCATTATGAAACTGCATTCCTTAAGGTTGCCTATTTTCAATGTCACCACACAGAAATATTTGAATTTAAATAATAACCGTAAATAATTATTGCTTAGTGGTAGAATTCTGAGTAACAGCAACAGGCCATTATTTTCAGTGTATAAGGAGAAGAAAAAAAACTTTCTGGATGATGGATGTTCATGATAGATGATAGTTAATGAGGTAATATAACATGTAGTTGGAGGGTATAATAAATACCTTGCCTCCTATAACTTAAGTGAATAGGAAGGATAATTCTGGAAATCAACTATTTTTGTGTTTCAATTGGTAAATGCATATTATGGATTTTATTATACAAATATGGGAATATTATATGTGTAGATGAATATGTATATTTATATATGTATATATGTATATGTGTGTATATGTGTATACATGCGTGTGTATATATATGTATATGTATATATATATATATGGAGAGGGAGAGAGAGAGAGAGAGAGAGAAGCAGAGAGACAGGAGGAGGTGTTAAAAGGGAAGAATGGATGAAAGAAGATTCTATAATAACTACTAAAGTGGAAGAGACTGAAATCTGTGTTGTAGAAAGAGGACCCACATTAACAGAATCATAAGTTCTGGACAGTTTAAAAGAATAGTTTAATATTTGCCAAATAATCTGCATTGTGGATTCCATTTACAGAAAAAACTTTTCCACATGGTAGCTAGTTAGGTATTCGTAATTGATTATCTTACAAAGTATTAAGGGCAACTTCATTTAAGTCAAGTTTTCCTGTTTTGGGGCAAAGCAGGTAAATTTGAGATATTAATAATATGTCAATATCTGTGTGGAAATATTTTCTCCCAACACTCCTCTATAACTGATAGTGTTAGCATTGTGTGATGAAGTCATGGATCCATGATTATACAGCTAATATATATCAGAGATTACAATTGAAACTGTTTTTTTTCTGTACCGTAATACCATTTTGCCTCTCATCTGTTAGTTTAAAAATAGAAATCTATCTTAAAATGCATACTTCATCTGGAGTCACAGAAAAAATATAAATTATACCCATAGAGGAATACTGAAGAGCGTATCCAAATATTGTTTTATTTCTTAGATTTTTTTTGTATTTGCTTAATAATTCTCTGTGTTCTTGTATATGATTTAGTTTTGTCAGAGCACTATATGATACTGACAAATAAGTTTTTTTTAATGTTCACATTTGGAATACACCATAAGTCTTTAAATAATACATATTCAAAAGTTTGTTCATCTTTATACTTATTCTTTATCATTTCCCAGCTCTGAAAGTGCAATATTAAAATCCCCTACTCTTACTACATTGCTATGTATATTTTTCAATATTCAGTCAGTTCTCACTTAATATAAGTGGACTGGGCAGCGGAACTCTTCCTTCCCTCATGGGGTTTCCCATGGGTACCCTCCTCTACTCTACAGCCCTCCACAGCCAGAGAGGCTTCAGTGCATTGGGCCTAGCAGTCACAAGGGCTTCAGCAGCGGGAACAGCTTCAGTACCTAGAGCAAAGGACCCTGGCTTGGGGTGGCATATTCCTAACCCCTCCAAAAATAGAGCCTGGATCCTGCCTCAGATTTGCATAATGAAAATATATGAAATGAGAACTGTCTGTACATTTATCTTTTCCTTTATAAATTTAGATGCTATGTGATTTGGTATATTTATTTTTAATACTGATATTGAGTCATTGTCTTTGATTTCTTTATAATATATTGCCTTGTTTATCTCTATTGACATAGCTATTTTACTTTGTCTCATGGTATAACTCCAAAGCCTGCTATTTTTAGATTCACTTGATGCATTAAAAATTTTCTAGCCTATTATTTTGGTATTTTATACGAAGTGACAATTTCTTATACTTCTGGCTTCTATCTGAAGGGGGTCTGTGGGAGAAATGAGACTTAAAATTTTACTTAAAAAAGTAGAAACTCATAAAGGTGAAATAGAAGCTTTTAAATTAAGCTAAATATAAGAGAGATTGAATTTGAGGAGAAATCTGGCAGACTTTGAGAGGAACTCAGCCAAAATTAAAGAAAATAATATCCAGGTCCAATACATGTCCAGATTTTACTTCTCAATTGAAAGAAGATCAAGAGGAAAGATAATTACAGAGGATATAAAAGGATTAAGGAAGATTAAGGAAGACCATGGAGATTTAAAGGCTGTTCTTCCTAGAGTCAACATTTTTTAGGGGGGGCGGAGCCAAGATGGTGGCTGGTAAGCACGGACTAGAGTGAGCTCCGTACCCGAGTCCCTCCAAAAACCTATAAAAATGGCTCTGAACCAATTCTAGAACGGCAGAACCCACAGAACAGCAGAGGGAAGCAGGGCTCCAGCCCAGGACAGCCTGGATGGTCTCTGGGTGAGGTCTATCCCACACGGAGCTGGGAGCTGGGAGCTGGGAGCTGGGAACGGAGTGGAGCAGAGCCCAGCCTGAGCGGCGTGGACGATCCAGACCAGAAGCCGGGCGGAGGGGGCCCTAGCACCCTGAATATGTGAGCTGCGGCAGTTACGAGACTTCTCAACCCACAAACACCAAAGACTGCGGAGAAGGTTAGTGGGAAAAGCTGCGGGAGTGGAAGGAGTTCGAGGTTCGGCTTCCAGCCCTGGGGGCAGCGGAGGTGGGGCAGCTACGGCTGCTGCTGCTTCCGGCTCCAGGCCCACCTGGTGGGAGGAATTAAGTGGCGGATCAGAGCAGGAGTACAACAGCCTGCTGAAGATCTAAGTCCAGTCTGGACTGGGGGTCCTTGGGGAAGGAGGAGTGCGGCTCTGACAGAGCTGGCACCTCCCCCCCAAACGTAGAACATAGAACTCGTTAGTCTACAAGCAGTCATACCCCACTGAAAAACTCAAGGGTCAAGTTAGTTGGTTGGGAATATGGCCAGGCAGCGAAAACATGCCCAGATTCAGTCTCAGACTTTGGATTCTTTCTTTGGTGACAAAGAAGACCAAAACATACAGCCTAAAGAAGACAACAAAGTCATAGAGCCTACAACCAAAGCCTCCAAGAAAAACATGAACTGGCCCCAGGCCATAGAAGAACTCAAAAAAGATTTGGAAAAGCAAGTCAGAGAAGTAGAGGAAAAATTGGGAAGAGAAATGAGAAGGATGCGAGAAAACCATGAAAAACAAGTCAATGACTTGCTAAAGGAGACCCAAAAAAATACTGAAAAATACACTGAAGAAAACAACACCTTAAAAAACAGACTAACTCAAATGGCAAAAGAGCTCCAAAAAGCCAATGAGGAGAAGAATGCCTTGAAAGGCAGAATTAGCCAAATGGAAAAGGAGGTCCAAAAGACCACTGAAGAAAATACTACTTTAAAAATTAGATTGGAGCAAGTGGAAGCTAGTGACTTCATGAGAAATCAGGATATTATAAAACAGAACCAGAGGAATGAAAAAATGGAAGACAATGTGAAATATCTCCTTGGAAAAACCACTGACCTGGAAAATAGATCCAGGAGAGATAATTTAAAAATTATTGGACTACCTGAAAGCCATGATCAAAAAAAGAGCCTAGATGCCATCTTTCAGGAAATTATCAAGGAGAACTGCCCTGATATTCTAGAGCCACAGGGCAAAATAGAAATTGAAAGAATCCATCGATCGCCTCCTCAAATAGATCCCAAAAAGAAATCTCCTAGGAATATTGTTGCCAAATTCCAGAGCTCCCAGATCAAGGAGAAAATACTGCAAGCAGCCAGAAAGAAACAATTTGAGTATTGTGGAAACCCAATCAGAATAACCCAAGATCTGGCAGCTTCTACATTAAGAGATCGAAGGGCTTGGAATGCGATATTCCGGAGGTCAATGGATCTAGGATTAAAACCTAGAATCACCTACCCAGCAAAACTGAGTATCATGTTCCAAGGCAAAATATGGATTTTCAATAAAATAGAGGACTTTCAAGCTTTCTCAGTGAAAAGACCAGAACTGAATAGAAAATTTGACTTTCAAACACAAGAATCAAGAGAAGCATGAAAAGGTAATCAAGAAACGGAAATTGCAAGGGACTTACTAAAGTTGAACTGTTTGGTTTACATTCCTACATGGAAAGATGATGAGTATGATTCATGAGACCTCAGTATTAGGGTAGTTGAAGGGAATATGCACATATATATATATGTATATATATGTTTATGTATATATGTATAAGTGAATGTGTATGTATGTATGTATCTATGTGTATATGTATGTATGTGTATGTATGTGTATATATATATGTGTTTATATATATATATGTGTGTTTATATGTATATATATATATATATATATATATATATATATATATGTAAAAGAGAGAGAGCAGACACAGGGTGAGTTGAAGATGAAGGGAAGGTATCTAAAAGAAATAAAATGAAATTAAGGGATGAGAGAGTAACATACTGATAGAGGGAGATAGGGAGAGATAGAATGGGGTGGATTATCTTGCATAAAGGTGGCAAGAGGAAGCAGTTCTATGGGAGGAGGGGAGAGGGCAGGTGAGGGGGGAATGAGTGAACCTTGCTCTCATCAGATTTGGCCTGAGGGGGAATACCATACATACTCAGTTGGGTATCTTACCCCACAGGAAAGAAGAGGGAGGAAGATAAAAAAAAAAAGGCGGGGGGATGATGGAGGGGAGGACAGATGGGGGTGGAGGTAATCAAAACAAACACTTTGGAAAGGGGACAGGGTCAAGGGAGAAAATTCAATAAAGCGGGATGGGTTGGGAAGGAGCAAAATGTAGTTAGCCTTTCACAACATGAGTATTGTGGAAGCGTTATACAGAATAATACATGTGTGGCCTAGGTTGAATTGCTCAACTTCTTAGGGAGGGTGGGTGGGAAGGGAAGAGGGAAGAGAATTTGGAACTCAAAGTTTTAAAATCAGATGTTCAAAAACAAAAAAAGTTTTTGTATGCAACTAAAAAATAAGATACACAGGCAATGGGGCGTAGAAATTTATCTTGCCCTACAAGAAAGGAAGGGAATAGGGGATGAGAGGGGAGGGGGGTGATAGAGGGGAGGGCTGACTGGGGAACAGGGCAACCAGAATATAAGCCATCTTGGAGTGGGGGGGAGGGTAGAAATGGGAAGAAAATTTGTAATTCAAAATGTTGTGAAAATCAATGCTGAAAACCAAATATGTTAAATAAATAAATTGCATTTAAAAAAAAATAAAAAAAGAATCTGACATTAAAAAAAAAAACATTTTTTAATGAAAATTCTACTTAAAGAAAAAAAAAAAATTATGAAAGAAATCACCGTTCTAAAAAAAATCTATGTGAACTTTACTGGACAGTACTGTGATTTCACTCTGTTCCTGCCCCTTGCTCCATGGCTGCCCACTCACTCCTATTCCCACCAAAAGAAAAAAAAAGAACCCTGAAAAGAAATATCTTCCAAGTTAAAAATGGAAGAACAGAGATGGGGACTGACCGCCACCATTTCTGGACCCAGATCTGGGACTTGGCTTGAGTCTCCCAGTACCCACAAAGGAGACCTTTCCCCCACCTGCCCAGGTGTCTGGTTCACTTCTGTCTGTCTTCAGTCCTTCAAGGCTCAGGTAAGCCTTGTCTGTCCCCAGACTGTGTGTTGCCCATCCTCTCCTGTGACCATGTCTGGTCTCCATGTGTTTGTCAATTTCTTTACTTAAAGGTCTGCAGAAGGGTCCATTTATGTAAAGGGAGAACTTTCTATAGGTGGTAAAATATGAAGAGGAAGACTCAGGAGGGAGTTGGAGAAAGTAGATGAAAATACATGGCAAGATAAGAAATGGCGAGTGGAAGGAAAGGTATAGCAAATTGAGTGTGGAATAAAAGGTGGGACAAATAGTTGAAACTCAGGAAATTGATGCCAAGTTGAAAGAGTTGTCAGTGTTTGAGAGGAGTTGTTGAGAGTATGAAAAAGAAATTGAGGGGGTTGTCAATTTATAAAAATGTTATAATTGCTTGTAGACAACTTAGCCATATACTTAGCATCGAATGGTTCAAGCGATTGAATTTGAATAAAAAGTAAAACATTAATTGAGTTGCAGATAAATTGTGCTGTTACATGTGTTGAGTGTGTAGCATTTGTACTTTTGTCACAGCTAATTGAGTGTTATATGTCTTCCGAATGTAGGGTGATCTCTGTACGTGATAAAAATGTAAAGAAATTTTTAAAAAGTCTCTTAACACTCCAGGATGTTATAAAAAAGCGTTCCTAAAGAAAAGCTGAAAAGGGGAGGAGGATATACAGTAGGAGGAATTGACTCCCTTTAGGATGATGTAGAGATAGAGGAAATCAGGAAAAGGACAGCTGTATATTAAAAACTTAAAAATCATTGAGACTTTTCCCAAAGAAGAGGGAACAAGATTATCTAAGGAGAAAGGAATGATTTGTCCGTGAAGAAATATATAGGAGAGTCATAGAAGTTGGGTGAGAGATTCCATACTCAAGGCTACTTAGGCAGCTCTCTGTCAACCTGATAACGATGTTAGAGATCTGGTGACCTTCAAAGGCATGCATCCAAGGCACAACAGAGCACCTCCCAGTACTTATTGAAGTAAAAGGCAATTACCCACTTTTTGTGATCCACATAGGGACATATGAGGGACTATAAGGATCACAATTTTTTCACTGTTCACTAATAGACTTCGCATGGCTACATAACCCATTCCACTCTTTCCCTCACTTCTCACCATTGAATTGTGTTTTTCCTAAATTATGGTATTCAAGTATTTTGATTTGTCATGTTTTTCTGGGAGACATATGATTCATAAACTATTTTTGCCAAATTTCCCTCCATAGCCATATTTTTGTGTTCCAAATATGCTAACCACTTCTTTCACATGAATGAATGCAGAATGCATGAATGAATAAAGCTTACTACATGCAAAGCCCCCTGCTAAATGCTAGGGATACAAATAGAAAAGTCATATGCTCTCTGCCCTCAAGGAGCTCATATTCTAATGATGGAGCTAGTTGGATGGAAAGGCCCCAAGATCCTTAGTGTATAGTAGCAAAGCACTTGATAAAGCCTCCTCTTTATTGTTATTTAATCAGTTTTTGAAGTTGAACAATTTGGCAATGCCAGGGACTGTATTGGCAAGAACTTTCTTTTCTCAGTCTTTAATTGATGCAGCTGTATCACCCACAGGAACAATTGCAAGGCTATATTTCCACTGGACTTGATTCCTGAGATGGAGGGTCAGAGCACTGAACTGGAAGCTTTTCTGTTCCCAGAGCTCTTGGGTTGAGATTACTGGGCAGGTTCCATTAGTTTCTGAGGGGCGATGTTGATCAAGATGTGTTAGTGGTTTCACTTGCTTGGCACCTGCTACCTCCAGTCTCTCTCTCTCAGGGTACCTTGCTGCTTCAGGTAGACTGGCTTTTCATATATGTGACAGCTGTTTGGCAATTAGTGTAAATGACTATTGTCTTCTTTATTGGAGCTGTTTCCCAAATGATAGCTGTAAGGGCTGGGCTGGAAGCAGGAATAGTGTTGTGTGGTGAGGAGGAGGAGGAAGAGGGGTTGGGGAGAATGTTGCTTGATCTCTCAGAGCCTTAGTAATAATTTATTAAAAGCATGTTTGAGAGAATTTCTATCATGGACTCATTTTATTTGGCCTAAATGGGTAATTGAGCATGTATTTTAATTCTGTATTGAGTCAGAATTTCTGATCTATATTTATTCCTAATATCTCCTTTTATAAATTTTATTTCTTATTGGATCTGGTATAGGCTGTCTTGCTTTCTAGAAAGCTAGACAGTTCACTGAATTCTGTCTGTCATCTGGCAATATTGGTTGATTTTCCTCAGAATTTGGGGGGTTCTTCATTCTCTTTTGAGGGTCCTCTTTATATGCTTGCTTTTGAGTGTTTTTTTCCTCTTGAAACGTTTGATGCTTAGTGTTTTTCTTGTGTTCCCCATTTTTACTTACTAGCTTTTCCATCTTTGCTAGTAGGTGGACTCCCCTAACCCCACCCCACCGCCTTGCCAAGACTGGGCTTCAAAGCTGCTTCAGCCTCCTCAGATTGAAGAATGAAGGATTCACCAGCCAGGGTTTCTGCACTGAGCAACCTCTGGTTTCAGGGGAGTCAGTATAGGACTAACCCCAGCTGGAATCCAGTGCCCTTTCCTTAAGGCCAACATAGTTACCTATATTAGTACCCTAAGAGATTTCTTCTCATTCCCATCCCTTTACTAAACCAAGAAGAATAAGGATCTACTACTTCTTTTGAGTGGTATAAATGGGCAGAGTCACTATGTCAGTGGAGGGATCTATATGCTAGGGAAAGTCTAAGAAATTTTATGTACTCATTGCCAAGGACATATGGAAGTTTGTGAGAGAGGGAGATCTCTAGGTAGAACTATTATAAAGAATTTTGGTTCACTTCCTTTTTATTTAACTATAATCATCATACATTTGGCACATAACTCCTTTGTAGGAAGATTGGAAAAGGTGTGCGAGAAAGTGAAACATTTTCCGTATTGCTGATCAAGTGACCCATTTGTGGTCCAAAGGTAAAATCAGGTGAAAATGAACAATTAAAAGTGGTTTTGGAAATTCACAAAACTGTCTTTGGGGACACAGAGCATGGCAACCACCCAACTCATTGCATTATTTTATTCAACAAATATTTGCTGAGAACTGATTATGTTCGAGTTTTAAAGGATACATCTGCAGCCCATCTTCAACATTTGTATGCGTGGAGTAATATAATAGCCTCTTAATTGGTCTCCCAGCCTCAAATTTCAGCCCTCTCCAACCTATACTATCTATAAAAATTGCTAAAATATGTTTCATATTGTTCAGATCACACCATGCCCTTCTGCTACTGAATAAATTCCATTATATCCCTAATACTTCTAAGATCAAATATAAACCCCTAACCTTGCTTTTGAAACTTTTATATTAATCCCCATCCTACACTCTAGGCTTCAGCCAAAGCAGGCTTCTTGCTACTCTTTAGACACAGTATTCTATCTGCCATCACCATTCCTTTTCATTTGAGTGTATTCTCTCTTCACCATCACTTAGAATTCTATTTCCTTCCAAATTCTATTCAAGTAGTTTCTTAATAAAGCCTTTTCTCGTCTTCTGGCTGCTCCTTTCTAAGCCCTCCCTTTCCCAATATAATATTTTGATATGTATTTATCTAAGAGCATGTTGTCTCAGCCAATAGAATGTAAGCTTTTTGAAGGCAGAAATTACTTCATTTTTGTCTTTTTATGGTTAAAGTGTAGCCTATCACCTGGCCCATAGTGGACTAATCAAAATTTAATAAATGTTTATTGATTGATTTATTTACTGATGTGTCCTGGAAATTTCTCTAACTCAAGGGGTCTTTGAAAATTTTATCATGCTTTTAGACTCATCAATGATTTGATCACATTTATCATTTTTAAATTGCTTCTTTTATAGGAGCATAATTAGTGGGGGCAATAACATATGTGGCCTATTGAGGCAGTTAGGTGGCACAGTGAATAGAGGACTGAACCAGGATTTCGAAAGACTTAAATTCAAATATGTCCCCTGAATTTATCAGCTGTCTGACCTTGGGCAAGTCACTTAATCTCAATCTGCCTCAGTTTCCTCATCTGTAAAATAGGGTGATAAAAGTAGCACCTACTTCCTAGAGCTGTCGTAAAAAGAAAATTAGGTATTTGTGAAACTTTGCAAATCTTAGTGCTGTATAAATGTTGTTATAATTATTTCATCTAGTTTTAAATTAATTCATTATAAGTAATCACATTTATAGTTTTCTGTGCTGTCTTTTATAATCCATTTTATTACCTCATACAATATTAGCTATTCGAAAGGCATTGTATTGGGGTCCAGGGAGAGAGATGGAACAAAAGATGAATTTCTCCCTTAAATATATCTCTGTGTGTGTGTGTGTGTGTGTGTGTGTGTGTGTGTGTGTGTGTGTGCGCGTGTGTGTAGTATAGCCTAGCTTCCTACCTTAAATTAAATATCTTCAACAGAAAGATTCAGAGAAACCCAAAAAGAAAGTTACCCACTTATACTTGTGAAGAAAACATAGATGAAAGAAAGTTTGCATTTCACCAAAGAAAACATTTATTTCACTGGTACTTTCAGTAGCTGGGTCTCTTTATTTTTTGAGTTGCACCGCCATCTCGTGTTGGAAACTGGTACTGAAAACTTTTTTATATGATTTTTCAATTAATTAGGAATTTATATAAAGTAAATGGTTATTTGAGAAATATCTTGAAATAGTAAATAGAGAGTTGGTCTCCCAGAAGGAAGACTGGATTTGAGTTCTGCAGTTTACTGTATATGTGTATGCATGTGTGTATGTATATACACATATACATATACATATGTACATACATACATATATACATACATACATTTTCTAGGTTCTGGTAGGTTCTAACTAATTAAAGCTTTATTTCATTTTATAGCAATGTTAGCATTTCCATCTTGGATTTATTTATCTCCTTTACTGTATATCAAGCAACAAACATTTATTTAGGCCCTACTATATATCAGGCACCATGTTATATGTGGGGGATAAAAAGAAAAAAAAATAAACAATACCTGCCCTCAAGGGGGCTTACGTTCTCTTTTGCTCTTGGGAGAGAAATAGTCGACATAATTATAGATATGTAAAAAATATATACAAAGTAAAGAAAGGGCGATTTGGGGAGGAGTAGTTTTAAGCAGTTATTAGTAGAGAGGATCATGATAGTTCTCATATAGGAGGTTTAGTATGAGCAGAGGTTTGAGGACCTTAGGGATGATAAGAGTAAAAGGTGAGAGGTTCGGAGGTATTGAGAACCCTGGGAGGAAATAATGTTGCTGAACTGAAAAAAATAAGGCAACTAGGACAATAATTAGATTTAAGCAAATGAGCTTCCCTTCTGAACACTGAAATTTACAATAAGAATAATAAGTTCAGTCCTCTTTGATAAGAATTGCTCAGAAATCTAGAAAGAAGTATGGCAGGAATAAGGTTTAGGTAAATATATTATACCATACACTAAAAACAAATTCAAAATAGATACATGACCTAGATATTAAATTTTATTTCATTAAAAACATGGAACATAGGTCAATTATATAATTTTCACAATTATGGAAGAAGACAAGGATTTAGCCAAAAGAGGAACAGAGATGAAAGATAAAATAATTTTGATTTCATGAGAATAAGAGGCTTTGCATAAACAAACTCAGTGCAACTAGAATCAGAGAATGGATCAACTTTTAAAAAAAATAGGATGTCACTAATCTCAGAAAAGCATCTGAAACCACAATTCAGGAAGGGATATGTTAAGACACCTGCATCAACCTCTGCGTGGGGAGGGAACCATGTGTGTGTGTAACACTGCATAAAGCAGACTTTTTTGGATGTTACTTAGTTTTACTGAAATTTCTTTCCTTATTATTTCTTTATGAGTCATGACTCTCTGGAGGGGGGGAGGTTGGGGAAAGAGATAGAATAGAAAATGTAAATTATCTAAAATAAAAGAATAGCACTAAAATGTCTGGATGGAAAACTACTAGATGATGTATTTCCTTTTTCTGGGGGCCATGACCCAAATGAGTTCTTTCTGAGTCTGGTTCTATTTTACTTCCTACTCATGGTGCCTAAAGATCTTTCTTTCTTTTAGTGGGTTGGTGTCTCAGGGTCCCTCCTCTTTTGTGGTCTTATGTCTGAAAATCTGTTCCTGAGATGATTTTCCCTCACCTAAAATCATAAATTATATCTGTCTTTGAAAGTAGATTCAAGGTGACACTTACTTTCAAGCACAGTTTAAATTGTTTACCCCACATGCCAGCAATGCTAAGTACCACTCTGACCATGAAAGTGGTATGGTGAAGGAGGGTTGAGAAGAGGTGATCTAGACAAGAATTTTTCTGTATGGAAACAATCAGTGCAGGAGAAAAAAATCTCTCCTTGGGAGAGCAAAGAACTTCTGCTTGATCCTGCTTTTCCAATGGAAGGTTCGGAGTATGCTCTTTGGATAGTAACTGGAGAAGAGGCTATCCTTTGAAATCAGCTTTTACCTGGCAGGTAGTTTGGAGTAATGGAGCCAGTACTGACCTTGAAGTCAGAGGGTCTGCCTGGGAAAGCACTTAACTTGTGTCTCAGTATCCTCAACTTTAAATGAAGGGATTGGCTTCTATGATCTCTAAGATTCCTCACATCTCTGGAACTAGGATCATACTATTATATTTTTCCTTGTATATTTCTGAGGCTGCACCATATACATCAATTCAAATTAAATCAACCCTAATTTCCCATTGGATCTAAGCTGAATAGCTTAGTTGATGTTCATCTCTACAATACCATTATTGGCAAAGAGCAATGGATTTGTAAAGTGTAAGCTCAATTAGAGTCACATGCAGTCACTTAATTTTTCTTTGGACCCAAAAAACAGTTGTAATGAATTGCTCAATCTCAGAGGTTTAGCAGAAGAATGGACACAGAATGATGGCAACATGAAACCTCAGAGGGCATCTAGCCTGACCTCTCCTAATATATGAAATCCCTTTAAAACACACCTGACACATTGTCATCCATGCTTTATTTTAATACCTGCAGTAAAGGGGGAAGTTTCCATCTTGGTGCTTTTGTATAGTTTTAGTTATAGCTGTAGCAAGCACAGGACCCATTAGGCCCAAAACCAGGGCACCTACAAGGGGTAGATGGTGTTCTTTTCACCACCCCTTTTAGCCCTCCCATGTATCTGGCTACTTTACTATCCTCTTGAGACTTAGAAACATAAGGAACCACCCTTTTCATTGCCCACCCATACTCTTACTCTTTGACCAACCCTTCCATTTATTTAGACTCTTCTTTGGTCCTCTGTGTCACTATGTAGTAGCACTTTAGATTTGAAGATGTTTCCTACCCATTAATAGGCCATGTGACCTGCTTATATCACAGGAAGCCAAAGTTACATGTGGTGGGAGGAGCTTCCTGACATGAAAAGGAAGTTATATCACAGGAAATGGAGAGAGAAGGATAGAGAAGGAGGAAGAGGGAGGGAGAGGGAGAGAGAGCAGTTATGGCTGCTAATGGCTGCCTTATTGATTGTTAGAACTGAACAGGCTGACTTAGCTGTACTTTGAGTTTGTCTTTGGGAAGAACCCAGCACGAGGTTGGAGAGGTTTTGGGATGGTGAAATTCCAGGCTGTGATATGGTGTTTTAAGTTCTTTGCTGTTATGATAAAGTAGGCTGACGGGCTGTGGGAGCTGAATGTTTGTTTATGGGATATAATTTTCTGGTGTCTGAATAAATGTTATATTTCTTTTACCTTCTTTATGGAGAGTCTCCCATACCTCCTGATACAGAACTACATAGGCATATTCACAATTATCATTGATGTTTTGTTTATTGCCTTACTGTTACACTATATTGACCTGACCCCAATTCTCCCAGCTCTCTCAACTGTGCCAACTTTAAGCAAGTTATGGCTTTGGCTCTAATTATTTGAACTTTTTTCCCCTTGAATCAAGGCTAAATTAACTACTTTGTAAATTTCATCCATTGCTAAATAGTTCTGTGCTCTAGGAAAAAGAAGGAAAAGTTAATACCTCTTCCAGGCTGTTGTTCTTCATCTTTCATTTTTGAAGAGGACCAATGACATCATGGGTTATGTCTTTATTTGCACATACATAAACTGGATGTAAGTGAGGCAGAGTTGCACAGAGTTGTCAGCCTTACTCTCTCTTCTAGGGTCATCTTAATCCAGTAGCTAAAAAAGTTCTCATCCATCCATTCCACTATGAGAATTCTTCACATGCTTGGAGTAGACATCCCGCTATTCACCAGTGGGCTTGAACATTGTCAATTACCCTCTGCCAAGATGTTTTTACCAGAGTGTGGCTGCTGAGCATGCTACAGCTTCTTAGAACCATAGATGAGAATTAGGTGAGGAGTGGACATGAAATGTGGATGAGCAGCCCTAAAAAGGACTCAGCAAGTCCTCACACCCTTGTATTAGTCCTCTCTGAATATCTATGCACCTGCCCTCTTCCATGTGGCAGAAGTCTAAATACTTGAAGATATCTATCATGTACCCCCTAAGTCTTCTTACATAAGAATACCAAATCACATTGAGTGGTTTATTTTCTCTAATGTTTGTTTACAAGGTTTGTAGGGTAGTTGTTGTTTGTCCTTTGTTCTTTAAGAGGACCATGACATCAGGAAGTTGATGTCATGACTTGCAGGTGAATTGGATTTAAGTGAGAGAGGGCTGAGCAAAGTCATTAGCATCACCTTCTCCCCCAGAGCCATCTGGGTCTATTGGCAAGATACAGATCAGGAAGACTGGAGATGTCCTCAGATGCAGTGAGAGACCTTGGCCCTTTTTTCAGCTAAGGTTTTTTCCAATTTCTCACTTTGACTGAGGCAATGTCCATTTATTGATTAAAGCTAGGTAAGAGATGAGCCAAAGAATGGCCTCTTTTACTTAATAAAAATAAATAAATAAATATGGGAGGGGAATACCTCCAGGGTTAAGGTGGACATCAAGGTAGACTTTGAAGGGGAAAAAAAGAGGAAAGGGTTTTCATAACAGGATAACAAATGTTCTAATGGGATTGAGGTGAAAGATGGAGAGCAGATTTAGCAAGATTCGGGGTGTTGATTGAATAGATTTATGCTTCTTAAGTCATTAAAAAAAAGCAGCGTGATTTTACCATTTTCTTTCTCAGCACCTACTCTTCCCATAAAGCATTTCCACTCACCTAGTACTAGCAGCAGTAGAGTGAATGACCTCACTTGATTATTCAAAGGGTTTTGCTCTGGGTTCAGTTGACTAAACTGTACTCCTGGAGAAAATGTCAGTGGATAGAGTGCCGGACTTGAAGTCAAGGAGCTCTGTCTGGGCTTGAATCTTACTTTTGATACTTCCTCTGTGACAGTGGGAAAAAACACTTCATCTCTCTAAATGTCAGTTTCCTCTTGTATAAAATGGTGACAGTCATATCTGTAATAGAAACCTTAAAGGGCTGCAAAGCTGAAATGAGATGATATATGTAAAGTACTTTGAAAAAAATTAAAGTCTCATCCTGTATTTAGGGACTGGGATTTTTTAACCTAACTCCAGGACATTACATTTATTCTTATTAATAATACTGTTCTCATTTTATTTTGCTATATAGTATTTATTCTTATTATGTTAGAGTCAGTCCATAATTCTAGCTCATCAAGGTCTTTTGGGATCCTAATTCTGTCAGTCAACATGTTTGCTTCCTCTCCCAGCATCATCTTGTCTTTAAATTTGATAAGCTTACCATCTATGTTTTCATTCAAGTCACAGACAAAAAAATGTTTTAGGATCAAAGATTGAGCCCTGTAACATACCACTACAGACCTCACTCTAAGTTTGTATGGATTCCTTAATTAATGGTCTTTGCAAATTCAACTAATAGTGAATCAATAAGCCTTTATCTACAGGGTGCTGAAGGACTTTAATAAATGCTTTGCTGACCTTCAGGACCATAATATTAGTGCGTCTCTATGATATAATAATCCTATAAAAATTAAATGAGGTTGGTTTGATATGAGTTGTTCTTAATGAACCTGTGCTAGCTTGTAGTCCAGTCTTCTCCCCCTACCCCCTTCCCTTTCCTTTTTCCCCTTTCCTTGGTCTTCCCTTCCTTTATTCTTTTCTCATGCACATATTCTCTTTGTTTAACAAATTAAGTTTCTAGAGGGTAGGGATGGTTGTGTTTGTTACTGTTGTTTTTCTTGGATCCTCAGCAACTAAAGTAGAACCTTGCATAAAACAACCACTAATAAAATGATGGATTTGTTGAGCCATTTTGTTTTAATTTATTTTAACATGAAGTTTTTCCTAAGGAAAAAAAGAATGATTTTTTTTTACCAGAAATGAAATAAAATGAGGCTCTGCTAAGGGAAAAAAAAAAGGTAACTAGAAACTTTTAGTTTAGTTCCATAAGAGAAAATTGATTAGCCACATGAAATGTTCAAATATATTGAAGGCCACTAGGTGTCAGGCCTACTCCAAGCATTTATTATTGGGTAGTATCACAACTACTTTGGAGCTTTTTAAGATCTGACTGTGTCAAAGCTTTCATTTCGTTGCTGGTAATGGTCATAGTAGAGCTGTTAAGTTTTCTCTGCAGTTCATTTCAACAAAACAATTATTCATCTCCTCCTACTTTACCAGGATTTTCTTAATGAAAGATTTAAGGATTTGCTCAGTTCTTTGGTGGTGTCAAAATTTCTTCCACAGTGTATGTGTATGAGTGTGTGTGCATGTGTGTGCATGTATGTGTGTGTGTGTGTGTGTGTGTGTGTGTGTACAAGAAGATATTTGTGAAACATTTAAAATAGTGCCTAGCACATAGTAATCACTTAATAAATGCTTGTTCCGGCCCTCCCCTTCCCTCGCCACAACCATGCCATTTTAATCCATTCTGTCCTTCCATTGACTTCCTCCCAAACTACTGTGTACCAGATACTAGAGCTACAAAACCAAAAAATGATTGTTTCTGTCCCTTACTCTTTCTTTGTGTGTCTCTTTCTCCATCTCTTTAACTCGTTCTCTGTCTAAATCTCGCTCACTCTTTTTCTGTCTGTGTCTCATATTCAGTCAGTCCAGTTTTGGGGAGGAGGAGGAGATTTCTAATATTAAGTAAGTAGCAATATCCATTCCCTACCATACACCTATTTAATTGCTTTTGGTTATTCCAAGTCATGTCAAGCAAACAATGTGAAAAAGTAAAAACAAAGTTGTCAGCTCCTTGTCCCACTATTGTTCACGGCACCCTTCTTCAGTACTTCAAGGATGCCTGAGTTTAGAATTACAAAAATATCTTCTAATCTACTCCTAGAATGGCTTTGAGAATTATTGTAGCCAAAAAATAAGTCCCTGTAGTGATGGGATTCTCCGACTTATCCACGTTGGTCCTCAGATGACTGGTACACAGTCCATCCCTGTACCAATACTTGAAATCTATTCAACTTGATTGGATCAGCCAGAGTAGAGTAAGAAGCAATATGGAATATGATGAAGTGTGCTGGAATTAGACTCACAAAACCAGTGGAAAGGTTTAAATTCCTGCTGTGTCACTTAGTACAGTTATCCCTTGCACAATGTGACTTTCCCCATCCTGGTTTTGATATATTGAGGACTGGAATAAGAAACTAAATGCGAATTTTGGGAGAGTTTTGGAGACGTCACGAATGACATGTGAAGGCTGGCAGATGACACAGAAAAAGTTTAGAAACTTAGAAATGTATAAAATATATGTATCAACCCAAATTTTACAATAACATACTGTACACACCCCATAAAAGAAAAAAAAATCAAACTTATTTTCTGGTACAAATGGATGAGCAAAAATGTTTACATGGATTTTCATGTAAAATCATGGAATATCATGGGGGCATTATACTCCTAATCCCCATGATGTGGAAGGAATAACTGTACCTATGGGTTTTAGTTTCTTATTTTTGAATTAAGGATATTCTACTAGATGACCTCTAAGGTCCTTTCCAGCACTAAATCTATCACCCTTGGATGTCATAGCATTCACATACTTAGGGCAATCTCCATATGATGATGAGGAATCAGATTTTCAGCAGGGGCATGCACAGATTCAATATGGAATCAAGAAGTACCATTTTTTTGTTATTCAGTCATTTAATTCATGTCCAACTCTTCATGACTCCATTTGGAGTTTTCTTGGCAAACAAGTAGTTTGTCATTTCCTTCTCCAGCTCATTTTACAGTTGAGGAAACTGAGACAAAATTAAATGATTTGCCCAGGATCACACAGATAGTACCTGAGGTTGGATTTGAACTCATGAAGATTAATCTTCCTGACTCCAGACCTGGTGCTATATCCACTGCACCACCTAGCTTCCCAGAATTTGCAAAGAGGCCAATTTTTGCCTAATGTAAGGAAAAACTTCCTAACAATGAGGCTAGCCAATAGTAGGGTGAGTTACCTTTGGAGATAGCATGATCCATCTCACTAGATATCTGAAGTCAAAGCATGGGCAGTTGCTCATTTGGTATGCTGTAGCAGTGGTAGGGATTCAGTTTTAAAGAATGGGTTGAATTGGATGACTTCTGAGCTTTCTTCCAGCTCCTGTGGGGATTAAAATTGTCCATTATATGATAAAAGAGACTAAGGTAGAGCTCTGAGCCAGGGGTATTTTACTAAAGGGTCTGTGGTCCACTCTAATGAAGTGGACCTCAGATCTTCCTCATGACCTGAAATGTGCCCTTCTTCCAGGACCTTGTATTTATAGAGTTTGATACCCAGTTATGCAAAAGAGGCATGGCAAAATATAGAATCTCATTGATTGATAGACATTGCTCTTGAAGTCCCAAAGTGACATATTAGCAGGGGAGGGTCATATGTTGGGTGAAGCATGGGGCATCTCCACTGACTAAGTGGCCATAAGATGGTCATAAGTTGGTCACTTGCTTATGGTGGACAAGAGGGAATGATCCAGAGGTATAAAAATAAATTTGAGAACTTTCCATGTAGTTAAGTTACCTCTACCACACTGGGCTTGGTCACCATGACAAGGAAAAACAAGGGTGGAGGGCCTCTTTTTAACTTCCTATGATTAAACCAGTGAACTTGAAATCTGTAGGTTATAATTCTGAAGCCTAATATACAGGACATATAATCACTACCCCTATAGTATCATATCATATTGAATAATATTGATTTGAATAGGGTAGGGGGTCTAAATGAATTATTTCTCACATTTCAAAATTCTGTCATTCCATGATCATGGTTCTGTGTTTAATTGAATCAACTAGAAAACAAGGAAACAACAGATCTAATGTTCATGAGTTAAATAATCATGGAATTTCACATCAAAGTGCATTTTCAGGCAGAAATGAGAGTGATTATTGGGGAGACTTTCTGGTTAGGAACTTCTTCTAGGAGTCTTTGCTAATCATTCTCTACTAGACCTCTGATCTAAGTCTTGTTGAGCTATATTATTTAGGGCAGTAGATGGTACTTACATAGTTCTAGTTCATTCCCCCCTTAATTCTACAAGAGGTGAGCCATGGCCATGTCTAGACCAACTTTTAGTGCTTTAAGAAGCAGACATGGAGGGCAAGGAAATGTTATCCTCTTCCCCATGCCTTTCAAAATCAAGTCTACAATACTGTTAAAAGTATTCAGTTCTTAGTCCTTGCTACTAGGCCTGGAAAGTTAAGGTAGATATTGTTATGTCTGTTTCATATATGGAGTACCTCAGAGAGGTCAAGTAAATTGCTTACTGTCTCTTAGGAAAAAATGGAGGAAGAAGGAGCAAGTCGAAGATCTCCTATCTTGTTCATAGCAAAATTATACCCAGGATAAGAACCTTGATGTTATTTTTTCCTCAAAAGTTCCCTTTTTCACCCATAATATTCCCAGGTCTGGATTGATGAGGGTGGGGTGGAGGCTGGGGAGAGTGGGGAGAGACAGCAGAGAGAGAGACTTAGGTTATAATCAATTGAGTCAGTCATTTAACCTATTTGGGTCTCAGTTTCTTCATGAATAAAATGAGAGAGTTGGCTTAAATTATCTCTGTAGTCTCTTTATGCTTTAAAATTCTGTTATTCTATTATTATATTTATTTAAAATACAGTGACCAAATTTGTAACATGATGGTAGTGTGGGGAATTGAGACGAAAGATGAATTACTTTAGAATGCACAGTATCAAAGTTCTTCATACAATTAAAAAATAGTATCTTTAATTACACTAGCTTTAAAGTTGCTCACCTGAAGATGGTTAAAACTGGGTTAAAATAGAAATTTGTACTTTTGTTGTTGTTATTCATTTATTTGCATGTAGGTTCAGCTTAAGAGGAAGGGGACACTGAAATATTTGTCGGGAATTCTTAACCTGGAGTCTATGATTTTTTTTAATTTTAATTGTTTTTTATTTTTTAAAAAAATTGATAATTGTTTGGCAATATAATGAGTTTCCCTTCATTTAAAATCATTATTCTGAGAAGGGATTCCTAGGCATTACTAGCCTGGAAGAGACATCCATGACAGACACAAAAAGCCTAAGAACCCAGGCAAAGCGAGTCATGAGTTTTCTTTCTTTAGAGATTAAGGGAAGGCCATGAAATAATCTCTTTTGAAAGTATTACGTGGAATTCTTTTTTTCCTTGTGGATTTTACTTTGGCAAATTTGTTTTAACTATGTTAACAGGCAGCAAGCCATAGTGATTGTAGAGCCAGCTTCAAATCCATGGAGAACTGAATTCAAATTCTGTCTCTGATAAGTGTTGGCTGTATGACCTTAGTAGGTAAGACACTTTAAATCTCAGTGCTTCTGGCAACTCTAATACTATAAAATGAGGTGCTGATCCAAATTGGTAGAGTAGGGTTGTTCATTTGGGAGTGCTCCAAACCGATGAAATCTTAGGTTGATTCATGTGTGATTGTGCCATTATCATTGGACTCAAACTAATTGAATTAGTCCTATCTATGCTACTAACTCATACCACTTATTCTGAAGGATAAAGCCCTGAGCTCAGAATGAGGAAGACTCCTTTTCATGAGTTCAAATCTGGACTCAGACACTTATTAGTTGTGTGACCCTAGGCAGTCACTTAATTTTGTTTGCCTTGGTTCCTGATCTGTAAAATTTGCTGCTGAAGGAAATGGCAAACCACTGCAGTATCTTTAGCAAGAAAACCCCAAATGGGGTCACAGAGTCAGATATGACTGAAAAACATCAACAATCCTATTTATCTGGAATGTACTATTTACTTCAGGATAGTAAATTTTAGGTAACTAGTTGATAATCTGGTGAACAGCTATAGAGGAAAAATCAAAATGGTGGAATGGTTTAAATAAACGCCATATTAGGACTGGTTGAAGGGATGTAAAGCTTGAAGAAGAGAAGATCCGAGGAGGTAGGGTTATGATAGCTCTCTTTAATATCTGATGGACCATGGCATGGAAGAAGAATTAAGATGTGTTCTGTTTGGCCCTGAAAGGCATAAAACAATGAAGGACTGAAGTTGCAAAGAGGCAAATTTAGGCTTCCTATAGGAAAAAATAAGGGAAAAAATCAAACAAAAAAACTTTCCAATGATGAAAGCTATCGCTATGTGGGATAAACTGGCTTGGAAACTAGTGGGTTATCTCTCATTGAAGGTCTTCAAAGTTATATAAATACTTGTCTGATTTGTGTAGTAGGCATTCTTTTTCATATATGGATTGGGTTAAATGACCACTGATTTCCCTTGTACCTCTGAAAGTTTGTGATACTATGAAATGTGGAAATGGCTCAATGAATTCTTCATTTTTCATCTGCCCATTTTGAATCATTTAGACACAGCTGGTCAGGATTTCTGAATTTATTATGTTATTTACCAGCTTCCTTATACTAGATAAGAGTATACCTCAGAGGAAATATTTATTATGCATATTTAATATCAAGTGTTTATAGTGTACTTGGTGCTCAGAACACAGAAAACCATGAGGAATAATTAATTGATAATTGTAAAGTAGCTTGGAAGTATAATGGGCTTTATAAATGCTAAATAATAATCAAAGATAATTCTATCCACTTACCAAGCTGGTGCCATAAGCACTAATTAATGTTCAAAAAGTGATTTGAGGATGGAAATTGCTTAAAAGAAAAATTGTTATTATTCAATTCAACTTCTCTCTGCCTCCCACCCTCCTCCCCATTCTCCCACCAAACCAGTAAATGAACCAGTTTTTTGGGAAAAGTTACTGTTTAAGAAAATTCATATGAGACAGCTATGGAATGCTGTATTTAATGTGATCTAACAGCAGCTTAGTTTTTCTATACGACTTTCCTGACCTTATTTTGAATTTAAGCTTATACTAGACTAAGAAAAATAGCCTCTCGCTAGCATGGGTAATAATTCCTTCATTTTGTTTTTACTATTAGTAGTATATTATTCATCAGATATGATGCCTGAAGAACCATTGTCCAAACTCTTCAATTTTTTTCTTATAGGGTAGAGACAGTGTAATTTAGTGGTAAGAACACTGAGTTTGGTATCAAAGGACTTGGGTTTAAATTTTGATTCTGATATTTGCAACCTTAAGTATCTTGGACAAGTCACTTATCCTATGTAGGTATCAGTTTTCTTATTTGTAAAATGAAGCACTTGGATAAGATGATCTCTAAGGTCCCTACTAGTTTTTGATCTAAAATTTAATTTAATTTAATTTAAATCTGAACAGTAATTTAAACCTAAGCTCTTGCTGGGGAGCTAGGTGGTATAGTGGGGAGAATGCTGGGACTAGAGTCAGGAAGATTCATCTTCATGAGTTCAAATATGGCCTCAGAAACTTATGTTACTCAGAACAGGTCATTTAAGCCTGTTTGCCTCAGTTTCCTCATCTGTACAATGAGCTAGTGAAAGAAACGGCAAACCACTCTAGTATCTTTGCCAAGAAAACCCAAATGGGGTAACAGAGAGTCTGACACAATTGAAAATGACTGAATAATAAGATCCTGCTCTTCCAGATGTTATGGTAGCAAAAAAATAATCATGCAGTTGTCTATTAATCTACATTGTTATTTATACTAAGTCACGACCCAGTTGGAGGAAGACTTGAGCCCCTTTTAACTTTGAAGTCAAAAGAGAGAACATGATGTAAAGATAAGGAGATCTGCATTCTAAAGAGTTAAATTTCAGTTAAAAGAAGAAAGCTTTCAATGTCTCCTTAAAAGGTCATAACTGTTTTCAATTGGTATGTGAACAGAGATGTTAAGTTGGGTCTTAAGAGATGATGTCAAAGGCTGGAGAAGCTATCTATTTCTCTTATTCATTTTCCAACATTAAGCAGCAAATGCTCTCCAAATGGATAGATATAAGTTGAGTCACCACTGCACCACTAAAAAGAAAAGTCAGCACCTATACCCAACTTCTCTAACCAAGTGAGACATATTGAAGAAGACAGCACCACCAGCCAGGCCCCAAGATGATACTGGAATATGATTACACGAGATGTTCTTCCAGAGCCTAAAATGTGTCTTCATATCTCATCAGCTATTCCATTTATGGGTGGACAGGCAGCAGTAAATCATCATTGTAGTGCTCTTTATTAGCACACATCTGGAACAGAGTGAATTTTCAATAGAATACAATCTGAGCCTGATTTACTCTTGCTTCTACAGAGAAAAAAAGCCTTGCTTCTGATGAAATATATCAGTCAAGTCTGTCTTTTCAATCTCATCTTGAAGGTTTGGCCAGATTTGATTGGCCAGAATGCATATGGATGAGCTTGTAGACAGTATTTCTGAAGTCAGAATTGCTCTTGTGGGTAGCTCAGCCTTAGGACATGCAACATCCTTAGGCACAGTTACATGCTACTAGATAAAAGGGTGATAGGGAGAACTTACTTATAATTAGTCTAAGGGTGGAATTGTTTTAAGAAACTTGGGAATTTGCTGTTGTCTAAAGGTGAACACGCTGATCAATTAAGGTGCTTATAATTATTCTGAAATAAATATTAATATTTGAAGAAAAGAGATGGCCATTATCTTAGAGTGGGTGGTTTGCAAAAGTTACAAGATGGCATGGGAGTAGGAACTGTTGGAAGCTTTTGATAGACCAGCTAAGTGGTTGTAAGCTATTATGATTTACTCAAACTTTTAGTTCTTTACATGCAGGTACAAAAAGATCTTCAATAACTACCCTTAATACAAGTGTTTTGTTGTTGCTATTGTTGAAGCCTCTAGGTAGCACATTGGTTAGGAGCTTGGACTTGGAGTCAGGAAGATTTGAGTTCAAAACTGTTTTCAACCCTTACTAGCTATGTCATCCTGTCCAAATCATTTCATCTCTCAGCCTTAGGTTTCTCATCTATGAAATGGGGATAATGATAGCATCTACCTTATAATGTTGCTATAATCAAATGGGATACTATACGTAAAGCACTTTTCAAACCTTAAAATGCCATATAGGTGTGAACTCATTTTCTGCTCATGAAGGGAATTATTATTATTTTCTACTCATGAAGGCAATATTCCAAGATATGGATTCCACTGGTCATTCCATATATAAGTAGTAAATAGACCTAATCCTACATATTGCCTGAGTCTATCATCTATACTTACTTCTATAGGCAGAAATTCATAAATAATCTCAACTTTGTAAAGTGTCTCAAGTCATTAGGTGGGTCTCAGTAATCACATAAGTGATTGGCTAAGATTTAGCCCACCCTGAATATCAAAGAACCTAAGGTGGTAGGTAGCAAATACAGTGAAAACTTGATTATTTGGCTCTTGTTTTGTGAATGCATTTATTGCCATTTTCCCCCTTAGAAATTCTAGAGATTTGTCCTTCCAACTCCTTACCTTTCATCCTATGAGAACCATAGTTTTGATTTGAGGACAAGTGTTCAACAGGATTCATTTACCTTTCAATCTCAATTGACTCTGCAATCTAAGAGATATGGAAGCAACTTTAGATTTACACTTTTATTATGGTCTTCTTAAACCTGATCATTTTAACAAGAATCTTTGATTTCTCTGTTGTTGTTCAGAACTACATCTACTTTCTTATTTTTATAATAAAATGCTATTTTAGGAACTCATAATACTAATCAGAGACATACACATGTACATGCACAAACACACACACGCACACACACACGCACACACACACACACATTATGCCTCCAAAAACTTTAGGTAGAAGTTTTTTCTTTCTAGATTTATCTTGCTTAAAGTCACCAGAAAAAAAAAATAATTGTTATTTTTAAGTCTCCTTTCATCTGTGTTGACATTGTGGTCAGTTTATCCAATTAGATGGAATAAAAAGTTTGGTTGGCATAGGTTTTATTCCGTGAAATACAGAATTGAGAGGGCATGTCATAAGGATACATAGCTCCAAGATCATTTTGAAAGTATGTTCCTACATCTTCAGGGGAATAGAAAATCTGGATGATTTTATTATGAGAATAGTTTGAACCCCGGCTATGAAGAAAATGCAATTCACTGGAACACCCCATTTCTCCACTCATAATTAACTGAAATTTTAGCAAATGTAACCATCAGCAATGATAGTTTTATGTCTATCCAAATAATTAACATGATGCATATTTCATATAATAGAGATTATTGTCCTTCAATTAGTTGATGCATTTGAAGGTATTTCCTTCACTAACTCTTCCACCCATTCTACCCCCCAATTTTGGACATTTGAAATTTACAGAATATATGTGTGTGTGTATATGTATGTATGTATGTATGTATGTATGTATGTATGTATGTATGTATATGTGTATGTATATATGTATGTGTGTATATATGTACATATACACATATATCCTGTAAATCTCAAATGTCTAAAATATAAAAATAAATATTAATATATAAATATCAGTTATATATAGTGTATGCATATACATATACACATACATTATCTACATATTTATTCATTAATTATTCACCTATTTGTTTATTTATTTATTTATATAGCTGCTGAAGGACTTTTCTTTTTCCAGAAAGTTTGATTCTGAGTCAAGGGGGAAAAATTAGTAGTAGAATAATTAGACATTGTCCTGGCTTCAATAGTTAGTTGGATAAGCCAACCATCTTTAGAGGCTTTATGGTATTGCACCACCAGACTTGACTGTGGAAGGGGAAGCCCTGGGTAAAAACCCAGGCTAAAATCCAGCTCCAACACTAACTCATTGTGTAACTTTGTTTGACATATTTAAGCTTTTGAAGGCTCCCTTTTTTGATCAGTAAGATACAAGTAGGGATGATTTTTTTCCCTTAGTTCACAACTCTGTGAAGAAGAAACCATTCTGTAAGAAATGTGTTGGAACTGGAGTCAGAAGAGAGCTGGATTTGAAGACCTCCTCTGGCATTTATTGGGTGTGCTGCCATGGTAAATCACTTAAAGTCTGTGTCAGTTTTCTCGTCTATAAACTGAGAATGTGAATGCCATTAAAGAGTTGTTGTAAGGATGAAACAATCCAGTTGGTGTAAAATATTTTGAAATCTTGAAAGTGTTTTTTGTTGTTGTTATTCTTCAGTTGTTGTTCAGTTGTGCCCAATTCTTCATGACCCCATTTGGGGTTTTCTTGGAAAAGATAGTGGAGTGTTTCACCATTTCTTTCTCCAACTCGTTGTACAGATGGGGAAACTGAGACAAACAGAATCTAGTGATTTGCCTAGGGGCGCATAACTAGCAAGTGTGTGAGGTTGGATTTGAGCTCCGGAAGATGAGTCTTCCTGATGCCAGGGTGGGTGCTGTATCCCATGTGCCACTTAGTTACCCTAATGCACTATTAGGATGATGAAAAATCTATCCTTAAAGTTGTACTTCAGGGAATGAACATTGTTTTGCAGAAGTCTTGTAGTGAAGAAAGGACTTCCTTTAATTCATCCAATTCAAGGCATGAATATATTAAAGGCAATGATGTATTTGTCTGTAACTCTCATGTATCAATAGTTGGTATTTCTCAAGTTTTTGCCTTTCTTAGTGTCTTCATTGCTTAGCACAGTCTTAGCACATAGCAGTTGCTAAATAAATGCTTGTTGACTAACTTTTCACTGTTGGAGGTACTCTTTCCACCAATGCAGATATCAAATTAGAACTTCCTATTCTAAAATTTTGCTGGAGACTCAGAAGTTTCAGGTTAGCATTCGAACCCAAGACCTTCTAGCTCCAAGACCAGAACGTATTATCTACTGTGATATGATGCCTTTACAAATGACTGCTTATGTGTACAAGAAATCCAATTTATATAACTTTTACTCTTGAAAAATCAAGTATTCCCCTGAAACTTATAGCTAGTAAGTGTCACAACCAAGACTTGAACCTGGGTCTTCTTAACTCTAAATTTTCTATTCTACTAATTATACTTTGTTTCCTATCTTTGTAATTTATTAGTAATAATAATAACTAACCTTTAAGTGACACTTTAAAGTTTGCAAAGTGTTTCACACATTATCTTATTTGACCCTCAAAATAATCTTATGAGATAAAGGCTATTATTATCCCCACTTTGAAGATGAGAAAACTGATATTGAGAGAGGTTGGTTAAATTGTCCAGAGTCACACAGCTAATAAGTGTGTGAGGGATGTGTGAGGGGTGTGCGAGCGAGGATTTGAATTTAGGTCTTTCTGACTCTAAGACCACTAGGTGCTACTGATGGCTCTTACAGCTCACGAGAAGAGATTGTTAAATTTTCAGCATGTGCATTTACACCTAGGAAATTGATGTACAACACAAATCAGCTCTTGATTTGTTATTTTATTGACTGTCTAGGTCAGGGCTTAGCAAAATACAGCCAGAGGGCAAAATCTGCCTGGCAATTTGTTTTGTATAGCTCTTGAGCGAAGAATGGTTTTCACATTGTTAAGTGTAATAAAATTTTATTTAACCAAAGTAAAAACTATTTGTGGGCCCTACCTACCCCATGTTTAGATTTAAGGATGTGATGGAGAAAATGTTAATAATGTATATTAAACTTAAAAATTTGTCATTCCAATCATACTCCCCCAGCCCAGAAAGCAGGTTGTTAAACATTTCTTATCAACCTCTGACATCCTATACACTTTCTCCCTGAATAAGGGATAGTAAGAACACAACAAAGCCAACCCTAGTCTCCCTTTTCCATATGGTTCTTCCAATTGTTCTTTTATGCCCATGTATTTGTTCTCACAAGAATTTGTGTTTCACCCCTATCATGTACATATCAAAACCTATGCACAAGTTCATAGGCCCCATCAGAAGCAGCAGTTGTGGTTTTAATACTTCAGATGTTATGGTTGGTAAGGTTAGTATTCTCACTCATAGTCAACATCACTCATCAACACTCCATTGAAGTTAATTATGTATCAGGTCCAGTATTAAACCATCTGTATTTGGGAGTATGGCAAAAAAACCAGGATGTTCATGCTTGAATTACATAAGATGATCAAACTGTATTCCCCACTCTTGACTCTCCTAAGGTATTAATGAGTGGCCTTATAGATTAGTATTTGAAGTCAGAAGTCTTGTTACAGACTGATGATCAGTCTGAAGAAGACAAAAGTCCTATAACAAATTGTATCTTGTCCAAGACTGTCAGAGGTATAGAGCTAAATGTTCACAGAAAGTTGTTTCACTTCAGTGTTGCTCTGCTCATAGTCTGGCTCAAAATACATATACTGAACTAATCATTAATTGACCATTAAAAATAAGTTATGAAACTCACTTTTGAACCTGTCACATTTCACATTAGAATGAAAACTAAGTGGAAAAATAAATTTCCTCCTTCCTTCCTTCCTTCCTTCCTTCCTTCCTTCCTTCCTTCCTTCCTTCCTTCCTTCCTTCCTTCCTTCCTTCTTTCCTTTCTCCACTCCTTCCTTCCTTCTTTCCTTCCTTTCTTTCTTTCTTGGCCATTATAGTAAGAATATGCAGAACAAATACAGTAAGAGTTAGTAGAAAAAATTACTCCAAGCCTTGTAGCACAGATCAGAAAATCTCAGAGTTGGAAAGTGACCACCTAGTCAATGCAAGAATCCCCTCCATAATATACCCAACAGGTAGCCATTAATTCTCTGTATGAACACATACAGCGAGATGAATTTCACTTCCTAGAAATGTATTCCATTTTTTCTGTAAAATAATTGAAACTTCCCTTTTCTTTTCTTCTATGCATTAATCCAAATTCTGCCTCCTGAAGCTATGGAGAATAAAACTTAGACCTTTTCCCATTCTGACTGATAGAAAATATTAGTTGGGTCAATCAGTGTAGTTCTGACTCTGGTTACAGTTCACAAGTATGAAGGCAATCGAACAAAGAATGACAATCTTCTCCAAAAAGAGCTACTGTGTGTATACTGAACAGCAGAGGGACCACATATATTCAGTATGGAAAAAAAAAAAAACATTTTACTTTATAGCTGAGCACATTCAGACTCAGAAAGGAAAATAGTAAGCCAGAGAGGCAGAATTAGAACCAAGTCCTCTGATTCCAAGTCTAGCACCAGTTTATAAGACAACACATTCCTGTACATTGTATTTGCTCTAAATATGTTATGTGTCTATATGATAACAAGATTATTAAGTGAATCCATCAATCCAAAAGGCCACTTAACTCAGTGGAGGAAAAACACAGTCAAACCAGATATTTAATGCAATTAATCAGTTTTCCATTGATTTAAAATGGTTGAAATCATAACCATTTGTGGACATACAAATATTTAAATTTAAGAATAGGAATACAGAAAAGTATTTGGAATTTTCTCAGCATGGAGAATTCTTGGTGTGTACACTCCATCCACCAACAAAAAATTGCTGAATTACTAGATAAAGTCTAGGGAATTGTATGAGGCATAGAGATATTAAGGACTTGCCCAGAGCCATTCAATTAATAAGTTTCAGAGGTAGAATCATAATATATTTCTTAAGTTCAGTGTCTTTATCTCCATGTGTAAAAATGCTTGAACCATGATAAGGCTTTTACTTGAGATTAAAAACAATTCCCCCAGAAATGAAGAGGCCTGGAAAGAATAAAACATGCTAACATAGAGACAACTGTCACAAACAACTGTCCACATGCCAAAGCAGAGTTCTGTGCTGCCATCTGGAAGAACAATTCTGCTTTCCAAAGAAAGGAATCAAAATATATGCCACCTTAGGCTATACATAATTCTACTAATGTCAGTGCTCATTGAGTTCCAAATGCTTTTTGGACACACTGAATTGAGTACTTGAATACTACAGTGGGGGTATTATCATTCTAATGAACTACTTTATACTCCTTATGTAATTCTGAATGCTCATAATGATTTTTAAGCCTTAGACAAAATTCTTTTGAAATATTAGCTTTTCCTTCTGTCATACAGACTATAGTCATCTAGGAAAATGTGGGTCTAGTATATATTAGGTACTTGATAAATATTTGCTGACTGGCTGGTGGACTGTACAGCTATTAGCTCTCTAATGAATTAGATAGTTCTATCTCAGTGAGTTATTAGGAAAAAAAAAACTATTGTCAATTTGAGGCAACATGGCCATTGGTGTTTCATGGGGTCTGAAAATGCTTAGTGACATAGATAAGATAATATTAAGTGTGATTGCTTATTTGGCAGATGACAAAAAGCTAGGATGTGAGATTCTTAAGGTCAAAATGGAAAACTGGGTAAACAATGAAAAGCCCTTTATTAGTTAGTAAAACAGGAGAAAGAGGGTAGAGTAGTGGACAGATTTCTAGGCTTGCGGTCAGGAAGACTCATCTTCCTGAATTCAAATCTGACCTTAGACACTTAATAGCCATGTGACCCTGAGCAAGTTTGCCTCAGTTTCCTCATTTGTAAAATGAGCTGGACAAACCACTAAAGTATCTTTGGCAAGGACACCCCAAATGTGGTCATGAAGAGTCAGACATGACTGAAACTACTGAACAAAAACAACAGTGGAGAAAGCTTTGAATTAAAGGACCAGAGTTCTATTCTAAATATTCCTACTTCCTTGCTGCTTAGCCTGGATAAAGTTGAAATATAAGCTTGTAAGCTTATAAATTTAGAAGTAAAAGGGATCTTAGGAGACATCTGGAACAAGAGAACTTATCAAATGACTACAATTTCCAGATGAGGACACTGAAGCCTAGGAAGGGAAGTGGCTTGCCCAAGGGGAGGAAGATTAAAACCCAGGTCCCATGACTTCAGATCCAATACTTATTTTTTCTACTGTAAACATGAGTCCTTAAGGCAGAAACAAGTTCTGAGCTTCTGAGTTTCACAGACCTTTGGCAATAACCACAATCACAATCTCAACAAAAACTACCACCACAACCACCACAACAAATAAATCAATACATTAACGATAATCATAACCATGATAGAAGCCAGCATTTCTATAATACCTACTATGTGCCAAGCATTGCACTAAACATTTTTTAAATATTATCCCATTTGATCCTCAAAACAAACCTAGGAGGCAGGTGCTATTATTTTCCCTCTTTTACAGATGAGGAAACTAAGGCAAACAGGGATTAATTGACTTGCTTAAGGTCACACAGCTAGTAAGAGTCTGAGGCCAGATTTATACTCAGGTCTTCCTGACTTCCACCCCAACAGTCTAGCCACTGTGACCAATAGCTGCTTCTATATAAATGAATGAATAGACAAACAAGCAAACAAACAAAACCAAAAAGCTCCAACTTTCTGGTGCTCACTTCATCTACTTTACTCTTCCAGACTTCAGTTTCTTATCTGTTTAATAAAACCACTTTGCTAGATAACTTCTAAGTCCCCTTCCAACTTGAGTGCATTCTAATGCTACATCTGAGAACAATGAGGTAAATAAAAACAAAAGCATGATTGTCTGGTAGCAGGGGGCGGGGGGAAGAGAGCGATAATGTGTATAAAGTCATCTGAAAACTCTTTAAAATTCATAAATCTCTACTTTTACAATTACATAATCTAGGACAAGGGAATTCATTTTATATGAACAAGGATTCCAGAAGGAGAACAAAAAAGGGCTTATAAATCAGACTAGACACAAAGAAAAATATTGAGTTGCAAGATGGCCGTAAGCCAGATCAGGGCTGAGATAATTCCTCCGGTGTATTGTCACTGAGGTATTTGATCAATTTCTGCAATTCACAACCAAAAAGGGAACATGGAGGATTGAGCCTGGGAGAACTAATAAAGATGGCAAACATGCTCCAGGGAATGATGGCTGCATTTGGACACAAACGATCCAGATTTGAATCCTGGCTGTTATTTTCACCCCGGTTGACATTAGCTCAGTCATCTCACTGCTTTGGCATCAGAAGCCAGTTGCTTTACCTACAAAAAGAGGGTATTGGAGTATATGACTACGAAGAGTCATATCCAATGCTACATCCATGATCTGTGCCCTAGGAAATGAGGTTATAGTAATTTAAGTTAATTAACCTAGAGAAAAGTACGGTTCAGCAATGCAATTGGCATGTCTAAGAATACAGAGATGTTGCATGCTAATGTGGTGATCTATTTGTTTATATGAAAAGGGAGCAGGGAGGAAGACTGTTAAAGATTTAAAGTGGCCTCATAAATAATTTTCCAAACAAGAATATTATAGAATCTTTTCTCTGCCCCAACCTCTCACATTCCAAGATATTTAAAAAATTCAAATGGTCAGAGATTGTGTAGATATATTTCTGCCCGAAGACAAAGTTATCAACTAGATTATTACTTTCCTTCTGTCATTTTTAAGGTCTTTTCCAGCTACAGAGTAGAAGAGTAAAGTCATGCAACTAAGTTATCTTTGATAGATGCTCCAACAAATTCAAATATGATTAATTACACACTTTTGGGGAATGATGACATTAGCTCACATGTACATAATGCTTTATGGTTGAAAGCAACACCATCCCCTCAACAACTAATTGTTCAAAATAGGTAGCACAGGTATTATTATATTCATTTTAGAGATGAGGAAAGCAAAGCTCAGAGAAATGAAATGATTTACCCAGACAAACAAGAGATAGAGCTAGGACTCAAACCAGATCTTTTATCTCCAGACCAGTAAATATGGCAGGACAGTCAACATCAGGAACATTGTGTTAACTCCTCCGGTTTATTCTCTGATTGCAAGATACAAGGTATAATGTATCACCCCAACCTCTGCTATTTATTTGCCCTGCCCTAATTTATAGTCCCCAAGAATCTGTTGCCCCTATCCTTCTCCCTACCCCTGTTACACTTGCCTATACGTATTGCAGCTCTGTCCTTTTCCTGTGGCCTCTCTTCCTTCTGAGATTACCTGGGAATTAGAAGTTCAGGGTTCAGATTAGGAGGTACCATAATTGCCACCCCCTCTCTTGTTTGCATCCATCAGGAAATACTGTCCTCTTCACTAGGCATGAGAATCCATAACTTGCCTTTCATGGAGGACACTCACGGTCATAAGTCATAGGCACTATTGGTGCCCATAAACCAATGTAGGCTCTTGAGGTATTCCCTGGGGACTGATGATTATTTTCTTCCAGACTGGTCCTTCTCTGTTCCTTTTCACAGAATTCTTGACGCAAACAAGGTTGTCCCGTGGACCTTCCAAACTCTCTCTCCCAGTCTATTCCTTTGTCAAAACTGAGTATGTCCAGAGTACCAGAATTCCTAGTTATGTCTCTGATTACAAGTCCTGTGCTAGTTCCAGAATGCTATAAGTAGTATGTGAGCCTAAATGCTAACAGCATTTCTGATGAGAGTCTAGACTAAACTTTACGTGGATCTCACCAAAAACCACCATAACACATGACTCAATTAATAGAACCGTTGTTCCTTTGAGATTACTATATTCTTTACATGAAGAGAATTTTAGTCAGCTCAAGAAGCTGTAAGATAAATGTATACAATGAATTCTACCTGGCTCCAAGTTAAATAGCCTTATTAGCCAATGAATCATAGCATCTAAAGCCAGAAGCAATGTTTAATAACCATTTGGTTCAAGCATTTATTTTGTATGTCTTAGAGAATTTTGACTTTCAGTTTAAACACAGACCTTTGGAGGTGTAAGAAAACTACCCCAAGTTTATCATTGTTAGTACAGATGGCTCAGAGTGAGTCACTATGGGGTGCCCAGAAATCATTTGATGGCAAGAGATGTAAATGTGAAAAATGCTAGAGGACAGTCAAGAATCTCATCCATCTTCTTTCTGGCTACTTTTGCTGGAGACCATCGATGAGTTATTGAACACCAAAAAATCTTGGTATATAAAATTGTAAGAAAAGTATTTTAAAATATCAAGTATTTCTTTTGTCAATGGGGGAAATATTTTTTTTCAAACAACCTTCAATCCTTGTGGAGAAAGAGTGGTAATAAGGGAGGGAGGCAGGGAGGAAGAAAGGAAGGAGGGAGAAAAAGAAAGGAGAGGGGGGAAAGAGGAAAGGGAAGAGGGAAGGAAAAAAAGAATGCAAGTTAAGAAGGAAGAAAGGAATGGAAAAAAAGAATAGAGGTTAAGGAGGAAGGAAGAGGAGGGAAGGAAAGGAAGAGAAAAAGGAAATAAAAATACAGGCTAAGGAGGAAGAAAGGAAATGGAGGGAGGGAAGAAAGAAAAAAGAAAAGGAAAAGGAAAAAAGAGAAAGAGTAGGAAAAAGGAAGAAATAGAATAGCCTATAGATGAAGGACAAATAATATAAAAAGAAAATACTCTTGGCCCTTGTATACTGTGCAAAGTAATTTGGAGGGTGAAAAAGAGAGTAAATACCAAAAGACTCATAGAAGACCTCATATAAGCCATAGGAACTGAGCTGAGGCTGGAAGTGAGCTAGGGATGAAAAGAACCTGAGGTGAGAAGTTAGCAAAAACCACATGTGGGAGGACAGCCTCTACAAAGACACAGTATGGGCATGAGCAAGCAGCCAGTTTAGCTGGAATGCAGTGTGTGTGAAGGGGAAGTAATGTGAAAACAGTCAGGAAAAGAAGGTTGGAGTCATATTGGGAAGGGTTTTAAATGTCAGAGGAGTTTGTATTTTATTCTAGAGACTAGAATAGACTCTGGCTTCTTGAGTCAGAGAGCAATATGTTCAGATCTGTGCTTTAGTATACCTAGTGTAGTTTTTTTTTTTTTGTTTGAGGGTTAGGATAGGAGACATAATGAAGGCAGGGAATTAAATTACAAGATTATTGGGATAGTCCACTTATAGGTGACTAAGGCCTGAACCAAGTGAGGGATTTTTGGATGTAAGTGATGAGTCTTGGTAACTAATTATCTATGGAGGGTGAGAGAGAGAAAACAGTCAGGGTTGACTCTGATGTTATATACCTGAGTGAATGGGGGGAAAATGGTGGGAGGTTCAACAGAAATAGTTGCATTAAGAAGAGGGGTTAGCTTAAGGGAAAATAAAATGAGTTTTCATTTTGTAATAAAACATTTTATACTGATGGGACATTCAGTGGGGGATATCAGTCAGTCCTCTAGTTAAGCTCAGGAGAGAGATAAAGGCTGGTACACATACATCTATATGTACATATGGCATCTATGGAGATGATGATTGAATTCTTGGGAGGTAAGGATATTGCCAGGAGAAATACTAGAGAGAGATAAGGAGAGAAAAGTCTTGAGATAAGCCCAGGCATGGGAGGGGAGGGAGGAACTTGAATGATGATCTAGCGAAGAAGACCGAGAAGGACCAGTCATTCCAGTCAGAGGGACAAATATGTCACAAAAACTCAAAGAAGTAACCAGGAATTGGTCATAAATGTAGTAAATGGCAGAGAAGTCAAGAAGAATAAGCACAGAGAAAAAAAAGCTATTGTATATAGCAATTAAATCTACTTTGAAAAATTAGGTTTAGTTGAGTGATAGGGTCAGCTGTCAAATTTCAAGTTGGAGAGAAGTGAATAGAATGTCAATAAATAAGAGAAATATATAGATATCAGTACATAAATGGAATAATGTAGAAAGTTTGTTCCCAGTAGTTTGGCCACAAAAGGAAGACAGATAGGATAGACATAGCACCATAGGTTAAGGGGTTCAAAATATCAAGAGAAAGGTTTTTAAGACTGGAGGAGATGTAGGTACTTTTTTTTTAAGCAGCAAGGAAAGGAGCCAATCAAGGTGACCTCCCAAAGGGATATTGAGGTTAGAGATGATCAAAGGGGTAATCTCTCAGAGGAAGTAGAAGGAAAATCTCTGAAGGGCACAAATAGAGGGATTGGCCATGGCAAGGAGAGGAGCCATTTGTTTTTCCTTTGAGAGTCATAAACTGAAATGAAGTAGGAATGAAGGAGAAGGTGATGGTGTGGGGATCTAAAGAGAAGAATTGAGGAAAGGGGAAAGCTCATATCAGGTAGCCTCCATTTTCTCAGGAATATATGAGACCAAGTTCTGTGCTGGGAAAGCTCCCTTGCGAGGTAAAGAGTCTTCCTGAGGTCATTGAGCAAAGGATAAATGATCACTTGTCAGGGATGGTGTAAAGTGGAATCTTATTTAAATAGCATTTGGATTCTGTCTCTCCCTATCTCCCTCTCTCAGTATGTTGCTCTCTCATCCCTTAATTTCATTTTATTTCTTTTAGATATCTTCCGTTCATCTTCAACTCACCCTGTGTCTGCTCTCTCTCTTTTAATATATATATCTATATATATAAACACACATATATATACACATACATACACATACATACTTATACACATAGATATATACATACATACACATTCACATATATATATATACATAAACATATTATCTTGCATAAAGGTGGCAAGAGGAAGCAGTTCTGTGGGAGGAGGGGAGAGGGCAGGTGAGGGGGGAATGAGTGAACCTTGCTCTCATCAGATTTGGCCTGAGGGGGAATACCATACATACTCAGTTGGGTATCTTACCCCACAGGAAAGAAGAGGGAGGAAGATAAAAAAAAATAAAAGGCGGGGGGATGATGGAGTGGAGGGCAGATGGGGGTGGAGGTAATCAAAACAAACACTTTGGAAAGGGGACAGGGTCAAGGGAGAAAATTCAATAAAGCGGGATGGGTTGGGAAGGAGCAAAATGTAGTTAGCCTTCCACAACATGAGTATTGTGGAAGGGTTATACATAATGATACATGCGTGGCCTAGGTTGAAGTGCTCGACTTCTTAGGGAGGGTGGGTGGGAAGGGAAGAGGGGAGAGAATTTGGAACTCAAAGTTTTAAAAACAGATGTTCAAAAACAAAAAAAGTTTTTTCATGCAACTAAAAAATAAGATACACAGGCAATGGGGCGTAGAAATTTATCTTGCCCTACAAGAAAGGAAGGGAAAAGGGGATGAGAGAGGGAGGGGGGTGATAGAGGGGAGGGCTGACTGGGGAACAGGGCAACCAGAATATAAGCCATCTTGGAGTGGGGGGGAGGGTAGAAATGGGGAGAAAATTTGTAATCCAAACTGTTGTGAAAATCAATGCTGAAAACCAAATATGTTAAATAAATAAATTTAAATTAAAAAAATAGCATTTGGATTAGATATTGTCTGAAGTTCCTTCCAGCTGTAGAGTGTTTCCCACCTCTACTTAGCCCATTTTCCTCTCTTGTAGTCTAATATGCAAGTGTCTAGAACTTTAGAGTTTTTTTTTCTTATGGACACATGTTATCTTTGGATCAAACTATTAATGAGCTTGTAGTGACCTTTAAGTTTATTAGTCTGTCCTCATTTTATAGAGAAGGAAACTCAAGAGGACAGAGATGAAGTGACTTCTCCAAGGTTCATAGTCAACTTGCAAAGGTAATATTTGAACCAAAATCTTGTGGTTCCATGTCTTTGGGCTTCTTTTGTTGATGATTGCATGTTTTTAGTTGAAGGATTTTGCTCAAGATCTCATCTTTAATATTTCATGGAGTGAAGGAATTAATGTTTACTTATAAAAATGCCTGTGAAGTCTTCAACTAAAAGATAGACTTATTTTCTTAGTTCTTAGTTCATTATGGATTTTACTTCAGCAAATTTGTTAAACTATGTTAACAGGCAGTAGCCATAGTGATTGTAAAGCCAGCTTCAAGGCCTGAAAATCTGAATTCAAATTCTGTCTCTGATAAGTCCTGGCTGTGTGACCCTAGTAGCTGAGACACTTTAACTCTCAGGGCTTCTGGCCACTCTAATACTATAAAACAATATACTGATCCAAATTGGTAGAATGGGATTGTTGACCTGGGAGTTCTCTAAACCAATGAAATCTTAGGTTGATTCATGTGTGATTGTGCCACTATCATTGGACTAGTTTTGTCTGTGCTACTAACTCACACTGCTTACGTGACTTTGGATTATTAATTTTACCTTTCTGAACCTCAGCCTCCTGATGATAAAATAAAGCAGTTAGAACAATGGAAATAATACATAATAACATCTAATCTTTATGTAAGTTCTTTAATATTCAAAGATAACTTTACCATGATTATCTCAATTGATCCCCACAACACTCCCAAGTATCTGTGGAGCTCTAAAATTATGATTTCTACGGTATTTTCATCATTATCATCATGTTAGCTAACATTTATATAGTGTTTACTATGTGCCATGCATGGTGTTAACATTCTACAAATATTTTCTAATTTGAGCTTTACAACAACCTGGGGTGGGGATAGGTGCTATTGTTATCTTCATTTTACAGATGAGGAAACTGAGGCAACTTGAGTTTAAGTGTTTTGTCCAAAGTCACACAACTTATATCTGAAGCCAGATTTGAACTCAGGTCTTCCTAACGTTATGTCCAATGGTCTACCCACTGTACCATTTAGCTGCCCCAATAAGAAAATTTAATATCTTCCTAGTGGAATTAAGCTTCTTGAGGGCAAGGCCTATCTCACCTTTGTTTGTATTTGTACCCCTAGCATCAAGAAAAGTTTATTTAGTTGGGGGTGGGGTGGTAATGTATTTTTTTCATAATGTATTAGTCCCTCAAGTATTTGTGGTTGATCAGAGCTGGGAAATCCATGATGGACCCCTTCTAACAATGCTAATATCACTCTTTCTATAATACTAGTAGAGACACGTAGAAGTTAAGTCATTTGTCCAGGGTGGCAGTTAGTAGATGTGAAAGTGGTATTTGACCTTCAATTTTCATTGGTTTCAAATTCATCAATTTATTCACTAGGCCAGACTGCCTTTGACAATACAATACTAATATGTATTTAACAATAGCAATTAACAGTATAATCAATATATTAAGTGGTGTGGAGTTTTATCTTTTAGTTAACAGAAGCCACCTTGACTCTCTCCCCAAACATATGGAAAAAAAAAATTCAAACTGGAATTTGTATAAGTCAAATGTACAAATTCAAAGTCAGTCTATATCTATAAAACATCAATTTTCCAAAGAAAACCAATCTTGTTTTACCGAGAGCTGCCATGATTCAATATATTTTTCTTTTGAATGGGCTAAATGTCCAAAGAAAGAACAATCCATCTTGAAGGATGTTTTTTTTAAAGATACCTTAATTATTTTTGACTGGCTCATTTGATTAAAAAAAATAGTTTTTTCTCTTTAGTCTGATATTATTGAAACTATATGATTGACTGGGCACTAGGGATTTCTGCCAGGAAAAATTGTTTTTAGTTTTGCAGTTTATTCTATTTATTGCCTTTGCTCCTTTTTCCTCCTCAAATCTCAGCACCCTTAAAGAGCCTTATACTTCAGAGTTGCGTCAATTCCTATTATGGAATACATAAGTTCTATTTTAAATAGTCTTATCTTGGTCCTTCAAGTATATGGATGTATTATTTCTCTCTTGGTTCTTCTGAAACTGGGAAACTTGACAAATAAATAATGTCTAATTCCTGAAGAAAATTGAAGAGATTTAGGGATACTTAAGAGATTCAGAAGCCTTAATAGAAGGAAGGATATTGTATGTTGACTCTTACAGGGACATTGTGCAGGATAGGAAGTAGGGGGCGGGGGTAGGGAAATCCACCTGTGAAAGGTTGAAGCCAATTGTCAACTCCAAAATATTTTTTTTTGCCTTGGAAAAAGGCAATTTAGCTCTAGAGGAAAAGACTGGTTAGATTGGTAGAAGTAAGATAACATATTGAAATACTAAATAACTGCTACTGGCATTATTAGAAGCAAGTTGCAGATATCACCTTGAAGCATGCTGCTTTTCATTTTCATTTTTTTTATTTGAGTTTTTTGTACAAAATGACTAGTATGGAAATGTTATACATGATTGTACATGCATAACCTATATCTGCGTACCATCTTAGGGAGGGGGAATTTGGAACTTAAAATACAAAAAAAATGTCAAAAATTGTTTTAACATGTAATTGGGGAAAAATAAAAATATATATCCATATATATGCATATATATGTGTATATATATATATATATGTATATGTATATTAAAGAAGAAAGTTGCCAGCAGACATTATGAATGGAAATGAAATGAAGTTTTTTTTTTCCTTAACTTTACAGAAGTTTAACTGAATTGTGTGCCTGTACAGTGTCATGGAAACACGAGTTTGCCCATTCAAGAGTGGAGTCAGATGCATTGATGAGTGTCCAAAAATGTATTCAGAGCTATATGCAGAATTCTGACTCCTTGTAAATGGGCCAACAAATGTTTTATTTTATTTTTTATTTGCTTGTTTTTTAAAGTAGTGGGTAGGAAACATCAAATGTCCTTTCATGATGAATCCCCTCTTCATACCCAAAGGGCATCATTTGTTCCTCGTGCTCGTGAACAATTGATCATGGTATCAATCTGGTCCATCCTCCTCCCTTTACAGATACAGAAGTTGAGACCCAGAGAGACATTAAAGTACTTTCCCAAAGTCATAGTGTTGGCAAATAGCAGAACTAGAATTTGAATTTATATTCACCAGGACTAAATTAAGGAAAGAGCCATTATTTGTAAGACAATAGATAGGAGAAGAGGGGCCCAGGCAAGTTTGCTGGAATATTCTGATTTCATCCAGGTCTATATTTTGTGGCCACAGTTTGAGTGTGTATTAAAGGGCTCTTTTTAGAGAAAACTTAATTTCTTCTATTCCTCAGCAAATTTATATCTCTTCTATTTTGCATTTGTTGTTGCTATTGAGTTGTGTTCGACTCTTTGTGATCCCCATTTGGGGTTTTCTTGGCATAGATATTGGAGCAGTTTGCCATTTCCTTCTCTAGCTCATTTTACAGATGAAGAAACTGAGGCAAACAGAGTTAAGTGGCTTGCCTAGGGTCACATAGCTAGTAAGAGTCTGAGGCTGGATTTGAACTGAGGTCTTTCTAACTCTAGACCCAGTACTCTATCCACTGTGTTACCTAGTTGCCCCATCTACTCTGTATAATAATGTCCAAACATCCTGAGTCACAGACATTTTTCAGTTACATGGATTAGATAAATATATAATTTATGAAAATGAAGACATAAAAGAATGTTGTGTATGTGTATGTGTGTGTGTGTTTGTGTGTAGTTCTAATTTCAGTGCTTTGATGTTTCATTGGGCCATAGTGTTTTCTTGGTCTTTTTGATGGCCATACCTAAGAAGAAATGTTTCAGAAGAATTTTACTAAGGTAGAAAGGCTTGAACTGTGTATATGATACTGGACTATCTTTTTGTCATTGAAGGACCAGATTCAATAAGTTGGGGAAGATGGGGCTGACCAGAAGCAGGCCATCAGCTAATCATTTCTTTGGGCTACAGAAGTTTTGTGTGTTGAGTCACAGAAGTTTTTTTTTCCCCCAAGTTCTACCCATTGAAGCAGTGGAGAAAATATTGGATATGGAGTCAGAGGACCTGAGTTTGAGTCTCCAGTCTGATTCCTATTATCTGTGTGACCTTGGGCAGATCATTTTAGTTTTCTTTGTCTCAATTTCCTCATCCCTAAAATGAAGGTATGGAGATAATGGCCTTCAAGGGCCCTTCCAGTTCTTTTTCTAGTTCCAGTTCTAGACCTACGTTCAAACCCTAGCTCCAACACTTTTTGAGTGAACCTGTGCCCCAGATTCCTCATCTTCACAATGAAGGGGTTTGATTAAATTACTTCTATCTCAGAATCTAAGACCATATGAGTATGTACATTGGTGAAATAATGGTTCTTTTTAATGATGGAAGCAAGTGTTGAAGGATTTTCATGTGAAGGAAGGATTACATTTTGCTCTCTTTGATGTCAAGAACAGTCTTCCTAACAATGTGAGCTGTCCTAAAATTGAGTAGGCTGCCTTGAGAGTTGGGAGATTCTGCCTACATATAGGTCATCTAGAAGATGTTGGACATCATTTTTGCTGTTATACCTGAAATTATTTTGGAAAGGATTATTCATGTCCCTTCCAACTTCCAAATCCTGTATTTCTGTAAAGCATTTTCTCATTATATCAAAATACCATTTGAACAGAAAAAAAATAAAATCAAGAAATTATACAATTCTAACTAGTTTGGCTGATTTGGGGGATGGAGCAATTGTTCTAGATTCTAGAATCTAGAGTCATTGAAAACCGTTTGCTATATATAATTCTTAGCGTCCCATAATGTTTGAAAGCCTGTGGGCTACAAAGATATTCTTAAGTCTTCTACCCCAGAAATGAGACTATAATCTACATGAATACCATGAACAATAAAATCTTAAATAGCGTTTAGGTGTTTTCAAGGAGAAAAAAAATTATATCAATGGGAAGGATCAGTTTTCAATTCTTCTTTCATTGTCTATAGACACACCCTCAAATAGAATGTTCCTTAAAATATTTGTGAATTTAAATAATCACACATATCATATGCACTATAGACTATAAATGAGATTAATGGAGAATTGTCTAGCTTGATGAGAGATGACCACTATTGGTCAATGGACCATGTAAGAATATCAATAATATGATTTTAAGCCAATGTTACAAAGACATTGAATATAAAAATAAATGTGTATCTCAGTCAATATATACTTAGCAAAAAGCTAAAGTAGATATCATAGAATATGTGTAAAAGGTTGTACAATGGTCCCTCTTGCAAAATACATGCATTAGGACTTTATCATGGAAAAATAAAATCATATTCCTGTATTGATAACTTTGTTACATGTCTGCTGGAGGGGCTTATTTTGTGTGTAGCAAGAGTTGGATTGGAGCATGTGTCACTTGTTGCCTGAATAACTTTGAGCAAATCACTTGATGTCCTTGGGTCTAACTTTTCAAATCTATAAAATGAGAGGCTTGGATAGCCCCCTAGGTCCCTTCTAGGTCTATAATCCTATGATCACTTCCTGACTTATCTCTTGCCAGTTTCAGGGTTTTGTTGTTTGGGATTTTCCAAAAGCATGGGGACCCCTCTTATTGGTTGGAGAGTGGAAGGAGATGTGGAAATCTTATTCCGTGTGTCACATATGCATTAGAAGAAAAGAAATGAACAAAACCTAATCATGACCACAGTTTTGATGACTTCGGGGCATATTAAATTGAATGAAGAAGACTTTATGCTTTAATCTAGATGTTCATCTTAATGCAACCTATGTTAGCTACTATGAAGTTTACATATAGACATCAGCTTGACAATTGTCTTTTGTCCTTAGGGCCAGTGGAATTCTGGAACTATGGTTTCTCTCAGGTAGGCAATGCTTCCTTTCTGAGATCCCTCCTCTCTTCCAAAGTGATTAGCAATTATTCCACATTTAAAGTCTTAGAGAGTAACCTGGGAACTGAGGGGTCAAGTGACTTATCTGGAGTCACATATGTGAGAAGTAGGACTTTAATCCAGATGTTTTGAGTAGTTAATAGCTGCAAATAATACTATTATTAATAACAAGCAGTGGTCACTGACATTTATATAGTGTTTATAATTTATATTTTGTATGTGTTATCTTTTTGAATATACTAGTACAATTGTGTGAGGTACATCTATGTATGTGAGCAGCTAGGTGGCACAGCTGATAGGGTGCTGAATTTGGAGTCTGGAAGACTCAGCCTTCTGAGTTCGAATCTGGTCTCAGAAATTTACTAGCTGTGTGAACCTGGGCAAGTCATCTAACTCTGTTTGCCTCAGTTTCCTTATCTGTAGAACAAGCTGGAGAAGGAAATGGCAAATCATTCCAGTATCTTTGCTAAGAAAACCCCAAATTGGGGTTTGTCAAGAGTTGGACATGACTGAAAAAAGATATACATGCAGACACATATATACATACACAGACATATACACATATAGTACACAATAAATACTTGTTTGATATATAAATAAAAATAGTTTTAGTGATTTTGTTCATTTCTCAAAGAGTGTCATCTACAAGTGATCTTCTTGAGATAACAGTATAACAGATGGAAAACAGAAAGGAAGGTGTCCTCCATATTGACATATTCCCATAGCTAATGTGTGTGTGTGTGTGTGTGTGTGTGTGTGTGTGTGTGTGAATTTAGTAAGAAATAGAACAAAGTGGGTCCCCATCAATTGAAGAATGGCTAAACAAACTGTGGCCCATGAATATAATAGAATTTTGTTGGGCAGTACAAAATCAGAAATATGACAAATTCAGAGAAATATAGGAAGATTTCTATGAGCTGATGCAGAAGGAAATAAGCAGGGCCAGAAGAACAAGATATACAACTATAATGATTTGAATTAAAAGAACTTCAAAAAGAAAGTAAATGCTGAGTAATTGCAATGTCCAATCTTGTTCCTAGAGACCAATTAATGAAACCAATCTCTCCTCCCAAGAGAGAGGTGTGGGTGGAGAAATGTAGGATGTAGGCAGCTAGGTGATGCAATGGACAGTGTGTGGATCTCAGAGTAAGAAAGATGAGTTCAAATCCTATATCAGACACCATGTTATCTTTAGCAAGTCACTTCCCCACTCTGGGCTTTGTTTTCTTCATCTTAAAATGAAGGGGTTATACTCAATCATCTTTATGTCCCTTCCAGCTTTAAACTTATGAACCTATCTACCATCTAAAGAAGTCACTGTATCAGGTCATTTTTAAAAGTTGTTTTCTTTTGTTACATGGGAGGACTCAGCAGTAGGGTTTGGGGTCTGGGACATCCGGAAACGACTGATATAAAACCATAATGCATCAGTAAAAACTTATTAGTTTAACTCAACTTATTGAGCCACAGTGCAACCCACCATTACTAAATTGTGTTGTGGTGAATATTTTCATTGAACGATTTCCATCTAGTCTTAAATAACGTAGCAATGTTAAAGTAATGTGGGCAAGTTAATTCAATTTTAAAGTTTTATAATTCATACTTTTAACATCTAACACAATAACTAATTCATACATAGCACTTTTTAAACTATCTAAAGTACCTTCACATATATTTTATAACTTTTCTCACATTACTAAATATATACAGTACTAGTTTTTTTTTTTAACAGAAGCAGCTGACATATGGTGAAAATTCAAATGATTCACTGTTTTTTTTTAATGAGATTAGTTAGGTGTGTGTAATTACTGTTGTCGTAGATGGAACTTTCATGTAGTTTTCACATGGTTGCGTGCCAAATTCTGCAATGTGCCATTTTACGTTAATTCTAGCAACAATCCATGTCACTGTTTTATCTTGTTTGTATCTTGTAATTCATTTGATTAAATTTGTTTTTGTGATCCTTGCATGATTCAGGGCTTTTAGAAGGATTCATTGCTTGAAGAATGGTAAAATATTTCTGAATGAAAACCAGCCATACCTAGGAGAATTTTTGTTACAGTAAAATCATTTTCTTAATTGTTCAATAGGAAGTAGCATGCAAAACATATAATTAGTTTGATTTAAAGATGCTTTAAAATCCTCCATTGAGTTCTAAAGCAAGATGCTTCTGGTTACTGTAGAAGCTCAATCAGGCCACAATGACTTTAAAAAGCAAAACATTTAGCTAGTTTCTTACTGAATTTCCTTCATATACTCTTATTTGTACCTGAGTTCTTTCAGTCATGTCCAACTCTTATAACCTCATTTGGGGTTTTCTTGGCAAAGTTACTGGAGTGGTTTGCCATTTCCCCCTCCAGCTCTTTTTTCATATAAGGAAATTGAGGCAAACAGGGTTATGTGACTTGTCTAAGGTCACACAGCTAGTAAGTATCTGAGGCCATATTTGAACTCATGAAGAGTCTTCCTGACTTCAGGCCTGGCACTCTATCTACTCCATCACCTAGCTGTCCTCATAGAACCTACAGAGAGTATTAGGGAAAAAAATACATGTGATAGTCAATCCCCTTTTTACTTTGATTCCCAACTATGTCTTCAGCCTCATCCCACACATCAGAGGCACTCTTAATCCAGAGAAATGCGAAAATTTCCTAACCTGTAATGTATCTCGTACTTTTTGACGTCTGTATGCTTGTTAATTTGTTTTCTTTTCCTGGAATTCCTTCCTTATGGTTTGTACCTGGTTATACCCTTCAAAAACCGGTTGTTATGCAACCTCTTATAAAAACTCTTTCCTGGCCTCTGTAATTAAAAAGTTATCTTCTTCCCCTATTTTCATTTATTATTAAATAGTACTTCTTTCATGCATTTATTGGGGAATCTTGGGTGGGCCTAAACCTAGAAAGAACTTCAGAAGTCACCTTCTCTAAACCTTTTATTTTAGAGATGTTCATAAACCTAATGCCCAGGAACACTAAATAAATTATCTAATATCATGCTGGCAGTGGGTGTCATAAGGGGGTGTAATAATTTGAATTATTATCATTCTCTATGTTTTAGTACTCCTGCTGGACTATAGACTTCTTGAGTACTCAATGTGAGTTTCCTGAGAGAATGGAGCATATTTAGGCCCTTTTTCTCTATCCCTATGATTAGCACAGTACCTGGTTTGTCATATACACTTAATATTAATTGACTGACTTACTGACGATGTTTTATTTATCCTTGTGGCTCCCTCTGGATGAGCACAGGAAAAAATAAATGCTTGTTTGCTGAATGAAGGAGGAATCAATGACTTAATATACGGTAGTCAATTACACCCACCGTGACTTATAGAAAACAATAATTATCTGATGGCAGTCTAAGTTGGCTCTTCTTTCTGTAGTCATTCTTTAGTAAAAAAAGAAAAAGCTATATTCTTAGGGCAAAACCTTAAATGTGGTGTCTCTGTACAAATAATTCAGCTTTTTCCACTGCCGTGGCCCATCATTTCAGCATCTTGTCTACGGTCAAAAGCAAAATGTTCATTCCGCTTTTCAATGTTAGAAAAAAATATCAAGCTGATTGTTGGTCTAAATATTTTGTGAGTTAATTAGAAAGTTCATTTGATCTAGTAGTATAGTTAAACTATCCTTATATTTTTTAATCAGTTTAAACTATTATCTGTCATCGCATAAGCAAAACAACTATTGGATTGATTTATTTTTTTCACCTTTTAACTATTTTCTAAGTTTTAGGGGAATCATAATCTATTTCTCAAAGAGGATAATACTATTTGATTGCTACAGAATTAAAATGATCAAAATGACTGGGTTAATGATGTGTTTTCCCAATTAAGTCATTATAGAAAATTTGGTTCATTAAATGGGTTACTGCAGATTTTTATTGAATTGGTTTTTGAGGACTCACCTATCTCTAAAGAAATACACAGTCACACACATATATGGGTGTGTATATGTACGTAAATATGTATATGTGTGTATAAACATATGCATATATGTGTGTGTTTTGTGTATACGTACACATATATACTCATACACACATGTGTATGTATATGTATGTGTGCATGCATGCACACATAAATACGTATATGTGCATATAAGCGTGTGTATATGCATATTATGTACATACATGCATCCATACATTCATGTATAGAAACTCTGCCTAAAGGCAGGGATTATATTATAGAGGGCTTTGTCTGAAGTCAGGAAGACTTGAGTTCTAATTCTGACCTCAGGTAGTTAGTACCTGTATGACTCTGGGAAATTCACTTAACCTCAATGGGGATAATAATGGCATGTACCTCCCAGGGGTTTTGTGAAGATTAAATGAGAAAATACATGTAAAGCACTTAGCACTGTGCCAGGCACAAAGTAGGTGTATAGTACATGCTTATTCCCTTCCTTCCTCCCATATTTATATAAAAAATAGAACGCTTACAAATTTCTTTGGGGTAGCTAGGTGGTGCAATGGATAGAGCACTGGGCTTGGAGTTAGAAAAGACTCCTCTTCTGGAATTCAAATCTAGCCTCAGACACTTACTAGCTATGTGACTCTGGGTAAGTCATTTAACCCTTCTTGCCTCAATATCCTTATCTATAAAATGAATTGGAGAAGAAAATGGTAATCCACTCCAAAGTCTTTGCCAAGAAAACTTCAAATGGGGTCACAAAGAGCTGGACAGGATGGAAAGAACTGAACAAAAACAATAATATCATCTCTACTATGATTCACAGTTTAAATTAGTATTTATAATTTTATATATTATATATTTATTTATAATTATGTATTATATACTTTTATTTATATATAATTATATATTATATACTTTTATATATAATTATATATATTATATACTTTTATATATATAATTTTTATATATATTATATACCTTATAATGCTTATTGAAGGAACTAGAGATGTTTAATCTGGAAATTACTCAGCTTTTGGTATTATTGCTCCTAGAAGACAGACTCAGAAACAAGATTGAGAGGCCATTTTGGCTCAGAACTTAGGGAAGATTACAGGTAAAACTTCAAGTTATTAAAAAAATGGGACAGAAGAGGTCATTTTTAAAGCAGCTGTTTTACTAATGGTTGCATTTAGATACAGTTTTTTTTAATAGAGTGAACACCAACTTCATTTCATCCTAGTTCATTCAATTATATATAGTCTAATTTCATAGGAAACAGTGTGCTGTAATGGAAATGGTACTGAAGCTGAAGCTAGCATACAGGGATTTGGCTTTTTGCTCTGCTACTTACTAGATGCATGAGTTTGGATAAGTCCCATCCAATCTAGGACTCATTTGGTCAGCAGTTATTACATGCAAATTACTGTGCATGGTGTTGGAGATAAAATAATAAAACAGATTCTTCAACCCTCGATTTCCTCATTCATCTAATAGACCTAACAATACAATGACCACATATCTCACTGGGTTCTCTGGGGGTCAAATGAGATAATGTACACAAAATATTGTAAAAGCATCAACTGTTTTCATGGAGGTGGGGGGTGGTGGTATGCATTTAGATCTGGCAAGGATCTCAGAGAATTTCTAGTCAAAGCCCCCCACCCCTATTTTTCAGATGTAAAAATAAGCCTCCAGAGTCTAAGTGATTTGTTCTAGGACACATAGATATCAGAGGCAAGATTTGAACCCGGGGCTTCTGACTCCTGAGACAGAACATTTTGGAAAATTTTCTACTAACAGTTGTAAAAAATGTTCAATTACATTGCAGACTTAAATGTTCCTCACTCATAATGACAAAAACTAGAGGTGTTTTGTTTTTGTTTTGTTTTGTTTTAGATGGGGGGGCATATAATGATTGACTAGCAAAGTAACATATTTGTATAGATATTCACACCACAAATAGTAAGGGAGATTTTCCTTCCCCTTTTACAGGTGAGGAAACTGAAGCTCAGAAAGATTAAATATTTTGCCCATAGTCGCACAACTAGTAAGCATCGGATTTGGGACTCACACCCATTTCCCCCTGACTCACATCTGCCACTGTATCACAGTAGACCCAGCTGTTCCTGGATGATGAAAGAGAAATAACAATTGTTTGCAAATAGCATTTAGGACTGATTGTGTTCTCTTCTGAGGCATTATTTCAGTTGGAAAGTTCCTGTGTTAGTCCATTTATTGCGGCTGTACACATCTGCTGAGGTTAGGGTTCCGCAAAAGCCAAAGCTGCATTTCCATTTAGCAAACTTTATGATCCTGCAACAACTACCAGTTTATTTCTTTTGCAGTTCTGGGAACAGTTTGCCCTTTTGAAACTAACTGTGTCAGGTGCCTTGAATACACCATCAATTGAGATTTAGAGGGTTCAAGGCTTCCTCCACCTTCCTCCTTTCTCCTGTGTGCATGAGACAATAAATTCCATTATTAGTAAAATATTCATAAGAAGACTTCAATTTTGCTGCAGTCATGCAGGAATAACTTGGAAGGGGGTGGAGGAAAGCATGCTCTCTAACAGCTGATTCAAGTAGTATGTGAAAAGAAGGGGAAAATAAGTTTTCCTGGTTTCTAAACTTCATTCAGTTTAAAAGTAAAGGAAAAAATCAAGCATTCAAGTATTATGTTGTTTTTTCTCACTGGTAGTGATGTTTTGCCTTAAACCATTGCATTTTTTTATCTTGACATCCCCTGTTACCACATTTGTTAGATTACGGATGCAGATTAGCTATAGACAAGAAATTTTGTCATAGTGACCTGCCAAAGGCTCATATGTCCAAGATTCCTGAAAAAAAGATTTTTCTGATTCCCGTGTTTTTAAGAGTCTTTCCCCAATCCTTTTCTATTTATTTTAGAAAGGTCCTGTTTTTTTTAATTATCAATCATTTATTGATCAATAATGCCTAAGATGTCCGATGTCCTGTGCTATTTTCTTCATCTGGATTATTAGGGGACAAGGAAGGGCAAGGCCAAGGCCAACCTATGCCTCACAGGTCTCTTCCAGATCTGCTTATCTGTGTATATGTTGCTTTTCCTCCCAATGGAAATGCTCCTTCAGGGCATGGGTTGTTTTGTTTTTCTCTTTGAATCCTCAGCATCTGGCACATCTCTTGGAACACAGTAGGTGCTTAAAAATGGATTTTGAAGGGAATCTTCCGAGGAGGGAGGGGAATTCTAGGGAAAATTGATGTTTGACTAGAACAAATAATGTAAATAGAGAGGCCCAAATGGAGAAAATTTAACAATAACATTAATTCTGATGTTCTTACAATCTTTAGTCATGCATATCTTATGATTGCAGCAACTTTATTCCATGACTTTATATTTAACTTAATAGTCAACCAGGATAAAGTAGATTCTTACCGTTCTGGGTATCCTTCCCCCACCAGTTCTTAGCCTTTCAAAGAACTCAGGTGGACTTAATACAGAACAGGTTGAAACAGATAGGCAATCAAGAGATGAACTACAGGTCTAGAAGAGATTCAAGTGCAAAGCCTTTTGGGATCCTCCTAGGGAACTATAAATCTTCAGGAAGAGTCCATTGGGGACAGCCCAGAGACAGGCAAAACTTATTTGCAGAAAGGATAGTAAGGTTAGAAGAGGAGCATTTCAAAGCTAGGGTGCTAGTTTGACAGACAAAGTCTTCCTGCATCCACGTCCTCACTAGGTACTCTCACTCCTCTGGGACCAATCTTTTCTAATCCTTCTGGTTTGATAGAACAGAGACCAGGCAACCAGAGGGGGGAAGCATATGCAAATTAACACTGTTTTCATAAAGGAAATGAATAAAGACAGACAATTTAATTCACCAAGTCTCTGTAGAAATGAGAGAATTTAGGTCAAAGACCAAGACATGCTTGAAAACAACAGAATTGGAATACAAAATTGCAAACAGAACAATTTAAAAAATTAAACAGCCATTCTTAAAATATGAAAAGAACTCTACAAAATTAGAATACTGAACTTGAAGACATGACAAAAAGACAATAGAAGTTTAAAAAATCATGACAAAATATAGTAGAGACTATCAAGAAATTATGTGGAAAAATACTCAAAAATAGAGTTTAGAGCTAGAAAATTCACAGAAATCCAGAAAAGAAGGAAATTTTGAGTTTAACTGATTAAGAAATATTGCACTTAAATTTCAGAATGACATAAAAGGAGAAATATTGCAGGGACCAACGGGAGAAAACCCTGCAAATGAGAACAATTCGCAAAAGCACAAGATTATCACATGATTACAAGAAGTCAAATTTAAAAAAAATAGAATATGATATTCCAAAGAACAAAAGGAATTTGTTGACAGCCAAAAACAACATATCCTTCTAGAGCAACACTGAAAACCAAAGAAAACAATTGGAATGGAAAATGAAAAATTAAAAATCTCTCCTGGAAAAAGAAACCAGAAGTGGGGTATTCATATGCAAATGAACCAAAAGTTGGAAAGGTAAATATTTTGAGAGAATGCTAAAGACAAATCAAAGAATCATTTTTCCCCCTGTGGCTAGGTCAAGGGTGAGAAGTATTTTTGTTGTTTGATTTTCTTAAACTCATATGCTGTCTGAGAGTGAGAAAGCAAAGAAATGATGTTGAATTGAGCTGAAATTAGAATTAAAACAATAATTTGTGGGAAGCACTATGGTCTCACCCCACAGAAGAAGAAAACTAAGTGTACAAGATTGAATGATGTCAGAAAGTTATCTGTTCCAATATTATCAGCAAGGAATGACATTGAAGAGTAGTCGAAAGTTACCAACATAGAGAAGATTAAAGAGAAAAATATGAAAGTGAAGGCAAACTATAGTAACTTCTGGTTAATTTTGATTCTTAAGCTTTCCAATATAACACTGGATATATATTCTTTTCTCACAAATATGTAATACAATTATATTTAACCACTTCTTATGATTCCTATTTTCATATCCTTAAAATTCTTTGTTGTTTATATAGTATCAGTCTTTGAGTTTTTCATAAAACACAGGTAGATTTTCAACAGGTTTGCAAATCTTTGCGTTGAGGTGGAATGATGGAAATACGGGGATTGTTGGATGTCTCTTCTCATTCTTTGCAATAGTAAATGATTCTATGAAATGTCAAGTTTTCCCTTTTGTTATTATCTCTTGGTAATTAGTGCTCAGTGGCTAGTGAGTGCAACAGCTAGGGCTTTTTCCTCCTACTGCTCTCCGCATTCTGGTCATTACAAAGCATCTTTCTGAGGAATAATTCAGAATTAACTCTACTGTTAGTTACTGCAGAAAAAAAGGTTAAAAAAATAGTAGTTTGGATTTGCCATTGAATTCATTTGTTCATGGACCTTTGTCTGTCATTAACAATTGAAATTAAAAGTATTTCCTGAACTGTTAATAAACTTCTCCTTTCTTCACAGATGTAAGTACTTATCAAGTAGAAAAAGCTGAGGCTTCAACTTTCTACAAATTCACCTTTTTAGAGAAATATTTAACTTTATTTTTTGTAAAACAAGATGGGTAGGATAAACCCAGAGATAGGGTTTGTGATTTCATGTGTATAGGCAATTTCTACATAAGGAAATTAGATGCCCAGGGCCATACCTGATCAGTGATAAAACTTGAAAGTAGATTTTTGTGTCCAGGTCTCTATTTGCTATGCATACTGCCTCTTAAGTAGGAGTGTGTGTGTGTGTGTGTGTGTGTGTGTGTGTGTGTGTGTGTGTGTGTGTGTATGTGTATTATTTCCCCATGTGAATGGAATTTGTATGGGTGTATAAATTATATAGCATTTTACCATTCAATTAACTTACCTTTTGTGCAAATTTTCACAGTTTAACTACAGGCACAATATTAAATGGAGAATTTGAGCCTCAACGTTATATTTTGTCTCAAATATGGGTATTTGTGACTAATATGTGACTGTAAGTCACAGAAGACTTGCTGATTTGCAGTAATAGAAGGAGCCTATCCAGTAAGCTCCTAATATGATGAAATCACATCTGAATTCAATAACCCAAAAGATCTTAAATGAGGAGGAAATTGCGCCACTCTGTTGTACATTAGTCAGAATTAGGATCAGCCAAAATTTGAGGGAGATGTTGATTAAGTGGAGCGTGGTCAGTGGAGAGGGACCATGATATCCAAGGGTCTGGAAGGCACAGTTGAAGGAACTAGCATAGAGAAAAGGGGAGGCAGTGTGTGTTGTAGAGTATTTATATTTATATAAATATGTTTATTCATATGTATCTATATAAATACATATGATTATATGTATTTATATTTACATAGCTGTGTATTTGTATTTATAGGAATGTAAATATGTATAGTTCTATGTGTATAGAACTATATATATTTACATTTATAAATGTGTGTATGCATATGTATATACATATACATATATGTATGAATATATAAATACTATATGGCACAATATCTGGAGTCAGAGAACTTGTTTACAAATCCTGGCTATGCTAGTTACCAACCATGTGACATAATGATCAAGTTTTCTTTATGCTTTTTGGTTTTTTCCCTCTATTCATTAGACCTGTCTAGGCCTCAGTTTTCTCAGCTGTAAAATGAGCTGGTTGCATTAGTTGGCTTCTAAAGTCCCTTCCAGCTCTAACGATATTATCTTATGAAGACTTATGGAGGGTCATGACAAAAATCTCCAAATATCTTATAGCCTGATATAAAGCTTATCAGCTGATATAAAGCCTAATTTTGAATAGCTCTAGAGAGCCATGCAAGAACCAATGGAAGAAAAGCTGATTTCTGCTCAACATAAGAAAGCATTTTCTTTCAAAGAATTGTTTCAAAACAGAGTGGGTTGCATTATGACATAAGATAGATGTCCAGCCTGAAACTGTTCAAAACAAGACTAGATATCTACCAATCAAGGATCTATAGAAAAAGATTTTTACTTTGGCTGGAAAGGTAGACAAAAACGACCTCCAAAGATAATCTCAGTGTACGTGTCCTATAGTTATACAAGACACCAGTCTTATTTTACAAATTACTGAACAACTTGCAGACATTTTAGAATTTAGAAACAATATTATTCTATATTCCTCAAACATTTATTACTCCCATACTGAGTGAAATCTTTTCATTGAAAGCCTCTTGCTTGACTGTCAAAAGCCAAGTCAAAGACAAAGACATATATTTAAAGTGATTATTGTGGTAATTCTATTGAAATGATTTTGTATTTTACCATCTAGATCTATAAGAGTAATTTTTGCTTCCACTGAATTATCTGATAATTTTTATTAGTTCCTCACTTCACTTTGAATGTTTAGGCCACAGAGGCATCATAACCAAAATGTTTCCATATTTTTTCCCTGAAAAAATATATTACACTCTAAAAAGTACTTACTTTTTTTAGACAGATCTTAAAATAACTTTTTTCTCTATTTTAATATTTTTGCCCTTGCCATTTTTTCCTATAATTCAACTATGGATTTCCCAAGAAAGCCTGTCACCATCACATTTCCCTAGCTTCGTAGGTGTAGTTACATGGGGAAATAACTCTAAATGAAGCATTATCTTCAATGTCATATTTTTACTACCCCCTCAAATCTATAGCAGAAATTGAATTACTTTCAATGAGAATCCAAAAGTGCTTGCATTGACAGAGGATAGGGGAAAGGTTATAATTTTTGCAGCTATCATTATGGCTAAAAATGTGTTTTCCATATATTTTGTTGTACTTTTAAGAAATAACATTGTTGGTATGTCCATAAATGCTGGAAGGCTCACATTCTTAAACATTAATGGAAGAAAGTTATTAAGCATAAAAAAGTCTTAAAATTGCCATTAAAAGCTAAAATTTATAGTATTTACCATGCTGTGAGCTGCCAATCTGCCAGCATTATATTTTTCTAGCATTTAAATTAAAAATGCCAAATACAATTACAATATTCCCTTATTAAATATTTTCATTTCCAAATTACTTTCATAAACAGTAATGAAATAAGATTGTATATAAGAAAATAATGTATTTGAATATATCAAATTGAAATCACAGGGAAAGTTGTCAAATAAATTTCTCTTGCTTCCTATTTTTGAGGCCAGTTATTGGGGTCCAACACAGGAAATCTGTTATTGTTACACCTGCAGTCTATTTCTTATTTCTAGTCCATTTGGGCTTCAGTTTACTCATAAGAGGGTTCAACTGGATTATCTCTAAGATCCTTTCTAGTGCTAATATTCTTTGGGACATCAATATTGTTATATGATCTCATCCCTGTAAAGAACCATTCCATAGCATTAAAATTGTGGCATCTCCCTCTTATCCCCAAATGGAGATGTTTCTATTTTACCACTCCCTCAAAAATCTATTTCAATAATGGGGCCATCAAATTTAAGGAGAAATATGATCTCTGTGGAATCTGGGGCATTAAGCATAGTTTATATCAACTGGCAAACATCCAACTCACATAGTGCATGCATAATCCAAAATCCTTGAGGCAGTCATTCTTGAAGGAGTTGCTATGTGCTTCTAGCAAATCTATATACAAGAAAACTTGCAAAAGATTGATCCTGGCCCATTCTATGGAGTTTTCATAATACAATATAACAACAAGCCTTTAAAAGATAGATTATCTGCAAAGCACCATCAATAAACCTTATTATAAGGGTGAATACCTTCAGTGGTCATTCATCAGGACCTGTACCCAAATTCTGTCATACAAATTATACCTTGGCCTAAAAGTCACCAATAAAGAAGAAGGAAACTGACTAAGAAAACACAATCTTTTAAAACCTGACAGATCAAGGATGGGAAAAATACAACATTATTCTTAAGACTGAACTAAATGTTAATGGAAACAACAGTATTTTTTAATGTCTGTGAGTCTCAAAAATACCATGAATGTTACATCTAGCTCCTAGAAAAATTAAATCATATCATTTTGGAACCCAGCAAATATGCCAGCATTTGCATAATTTTGTTTTGACCAGATTTTTATTTTGTACCTATACCATTTTTCTGGTGAGAATTTTCCTCTAGCAATATAAGTTGGCACCTTCACCAAGAGGATTTCTTTTGGGCACTGAGAGGTGACTTGCCCTGAATCACACAGCCAGGATGTGTTAGAGGAGGACTTGAAGCAGAGTGTTTCTGACAGTAAGGACAGCTCTCTATCCATTCTACCATTGCAGTATTGCTCTACTGGGCAGGATGTGCAGCTTATCCAAGCAGCTTTTGTGGAAGTTATCTATTAATCAAAATTGGATAAAAGAATACTCAGGAATCAATATGGTAAAATACTAATTAACAATGATGACACAGTCATAGTGTTAGAAAATAATCATATTCATAACTTGTACAGAGGGGTGACACTTTTGGGAGAAAGGTAACATGTAAACCATTGGAAGGATGGTTGGAGAAGGAGATGCATGCCTTGTCATGACAGCTCTCATAGACATAAAGCAAGAAAGAAATTCTAGAGCCATATTGTCCTACTCGGGGACAACTTCTCCATCAGCTTTTTTGAACAAGATAGTCAAAACATGAAGAGGGTTTTTGACATATAAGTTAAGTGATGGAGAGCACATTCTAGTGGAAAACAACAACAAACAAAACATTAGACTTGGAATCATGAGATGCAGGTTCAAAACCTATCTCTGATACTTGTTAGTTTTGTGCTAACTTAGCTTTGGGACTCTGAGCAAATTCCTTGACCTGAGTCTTTTCATATCCTATAAAATACAGATAATGATGCTTGCACGAGGCTATGAAGAAAGCTCATTGAAGCATGTAAGTGCTATATAAATACCTGCCTTAATTATCATATACTTGATGGATCTGTGATCTTGTCATTCAGGCACCCCCTTTAAGGGTGCAGATCGCATCCCATTTGTGGCCAACCATTGTTGTAAACAAAATGGGTTAATATCTTCAGGGTGAGATGTAATTAGGTATAAATATGGTACCCTAGCACTTGGTGAATACCCCTTTGAATCCACTGAGTATGAGGGCTGTAGAGCAGGGTTTGGTAAGCTACTCCTGAGGGCCAAATCCTGTCCACACCAACCCCCCACCCCCTTTTTGCATGTGCAAGTTAAGAATTTTTTATCCTTTTTTTGAATTTTTAAACATGACAAACTTTATTTAAAGGTGAAAGCAATTTTTAACTTGTGAATACATTTTAAAATAAAGTTTTATCATATTTAAAAATGTAAAAAAATATTCTTAGCTCACAGGCTGTACAAAAACAGAATTTGGGCCAGATTTAGCCCACAGACCTTAGTTTTCCAATACCTGCTATAGAGCATCATAGTTTCTGTAACTTTTATAATGAAATAATAGATTATATTTAGAGCTCGAACAGGACTTACAGGTCCTACTATATCTTATACATTAGAAAACATGCCCATTGTGGTTAAGTGACTTGACCAAGTCAAACACTCCTCAGCTATTGACCTTTTAGACATTGATATTGTGGCAAAGGTAAAGAGCACTGGCCTAGCAGGCAGAAAACATCAATTCCAGTCTTTGTATCATTACATATCAAATGACTTGAAGTCATTTTTTTGTCCCTGAACCTTGTTTTTTTAATTATTTTTTTTAAGATTGAGGGTAACAGCCCATCTTCTGCCTACCTTATACTGTGATTATGAAAATTGAATGAGATAATGTTACATGGAAGGTTTTGGGGAATTACACATAACTACCAATTTGATTGTTTAATCTTAGAAAGTACACAGTGCTGAGAATTGGCCCAACCATTCTAAAAAAATAATTGGGATTATGCCTTTAAAAAGTGACCACAGTGTCTACATATATATTTTGACCCAGAAACCTAACTGTTGAATGTATGCTTCAAAAAGTTAAAGGATACAACAATCACCATATATGCCAAAATATTAACTTAATCACTTTTTGTAGTAGCAAAGATTAGGAAACAAAATAGATGCCCATCAATAATTGGGGAATGGCTAAACAAATTGTGGTAACTAAATGTAATGGAGTACTACCGTACCCTAAGAAATAATGAATATAAATCAAAGATTGGCAACAATGATAGGATGTTGTTTGGTTTGATTTTTATCAGACTTTTTGACTTAATCTTCATATGAGTTTCATGGTGGAAATTTCTTCCTACAATGTAGGCATGTTCTTCCTCTACAACTTCCAGCCTTAGAGGCATATCAAAGATGAGCAAAAGCAATTTTTTTTTAAAAAGGACGTCATGACCAACTGAGGTCTTTATGGGAGAGGAGAATGGCCTCATATCTTTTTTTAAATAGATGTTAGAGGAGAGAGTGCCAGTACTGAAGTCAAGAAGACTCATCTTCCTGAATTCAAATCTGGCTTCAGACACTTACTAGCTTGTGGGATACTGCGCAAGTCACTTAACCCTGTTTACCTTAGTTTCTTCACCTGTAAAAATGAACTGGAGAAGGAAATGGCAAAACATTCCAGTATCTTTTCCAATAAAACCTCAAATGGGGTCATAAAGAGTTGGACATGACCGAAACAGTTGAACAACAACAGGGAGATGATGCTATTGAAGCTATTCTCTGATAGTAATTTTAGGGAGGCTTTCTATGAATGTTGGGCCAATATTGGTGGCATAGTTGGAGCAGTAATACTTTATAGGGATCTGTAATGCCAGGGAAGAGTTCCTAGGCCTTGCTTGTGTAAGTTAGACACTGGGAAAATGAAATCCAGTCAAGAAAGTTGGGTTTTTGGGGGGAGCGGGGAGGGCATTGTACTATCATAGAAAGAGTGCTGGAATGGGAGACAAGTGATCTGTTTTCTAGTCGCGGTTCTGACACTACTGTAATTGGTTGGGTTACTCTGGGTGATATCTCCAGTCTCTTTGGGCCTCAGTTTTCTTCTTGATAAAATAAGAGGATGCATTATAAGAATTTCCAAGTCTCATTCCATGTCTAAAGCCTACTTTTTAACGGTCTACTAGCATATAATATTATTGTTATTAATAATAACAACCAGCACTTACATAGCACTTAATGGATTACAAAGCATTTTACAGATATTAACTCCTTTGTTCCTAAAAACAATTTTGTGAGATAGGTGCTACTACTTTCCTGTTTAATGGAGGAGGAAATTGAGGAAGAGAGAGTTAAGTAATTTTCCCAAGATCACATAACTAGTAAGTTTCTGGGGCAGAATTTGAATTCAGGTCTCCCTGACTCCAGGTCCTGAGCTCTTTCCATGGCCACATTTAGAAGCATATTGTGTGTCAGGTGCCGTGCTGAACACTGATAGGAAAAAGTTAAATCTTTTTCAATTAGATTAATTTTTAACAAATGTTAATATAATCAAATTTTAAAAGCACTTGCTCATATTCTAAATTGCTATAAGGTTAAACCAAATGCAAGCTGTCTTTATTCTTTTTTTTTCTCTGAGATAGGTAATTTTGTTACCCTAATTCAAGTTTAGTGTTTTTTTCCTGCCAAATAATTGCAGGGAAAATACTGTTCCTCTGGGTGGGGGGACTATTAGCAGTAGAGATTCAGTATCACTTTTTTAAAGAATGTCATGAAAATTATTTTACCATTAATACAAGTCATTGGGATGGGTTTTCCCCACCTATGGAACTCTCCTACAAAGGCCTTGCTTCTTAATGACATTCATTTCATTCATTCATTTCAGATGTGATTGATGAGGGATAGATTAGAGGCAACTAGGAATTTAGTTCCCAAGGGAAATCAAATTATCATTCAGACTATCTCTGCCTCTGCTTGACAGCAATGCTTAATATATAAAATTTGATGAACAAACTGGACCCAGGGTTCTACTACAGAATCAAGAACATTGTCAACAATTATTTTTCAATAATCACTGTCCAACTAAATTAACATATCAGTCTTCACATTTCAAATGTGTCGTATTAATCCACATCATTTCTTTTGGCATTCAAATACAACTGGCAATATATTAAGAAGCTTACATTATTAAAACTGTCTTTAAAATGAAAGCAACATTAACCATGGCATAAAAATATCAACTTTCATCAACTTTAATACACAGATATAATGAAGTCAAATTATTTCGACAATGTTTAATCAAAACTACCAATTTCGATGAGAATTTTTCTTATCAAGCATTGCCTTCTCTTGAAAAGCCAAAGACAACAACAAAGAGGGATTCGGGGATCCAAAGACATGGATGAAAACTTTTTTACTATAAAATTCAAAACATACCAACAAACTAGTGTTTATATATTGCCTGGCTGAACTAGTAAAAAATAAATTGCTTTTGTTTGTTTTGTAATGTCCCAGATTTCCATTATTAGCAAAGTGAAGTCATCCCTTGGGCAATAGCACCTGTTGCTATCCAACCAATAGTATGCACTCCCCTCTTAGAAAGGAAGACCTGGTTCAGTAACATGGAGTCATTGATTCAGTGGCTGAAAAGTCCAAATACTAACACTCCTAATGATCAGCCATTCCTTTTGTGTTCTGGTAGCAAGTATTCTTATACAGTGAATATCAAATGGAACTTTGTGCTTCACATCTGCTATTTCAAAGTTTCCATTCTGGAATTCCCCTAGTCTCAAGTAAGTGGAACACTGTTTCCCTTTTTTGCTCCACCCTATATTTTCCCCAACTTCCAGGGCTCCATGATGCAAGATGTCATTCTGTCGATCTTCTGTTCCAGTACTCACTTTAATTTTGCTGATATTAATGGGCTTTTCAAATACAATTACAAAATAATCACCTACTGCAGGTGCCTTGGACCAAAAGTACTCATCAACACTGCTATATGCTTTGCTTGCATCATAATTTTCAAATACATTCATATTTGTGTATAGCTCTGCAGGTGGGTTGTCAGGAATATCAAATGAATCCTCTTCAAAGTCATCATCCTTTAATTTGTTCTCTGCTCCTTTGTATGAGGAATAATATCCTATATGCTGGAACAGAGAAGGTTTAAAGCGCATCACATCCTTTTGAGCCAAGAGACTACGGAAATGAATCAATAGCCAATCACAAGGCATTTCCTGGTAAAACATTAACAAAAAATGTGCCAGTCGTGGGAGATCATGGGAATGGTAGAGTTTTCCAATATAGCCAAGCTTAGAAAATTCCAGTGTCACCCAGTAAGAGCCTTCTCGTGATGTGATCACTTTCTTAATGGCAGACAAGAAATTTTTTGAACATCGAACATCATCTTCTAACATTACATAATAGTCTGAAATATTGGCACAAAAATTAAGAAGGAAAGCATAATCCACATTCTGTTTGGATCGAAACTTGACTCGGTCATTTGGATCATTATAATTTCTTTTAAGGCCATCCAGGATTGGATAATATTCCTCAGGAGCATGTATGACCATTAATCGTCCAGCAATAATGTGATGAGCAAATTTCTGCGTAATATCTCGTACCATACTGTCACACCAAGGTAAGTCAAAATCTGCAAGATGAACGACCACTGCAATTTCCTTCAGTTCTTCATAGCTGGATTGCTCAAATATAGACTTGATTGTTTCAAGCAAATAGTTTCCTTTTTTTCTTTTGACTGATGAAAGTCCAACTGTTAGGTACTCTGGGCAAAAGAATTCAGAAGGAAGATGAATTAGATGTTTTGAAAAGCACATAACAATCAAGGTTGGCCCTTAGGGCTGCTACTGTAGCCAGTAAACTTAGTGAATGATGAAATATAGGACATTTTGTGATTAAATTATTAAGCTACATGTGAAAAAGCTATTATGGTTTATGTGTAATTGATTCTTTTCTGTGGAAAGCAAATTACATTATAAATATACTAATATGGGTACGGTTCCTTTAAACCTTTGTTTATAAAATAAAATAGAGTGTAAAATGTTCTACAGCTCAGTGTTCCCATATAAGCCCATTAGAGAAGACAGATAGATATTTAGATAATATAAAACTATTTTAAAAATGTAAAAGAGGAAGTCATTCAAAGTTATGACTGACAAACTATCTCCAATTTATGCAAGTGGAAATTACAGGTGAATCTTTTTTTCAATTGTTTGGTGATTGAATGATTAAAGTTTATTTTTGTACCAATTGCTGTTAGAAGACTTATATTTTCATTTGTATTAAATTGTTACCCCACTTTTTGCTAGTATGAACTATAAACTGCTCAATTTTCATATAAAAGAAATTTCTTGTATCCAAGTCAAAATTCTTTGATGTATACTGTATTTTTGAAAATTCCCATTACTATGACTATGTTTAATATGTGGTTCTATGATGCTGACATTACTGTGCAATCTATTGTGAAAAAGTTATTTCTTCTTTCCTTCAAATGAAACTTTTTTTATCAGATACAATCTATATCAGGGGATCTTCCAGAACAGGATTTGGATAGGATTTCAAGGGGGGGGATCCTATTAAATTGGATGGGAAAGCAAACAACCTATATCTTCATTTTTACTAGCCTCTACTTGAAATATAAGCATTTCCTTCTATTGTAATTAAAAAAAAATATTTTGAAAAGTGACCCATCGACTTAACCAGACTAATAAAGGGGTCTTTGATACACACAAGAAGTTAAAAACCCTTGATGTAGAGTTGAAAACATGACTATCTTTATTTAATGGCTACACCTGTGAAAAGGCATAATCCAATGAGAGGTTCATAGTGCAGAGAAGATGACAATCCTCAATTTGGATAGAAAAGAGAAAAGAAGGAAGTTGATGGGAGAGATAATACAAAAGGAGAGAAGCAGTGAGAACTCCAGAATTCTCCAGGAAAAATCTTGGACTATCCCAAGAATAGTAGCTACTTTTTTGGCAACTAAATAGATGTGGAGGATTAGAGAGAGAGGGACAGAGACAGAAGACAAAAGACTTAAGACTTAAAGATTGCTCCTCATGAGGAAAAAGAAGTAGATAGTAACTTGTTAATAATCAAATAAGGATCTACAGCCACCAAGGAATTCCCTTCCTGGCCTAGGAAGAAGAGTTCATTATCAGCTCCCTGTTTGAGAGGAGGGAAGGAATTCCCCTAGATATGGACAATGAGAAATGATGCTTTCTTCTTGGTGCAGGTACCTAATATATGACAGAAAGTTTTCTGAACCTTTCATATTTGAGGATTCCTATCTCCTTTTAATTTTTTTATTGGGAAAAAATGATTGTACAGGTGTATGTGTGTGTGTGTGTGTGTGTGTGTGTGTGTGTTTATTGAATGGGACCTGGAAAAAATATCTAAGGGTTATTGAATTATGAACAAAAAGCTAAATCGACTACTACCAGAGTGGAATGTCATTATATACCCTTTAACTCCATGACTCTTCATGATTTCCCCATTTCCCTTGAGGGCACTACCATCCATGTAGTAATCTAGGTTAATAACAATAGAGTTATACTTGACTCTTCCCTTATATTTCTTATACCCAGTTAGCTGCCAGTACTTGTCAATTCTATATCCACAGTGTATTTTATATATACTAGGCCTTTCTGTCCACTCATAGGGCCACTTTCTATTCCAAACTTCATTATTTTTTGTTTAGTCTAGACTATCACAATAACCTCCCATTTTTTTTCTCCTTACCTCTGGTCTTCCAGGTCTTCTATCTATTTATCAAATAAGAGCCAAATGGACTTAGCACAAAAGGTCCTTCAAAATTTCCAGAAGCTTCAGTGACTCCCTAGTTCCATTAGGATGATATATAAAGTTCTCTCTTTTTTGGTGTTTAAAGTTTTTTCACCTACTAGTAACATCTTGTCTTTCTAGATGGATTTATCTTTACTCCCTTCTACCAACTCTACATTCTAGTCAAATGCACCCATTTGCCATATAGAATTATTCATGTCCCACACCTTTGTCTTTGTGCTAACTGTTTCTTATTCCTGAAATACTTCTGTAACTTGCCTCCCATTTCTTGGCATCCTCAACTTCTTTTAAAGCTCAGTTGAAGATCTTTTCTGATTCATAGTTACTTTCCCCATCCTACAGACTCACTGAGACAAATTTATTTTTATATATTTGGCATTTCTTTATCTGTGTGCATGTCCCTTTCCCATAAGAATGTAATCTCCTTGAGGATCAGGTATTGTCAGAAATCAACACATACTTTGTAAAGATTAGGTACTTAACTTATGCTTCCTAGACTGACTTGAGTCAATATGGTACAGTGCATTTGGTGATAGAGGATATGGGTTTGACTCTACCCTCTGAAATGTCCCAGCTTTGTGACCATCACTAATTCATTTAATCTCTTTTAGTTCCAGTTTCTCACTGTGAAATGGGGAGAATACTATTCAAATTATCCTCTTCTCATAGATGTCTTAAGGATCAAATGAAATAATGCATGGAAAGTGCTTTGTAATTCAAGTGGAAGAAAAATGTCAATTAGTATTAAAAGCAGTAGATAAAGGGGGAGAAAGAATAATACAAATGAGTAAGATGGTGGTGTTAAACAACACAACTTGTCTTCCTGGGATGTTGACTTTTTGGTTAGGAATGTAGCAAAGCTGAAAAAGTTCAGTAAGAAAATGTTTACCCTAAGACTTGATGACATTATCCAGGAGGCTTTAAACTGAAAAGGGAGAGAGATAAAAATTCCCATATAGAACATCTCAGATGGCATGTAGAATGGGCATAGTATAGGAAGAAGAATAGCAAATAAAGTTTCCAATATTTCATAAAGAAAAAGAGAAAATATATCCGTGGCCTCAAGTATCTGTATACGAATAATCAGAATGTATGTCAAAAATAAAATAAGCTGGGATGTGAAGACAAAGGGGTGAATGTAATTTCAAAGGTAACACTGAAACTTGGTCAGATGGGATGCCTGACTAGGAGAGAGCAATGCAAGTATATACTTAGTTCAAAATAAGCAAAGTAAAAGGGGTAAGAACATAACATTACACAAAAATGAAGGAATTACCGAACATGATGCAGAAAACATACTGGCAATAATAATGGCTCGTAGGTATTTAATGCCATATAATTCACTTAGAGTATAATCCTCATAAATACCCTTTGCATTAGACAGTATAAGTATTATTATTGATATTTTCCAAATGAGGACTCTCAAGCTTTAGCTAGCATGACTAGTAGGAGAACTGAAATTCAAATCCAGGTTTTCTGATTCCTAGCTTGACATTCTTTCAGATATCTACACTGCATCTAACTTTGGTGGGAAATTCTGGGGTATAGCTTGAAGGAAGGGAAAAAATACTGAAATTACATTACTGTGAGAGTAGTCTACATACCACCCAGGACGGATGAAAGTAGTGCTCGATGAATTACTGACTGATTGAAAAATTATCACAAAGATATGATAGGGTTGTCAGAGGAGACTGTGAGCCTCTTTTTAGTTACCAAAATTTTAAATTAATCTAAAAGAAGGTTTCAATGAAGGTCTTAAGACTCTCAGCTTGACCAAATCTGAGCAATATCTTAATCCAAAGAAGAAATTTGGGTAGAATAAATGCAAAGGCTTATTTTTTTACATATAAACACTTATCTATCTAGATATAAGAAGTTATAATATCTAGAGCATTTAAAGGTATGCAAAGTGCTTCATGTGTGTGTTTCACATGATTTCACAATCCTGTGAAATAAGTGCATTATGGAGTTGAAGAAACTGAAGTTGAGAGGTGCCCAAGGTCATACAACTAAGTGTCTGAATCAGGATTCAAACAGGTTTTTCCTAACTGCAAGACTAGTGATCTATCCACTCTGCCACTTCTCTGCACATAGATACAGAAGCCAAATAGAATGTTGGGTAGATGTAATGGCAAGCAAAGTGGGACTTTTTGATGTTTTTTCCTTTTAAAGTGCTTCTCAGCGCTAAGGCAATCAAGTGTCTTTGATTGAGTCTTTGATTGAATCAAGTCTTTGATGACCTGCTTAAGTCACATGAATTTGAGTCACATGGTTGTAACGCCCACTGTGGCTGACCCTGAAGAGGTGTATATATACTCAGAGGTTACCATTTTGCTTTGGGGGTTCCCTCATTGGAAGAGTGTTCCTGTGATTTGGCTAGATGAGACTCTGGGTAGCCATTAAGGACTTCCCCTGGCTTTGAAAAGCCAGAGGTTGGTGCTTCTCTCTCTAGTAACTATATATGTATTACTATGGATAGACAGAAACCCTGTCCCCTGATTTGTGTTATTTGCTCTGCTTATATAAGTGCTGCTTGTAATTTTTGTTTGTGTTTTCTCTGAAGTTCAGGAGGCTGATATTTTCCCCCTGAACTAGGTGAATGATATATGTATGTGTAATTAACGTGAGATTTGTAAACCCTTTTAAGTTGCTTTCCTTATAAAGCAAATCAAAGAACTTGTGCTAACAGCCCTTCTGTGTGCTGGTGTTACTGGCCTTATACCTCTACAGTAGCTGCAAGCAACATTGTTGCTACAGTAGCATAAAGATTTGTTTTTGATTTATTTGACCCCAGAGTATAGAACTAGGCCCAGCGCATAGAAGTCAGAAGATTTATCATGGAACAGAATAAGAAGGGATTTTGTAGCACTTACAAGTATTTAAAAAATGGGTTGGGTGAACTACCTCATGAGATAGTAAGCACCCCAACACTCTGGGCTTTCAAGAATAGACTAGCTGATCATTTGTTGGGAATGTTGTCATTATAGAGGATGTACTTGTTATACTAGATGACTTCTGAAATTCCTTCCATGTTTAAAGATTCTATATTGTATTGATTCTAATTTACACCATGTGGAAATCTACAACATAAGAGTCTCAAGAAACATCTATAAAATGTAAAGTTGGAGATTTCTAAAGTATTTTCTACCTCCAAAATCTGGAGTTTTAATTTTTCACTTTAAAAAAATCACATTCTCATGGTCAATCAGATAAGCACAAATTTTGAACTTTCATTAGTGAAATAATAAAAAGATAAAGATGGTAGTAATATTTATTGATCACTAGTTTTGGCTTTTTTAAGTAAAGGCTGACTTGGCAGCCACCTGCTTAGTTACAATATTATGTTAAAATTTCCTTGGCCACAAAAACTCTCTTGGCAGCCTACTTCAGTTCCTCAAATTCCCATTAAGACATCTAGTCCTTCAGGTTGTGCAATAGATGTCCCTTTTGGAAAGTAAACATGTTACTAGCACATCGAACTATTATGCCTCATTGATACTTCAGAACAAATTCATTTATCAGATTAGCAAACCATGCCTCTGAGGCCCTGAGGGAACAGACTGTATAAAATGAATGTTTTAAGAGAAAGAGGCGGGAGTGAAGATGAAAGTCTAAGATGCATGCTGGGGAAGAATGGCCTAAATGGGGTACAAATATGGGGAAAATTTGAAGGTACTCATCACATAGATCAAGGAGGGAGTCAAGAAGCCAGGGACTATGAGTAGAAAGGGATTGGGTAGGAAACTCAACTAAAATGATGCGACTTAATTATGGGATAATACTAGTAATTTTATCTTCATAGAATATCCCAGAATATGAGAAAGAACCACAAATACACAAAGATCTGTACATTGGTGAGAAGACTTTTAAAACCCTCTGTGATCCTGCTTCTTAATGAAACCTTTACATTTTGATTGTAGCATATAGACAAAAGAGACAGTAGAGGAAAACAATCCATCTTTCACAATTTATGTAAGTTCAACACTGCAAAATAAGTACATAACAGATTTTAAAAGTTTTTAAGACTTTCCACTCAAGCTATTTATTTACTACCTCAGCATTAAATCAAAAAATGGAAAATGAAATCAAACAGTTGTTTTGTCTGCAATGTCAATCAATATTTGATTATTAAAAAGTGAACTGAGTGGATATAAGAATAATTTTGGCATGTAGAAAAGTTTTAAGATTTTTCACTATGTTGAACATAAATAATAATATCTTAGATTTGTAAAAAGAAAACTTTCTATAAAGCACTTTCACACACTTATTAATGTAGGGATACTTACTTTTTCTTGGTAATGGAGTGCCAGCTAGATAGCGATAGGTGACATTTATGGCTCCTGAGAAATTAGATAAATCTTTAAAAGTGTGCACATAACGTTCTGAATTCAGTTGATGTGTGGATGTTTCTCTAATGAGCTGTTTGTCTCCCTTCTAAATGGCAAGAAAGAGGTAGAGAGAAAGAGTAATAGGTGTACATGGGTGAAAATTTCTCTCTTAAGCAATGAATAACGAAAGGTTGGGCCACAGGGTGTCATATGCATTAACTTTTTATCTTGGCACATATTAGGTACTCAGTAAATTTTGGTTGAATGAATCATAGTCCATGCCTGTATATCCCTCTATCCTTCTAAAATCTAAACTGTGGTAGATAGCACATGCAACAACTGAAGAGAAATTGGATTGTTTTTCCCCATCTTGCCTAGTTGACTGTACCTTCCACCTTTATTCTGGTTTCTACCTGACTCTCAAACCAGAGACTTTTCTTTATGCCTATACTGGCATTACTCAAATAAGCAATGTCTATTCATCATTCTAACTGTTCTAAGAAATAGAGAGACTCATAGGATCTTTAGACCATAGATCGATAGTTGAAAAGGACTTTGAAATGTAGCCTAATCTGATCTAAATCTTATTAAAGCTTTTGATAACCTTTCCATGGCCAACTCAAAATGCCAGATCCTATTACCACAAACTCCAAATTATTTGGTTGGATGAAATTATTCTTAAATATTCCTTTAAAATAGAGACAGCTTAGAATAGTGGATAAAGTACATCCTTCGAAGCTAGGAAGAGTTAGGTTCAAGTTCTGCCTCTGAAACATATAGGCTATGAGACCCTGGTAAATAATTTAACCTCCTAAGAACTCTGGACAGTTCTCTAATACTAAATTGAGGAGAAGGTGACAACCTGAATTCACAGGGACAGTTTCTTGAACTGGGTATTATCCATACAAAGGATCCCTTTACCTAGCCTTAGAGTAAGGGGCCATTGGTGGGGAACTGATAAAAATTTCTGCTATACAGAATGTCTTGCTTCCAATATTTGTTGTAACACATTTAAACTGTAAATTTTTTTAATGTAAAACTCAATTTATGAACATAAGCACACTCTTCGTTATTTCCTCATAAGATATCCTTTGGTTTTACAATATAGATAAGCAATTTTCAATAATTCAAAAGGAATGCAATCAATATATATTTCCCATTTGGAATGTGTAACTTTTCACCTAGTGATATTAATTGAATTTACAATGGCACCAACTTAATTTGCAGTTAAGGGCACACAAAGTCTTTCCTATAGGATAGATTTATATGTGTAGATTTGTGTTTTCAGACACATAAATTGCCATGTAGACATCTGTGGATATGAAGTAAGATTTTTAAAAGTTATTAGATCAGGACATTGAGGTTCTCTGTATATTCAGTCACTCTCAGCATCAAATTCCTTACTCTCATACAATATTCTTCACCAGTTGTAGATGCTGATAATCATCAGATTAATAATCCTTAACTCAATGGCAATGCTAATCTTAATGTTGGTATGACTTTTCATAGATATTATATTGAAAAGAAAAAAAAAACATAGGCCATGGAGTGTAAATTCAAACAAATTCCTAAAAAAACTTGAGGTTTTTTCTTGCATTGAATAGCACTATACAAAATGAATGACATAACAGGGCATTAAATAAAATATAAAAGGCACTGTATTAAATTTCCTAGCATTTTTTTACATATTTTTATGATAAGTAAATAAAGCAGTATTCAACTGAGTAATTTTTTGGCTATCTACAAGGATCTACCAGGACTCTTCCTAAGTACTACTATCCTACAAATATTGTGTTACTCTGTGCGTGTGTGTATGCATTTATGTATGTATTTATTTATGCTGTAAGATAAAGAACCAGAAGGAATATAAATGTAGGGAAAGATAAGGGAATAACTATTTCCATAACTCCGACTATGTGCCATGTTTTTTTTTAACAAATATCTCATTTGATCCTCACAACAATCTTCCAAGGTAGGTGCTATCATTATCTTTATTTTATAATTTAGCAAACTGAGGCTGGAGGAGGTTAAGTGACATGCCCAGAGTCATGCAGCTAGTACTTATTACAATCCAGGTTTCAACTCAAGTCTTGGTGACTCCAGGCCCAATACCCTATCAATTGTGACACTGGCTAGAATATAAATATAGACCCTATACTAGGTGATTTAAAATTTTTTATTGATATGTCATGAACAGCATTGGCAGTCTGTTCAAGAGTTCAGATCTCTTCTTATAATAAAACATATTGCATTATAAAGGAAATTACATATATATACACACACACACATGTGTGCGTGTATACACACATATACATGTGTATATGTATGTGTATATATACATATATATATATACATATGCACAGTTATTAAAATATATTTTATAAAGTTAATGGACTCCAGGTTAAGAATCCCAGAGACTTGGAGCTAAGCAAAGTTGGTCATTCAACCTTTTATACTTATATTGTTTTTAAAACGTTGCTTATGTTTCATTCAGAGACCATGTCAACATGTCTACTAACTCACAGAAAAGTGAAGCTGTTAAACATGGTTTTAGATTGTGCATATAGCCACCAAATGGCAGATAAGGTGGACTTGGGCTGTGTTTGAAAGAGCTAGGATTTTATGTAGAGTTATTCCCTGAAGCTCATAATTCCCTTTCTGCAGAAGGAATCCAGTTGTCAAAGTAATCCTTTGATGATTCTTTGTTACCCTTCATAAAAATGCATGACTAAAGATCTCCACATTTTTTTATTGTATCCGTATCCTCCTTTCTATTTCTGGCAATCTATCATCAACCTTATTTAAGGTTTCATTACAGTAATGCAGAGCAGAGGTGTTAAACTCATTGCCTGGCAGATGATTCCTAGTGAAACCACAACCAGATTAAAATGTCATTGGGAAATATTTAACAAAAGAAAATAAATATGATAGAGCATAGATAATGTTAATATATCATTTTCTAAGCCAATGTGCTCCTTCAGAGATACTTATCCATGATTTCGTGGCCCCAGTTTATATTTGAGTTAGATAACACTGTTGTTTTTGGCAACTAACTAGTCTTCTTACCTCTAGTATTCTTCTGACTTTCTTTCTCTTTTGGATCTTGAGTTAGAATATCTGGTGGATATTGTAGCTCTGCCTACCAACTTGGGCAGATCAATTAATCTCTACTGATTTTGATTTCTTGCCCTATGTAATGGTAATAGTATTAAATATAAAGAGAGGGACTGGGACTGTGATTTCATGGACATAATGAATTCCCAGGTATGGATATTACTTGCACCAATGCAGATTGGGTACCTTCTTTGTAGTCTAGTCTTAGTTATCCAGAACACAGAGTTTAAGTGGTTTATTCAAAGACAAATAACCATCATGTTCCAGAGGTAAGACTTGAATTCAGATCCTCCTGGTAGTAAGGCTGGCTTTTTAGCCATTCTGTTAAACTGGTATGATACAATGGTAGATGTCATTGTGGTGGTTATGATGTCAATAATAATACATGTATTATCATTCATGCAGATTAGTTTGGAGCAATATCAAAATCAGAGGTTCCCAAACTTATTTGGCCTACCTCCCCCTTTACAAAAAAGTACTCAATGCCCCACTGGAAATCTTTAAGCCTTTAATGTTTTTTTTTAATTTGTGTCATTTCAAAAAATATATATATATAAAGTATATTTTTAAATGATCCATTATAAATTAAATAATTTATTGTAAATTTATGTTTTTTCTGCATTGAAATTTTGATGATGAAATATTGTTTCTTGCAACCCTACAGTATCATACTGTAAATAAGTCATTACATGCATGTATTCCTGCCAATGCATGCTGGACTTCCAGACAATCTCACCTGCCAACATTTGCTGGTTCAGTGCTGTCAGCAGAGTTGACCACTGATCCATTATACTTTGAATTTTGTGTGTTTATTTGGAAAATAATGAAATCACTATAACTTTAACTCTGTTAAACAACAGATAACACCTGTGAATTTTTTTTTAAATATTCTCCTCTTCTTTCCTCATGCTTCTACTGGCCCCTTATTTTTATTCAATGCCCCCCCAATTGCACGCGAGGCTACTACCTGCCTGGATCATTCCAGTGCTCCCCAGGGGCCTACTTTGGGAACCTCTGAATTCTAAATGAACTGGGCAGCTAATTGGAGCAGTGGATAGACTGCTGGCCTCAAGTCAGGAAGATTCATCTTCCTGAGTTCACATTTGGCCTCAGACACCTGCTAGCTGTGTGACCCTTCGCAAGTCACTTAACCCTTTTTGCCTCTGTTTCCTCCTCTATAAAATGAGTTCAAGAAGGAAATGGCAAACCACTCCAGGATCTTTGCCAGGAAAACCCCACATGGGACCACAAAATGTCAGACATGACTGAACAAAATCTACATAAACTATTATTACTAAAACATTTCACCCTTACTTACCAAAGTCTTGATTAACTGTTAATAAATAAAAACTTACTAGCCATGCATACAAACTGACCTTAGTCTTGCTCTAACCTACTATACTTTTCTCTTTTCATGGACCCAATCCTTTGTACTCTACACACATAGAATACCTCTGCATTGCTATGACATCTTCGTTCAGACTACTCCTTAAAACTATCTTTTGCTTTTTCCACTTCTTATCTCTACCTGTTGAAATCCTACCATTCCTTTAAGAGCCAGATAAAATACCTCATTCTCCAAGAAGCCTAGTTTGATATCCCATCTGGAAGTGAGATCTCCCTCCTCCAAAATCTTTTAGTATGCTTTCTCATGCATTGATTTATTTGCCTTGAGGGCAAAGATTATTATGCCCTTTATTACTTTGGATCACCCACATGACTTAATATATAGGAAGTACCTTATATAGAGAGTATGTGTAACATCTGTTGATTAAATGAATGAACATTAAGCACAGGTCTACTTTAGAATATACCTTCTATGCTCTTTAAACTCTAAGAAAACTCAAAGGAAATAGCATGGGGAAAAGTAGAATTAACATGGGAGAGTAAGAGATGGATATCATTAAGATCTGCCTATATTAAATACCATTCAAAGAGGCCTTGTTTCATCATGACAACTGCACATTATAAAAAGAGGGAAACAAATGAATTTCAACATAACATGTTAGGTATGATGTTATGCTTTTATAGAAATCAGTATTTGGATTTAAACAATTATTTAATTCTCAAAATACTATTGAGTTAGAAAATGAAATGAACAAGTGTAAAAGTATCCTCATTGATTTTTAAAATGTATTGACTTTTATTAACATAGTAAATGTGATAGTATTATTTTTCTACTTTCCAAATATTTCTTAGAATTAATCCTTTACATTTTTTTAATCTGAGAACTAAGATTATTTATGGTACTGCATAGACTTGTGAAAGCAGTATGGTACCATAGCAAGCAGGCTGAATTTGAAGTCATAGGACTTGGTTTTGGATTCTGGCTCTGCCATTTACCATGTACAGCGTGTCCCTAAAGTCTGGACACATAGGAAAATTGACGGCAATGTGGATTTATTGCATCTAGTTCATGTGAATCTTGCAAAGCGCATCAATTTTTGTATCACAAATGATGGAAATCATATTGAAGATGTTTGTTATTTGTTAATATTCCAATTAAATAAAATGTGGTTGAAAATTTCATTCATTTCTTGAAAATACGCATTTTTGCCTATGTGTCCAGACTTTAGGAACACTCTACATATTACCTTAGATAAATCATTTAACCCCTCCACATCTGTTTCTCAGATTTTATAAAATAATACGTTTGGACTATACTGATTCTCAGGTGTCTCCCTGGCTCTAAGTTACTCATTCTCTGATCTGGTAACCTATAAATGGACTGACTTTGACATATGAGATTCATTTGGTATTTTTTTTCTTCATAGAAGGGGAGTAGGGGAGTGAATTCATACTACCATACCATTTACATTAGTATTCTATAAAATTGTTATGACTGAAGTCTTTATTAAATGTTTGTTTACTATGTACAAAGCACTGCACTAAATGCTAGGGATACAAATAGAAAAATAAGACAGTCCTTCTTCTTAAGGAGCTCATATTCTAATGGTAGAGACTACACATATTCAAGGTTTTAGCTTCAGATCCGGGGTCTTTAGGGTGCAGATGTTAATGCTTTTTCTTTGATGCTACCCATTGACAAAATCATATCAGTTTCTGATATTGAACAATTTGACAGTGGCAAGGCTTTGGTGGCAAGGTGTTTCTTTTCTGGGTCTTTGGCAGCTGTGGCTATGGAACCTTCAGGATCAGTTGTCAGGCTGTGTCTCCATTGGGGTTGCTTTCCTTGATGATGGCTGAGGACACTGGGTTAGAAACATTGCTATCCCCAAAGTAATTAGTTTTAGAACCTTAGTTTTTTTTACCCCTTTGGAATGTGAGGGGGAAAGATGGTCAAGGTGGTGGTGGTGTTTTGACCTGCTAGGCACATGCTCCCTCCTTTGTGTCCCTCAGGATACTATGCTGCTTTAGCTAGTTTGTCTTGCTTGCATTGTGTGTGGCTTTTGATCGGTAGCTAATGGGAATGGTTCGCCACTTCCGCAGATGATGACTATGATGGTGGGATTGAAGCAGGACCTGAGGGTGGGAGGTGGGATGATGCTGCCTTTTGGTGACAGTTGTTGCTCATGATGATGAGGAAGGTGCCCATCCTCCCCACCATTCCACAATGTTTCGTTCCCTCAGTGATGGCTGTGGGAGCTAGACTGGAACAAGGTCTGGTACCTTAGCTCTACTTCATTACAGATCCAATCCAATCTCGTCCATGCTGCTACTGATTCTGTATATATCTTGTATGTACATAATTGTTTGCATGTTGATTTCTTTCTTCGACAGTGGGGTTTTTGAGAACAGGAACTATTAGCTGTTTCTTTTTTTTCTTTGTGTCTTTAATACCCATTGTTCAGGTAATGTTCTGTGATTCATTTGTGGATTTGTGATTACATCACTGAATACTTGAGCCTTGGTACAATGTAAGTTCCTTGAGGGTAGGGGTAGAGTTGTTTTTTTTCTAATTTCTGTATCCCCAACTTTGGGATGATTAAAATATCTTGATAAAGGCTTATAGGAAGTCCTGGGGCCTTCTTTGGAGCAAATGTGAGAGGACATGATTGAGAATTGTAGAAGATGGGACTAGTAAAATGCAAATCATTGTGGTGGACACATGGAAGATGGTTCCCATGATGATGAGATCACAGGTAAATGGAAGTATTGAACTTAGCACTGAACACAAGACTAGAAGTATTGAATAAGGCTGTGTTGAATTCAACTAACTAGGCAGAATAGAACAGAAATGATTTGAATTCAGTATCATAGGATCTGGGTTCAAGTTTTCTTCTGTCAATACTTATGTGACATTGGGCAAATAATTTAACCTAATGGGGGAAATTTTTCATCTCTAAAGTAAAAGTGTTGTTCTAGGTGACCTCAAACTACAATCCTACAGCACTAAAATCTCTTATACCTGTAAATTTATCATCTAATGGTGATGAGCGAGTTTGTGAAATTCTTCTCTAAAATTCAGGTGTACCATTTCTATGGAATTCCTTTGCTTTACCAACCTTTTTACAATGTTCTTTTCCTTGTGTAGATTTTATTTTTGTACTTATGAAATTATCTAATTCTATCTTGCGTTACACAGGCAAGTCACTTAAAACTGTTTGCCTCAGTTTCCTCATCTGTTAAATGAGCTGGAGAAAGAAATGGTAAAAACTCCAATAACTTTGTCAAGAAAACCCCGAATGGAGTCACGGAGAGTCAGACATGACTGAAAAATGACTTTACAACAAAAATCTTACATTGTGCAGATATGTTTATGCCTGAGATAGCTAAGTTCCATGATGTCAGGGATCCTGGCTCAATTAATGCTCAATGAATGGCTCAATAAATAGACATTTGTTAAAGAAAGGAAAATAAAACCTGGAAATAAATACTGAAATTATTCCAGATTTTTAAATGACTTTTTACTCACAAGGCTCACAATGACTTCAAAGGGGGCTCTCTTCATTGGAGGTTTATAGAAAGGTGTCTATGAATAGTGAACCTCTCACCAGTAAGTACAATGGATTATTGAAATTCCCCTTGAAAGCTCCTCTCAGACACAGAAGCTGTTTATTGAAGAAAACAAAGAGTGAAAGTATACCTGCTCTTTACATTACTGATTTAATTTATAAGGGGGTCAAAATGTCACTTCCTTCTCTAGAAACAGTTACACAAACAAATGATTTCTAAGCAAGAAGCACAATCATTTATTTTTCTCTATTTGTTCTATGAGCAATTCAGCATATTGAATTAGAGTACTCACCTAAACTTCAGAAAGAGCTGGATTCAAGACTTTTAATCCTTGACCTAAGGAAATCATTTAACCTCACAGTGCTCCAGGTGACTTTGTAAGAGACTAAGTTAATGAACAGGTGTTCATCTATTTAATAACAATGAGCATTTAAATACCACTTTAAGATTTACAAAGGGCTTTTCATATGTTATAGCATTTGATCTTTATGACAACCCTAGGTGGTAGGTTCTATTATAATCCCCATTTTACAGATGAGAAAATTAAGCCTTAGAACAGGCAAGTGACTTGTTCAGGATCACACAGTATTTTCCTGAAGCAGGATTTGTTAACTCAGATTTTCCGGGCTCCCAGTGTAGAACATTACTAACTGCACCACAAACTGAACTAGAAAACAGGTGGAAATATGTACTCTAGGTTCTTCTTGGGGACTTCCCAATAGGAATAAAATGATGGGTATGGCCACTCCCAAACTACTTGTTATTTATTCACTTTGTTTTTCAAGGAAACATGACTGGTCTGATGGCTCTTACATCAGTACCCTAGGATTTGAAATTCAGAAATAATATAATTGATTTCAGGATTGGACCCGTGGTTTTATTGATGTAGGAAGCTCCAAGATAGGGGACTCCCTCTACCAATGCAAATCTGCATTTTCTTTGTAACTCATAAACTTAGCTGCATAGAGAATTGAGAGGATCAGTATCTTGTGAGCAACACAGATGGTATACGTCAGAGGTGGGTCTTGAACCCATTTATTCCTGATTTCAAGGTTTCTTCTCAATAATATTGCCTTATTATATAGACTTTAGGGTTTGCCCTTCCCAGATAGATTCTTTTGTAAAGGCAAACTAGTCTCCCGCTGCATCCCAGGCCATCACTAATCATCCTGACCTTTGTCTTGTCACTGGACTCTGACTCTGGAGGAGAGAGTGAGGCTGATGGCTTTGCTGAGCTCTCACTTAAATCCAATTCACTTGCAAGTCAAGACATTGCCTAACAACAACAAAGCTTTAGAATTTATGATGGGATTCCTTTACTATTCAGTGATGAAGGAAATGTATTGTTCCATTTTACAGATAAGAAAACTGAGATTTAGGGAGGCTAGTGACTTGTCTGCTGTAACATGGTAAAGTCTCAGAATTTTTGGCCAGAAAATTTGGCTTTCTGACTCCAAGCTGAGTCCTTTCTACTATACCAAAGTGCCTCCCCATAAAGTCCACTGCTTTCAAGATTTAACAACAATAACAAGGTGAAGAAGGGAAGAGGATTATTTCTCAGTATCATTCATGGTCAGCCCCCCTACTCTATTGGCATCTTAATTAAATCACTATTAGCAAAGTTTCCCTCTACCCTGCTTATCTCAATTACCATTTATTGACTGAATTGGATTGTGGTGAACAAGAAAGCTAGAAAGCTATCTTCAAAGCTGTATCTAAATATTTGTTGAATGTTGATTCTGCCCTGAATGTGATCCTGAAATCTGATAGAAAAGATGATTCAACAGTAATGCCTTTGTGCCTGTCTCCCACTTCTCATCTAAGATCCATTTATAAAGTGATAGCGAAATTGCCTGTATAAACCATTGAGCGTCTCAGTATCTTTGTCTCCTGAGGCATAATCAAGAAACATGGATATGTATCTGGGCCCAATTTGGACCATTTAGGGCCATTCAAAAATCAATTCAAATGTCAACACTCTATAATGGAAGGGAAAATGTCAATTTTCTTTGACTAAACAAAACAATAACACTCATTAAAAGGTACTTGGAAGGCAATGGGGTTTCAAGGAAGCATAACTAATTCCTAATGCAGCAAGAGTTGGTGTTCTTCCCTTATTTCAAATACATAGCCATAATTCATATGGGTTAAGTGACCCTAACCAATTAATTCAGCAATCATTTGGCTGGGCTAACTGGGCACATGCAGATTGGAAGTACCTATATAGACCAAAATACAAATAGTATCAGAGAGAGATCTTTAAGGATCATAGGTAAAGAAGGTAATCAGTCTCTAAGGAAATAGAGAAAAAGGAATTAACCCTTTAGTTTATTCTTCTATCAAGGGAACATGGCTAGAACAGATAAAAAGGATCTTACTACTACTCTAAATTTTAGAGTACTTAAGTGTTCAACTCAGTAAACATTCAACAACAAAAAAAATCTATGAAAGAAAAAATAGATAATCTGATAGATAATAGATAAAAATAGAAAATCAAATCGATAATTGTTGTTACACTGAGCTTACTCATCTCTGTGACTGGTTTTTGGTAACAGTTTTCTAAACTAAGGAGGGTCTTAAGCTTGATTCTGAGGTCAGGGTATGACTGAAGATAAAAGGTCCCTAGATGTATTCTTTATCTAGTTCACCCTCTCATTTTATAGACAAGGAAACTGAAGCCCTCAGAGGTTAAGTGGCCTGCCAAAGGTCACACAAGAAGCAAGCATCAAAGGTAAAATTTGAAACCTAGATCTCTAAATCCTGGAACAGTGAGCTTTTCACCATGCCAATTTGTCTCTGCTTGACTAAGCTGCAATTTACAATCCTGAAGGACTGTTCCTACAAAACTTAATCTATCTAAGAAACTTACCAAGACATACCCATCTTCAATGTACAAGTTCATGAAGAGAAGGCAAATAACAAGAAGTCCTAAGAATGACACTGCTGAACGTTTCCGCAAGCATCTCATTTTATCCAGCGTTATCAAATGAGTCTCATTTGAAGAAATACATATGTTGTCTCCTAAGGCAGAAAAGCGTAGAATTACTTAGTTAATTTTGCTTGCCACTTTTTATTAGCCTCATGCATTAAAAATCTGTACGGTGAAGAATACATCATACAAACTTTAAATTCAAATTAATTTTCTAATTTCACATGGAAAGATGACATGAATTAAAATGAGGCTTTTGCATTTTAATTGTTTAATCCACAGATGTTTATTAAGTACCTACTGAGTGCCAGGAACTATACTAAGATGCATATGTATCATGAGTCCTGCATACCATGTCCTGTATACTAGGTGGCACAGTGGGTAGAGAGCACTGAACCTAGAGTGAGGAGGATCTGAGATCAAATCCAACCTGGGACACTTACTGGTTCTATTACCCTGGACAAGTCAACCTCTGTCTACCTTGATTTTCTCAATTTTAAAATAGGAACAATAATAGTGCCTACCTCCCAGGGTTGTTATGAGGGTCAAACTAGGCAGTATTTCTGTGTATAGTAGACATTAGTACAGTGCCTGGCACATAGTAAGCACTTAATAATGCTTACTCCATTACCTTCCTCCATCTATATTGTAATAGGTGATAAATATACTATCATTCCATACAAAATAACTAACTTACAAACACATACATGTGTGTATAGGTATACATACCTATACACACATACACACACACACACACGATTATCACAACCCCTGCTTTTCTTCAGTTCCATCGCCATACCCTCACCTCCACAAATCCTGACTTCTGTTCCTTTTAGGAAGCACTGTGGAAAAAAAATAATAGGCTCTTTAAAATAATATCTAGGCTCACAAAATGAAGTGGAGATGCCTCTTTGCACATCAGGAATACCTTAGAGGAGTTGACAAGGGGGCAGATATTTTTCTCCTTACAAGTGGGGCTAGTCTGTCCCAAAATAGCTTGCATTTTATTATAGAATCTGAAAACTAGAAGGGACTATAGACATTATTAAAACCCCATCCTCCTTTTCCTCATGCTATGTGCATTTTCCCTAGTTCTCTTTATGACAGTGCCTGAAATTCTATCATTCAAAATTTATTTCAATTAACAAGCATCACCTTAAAAAGAAAATGTCATAAGAAGGGTACAGGGATTCCATAGTCATTCACCTTTTTTTGTTGTTGAATTAATTCAATGGATTATTCCCTGAACACCCAAGTTCCTCTGTTATGAGAATGGGATTTGGGATTTTGATTGAAGTTAAGGAAAGAAGTAAATTGGAACATGCAAAAATTTGGGGTATGGTGTATCAGAAAAGGGGTTTAGGATCACATGAGGTTATCTTAACACCTAAAGGGAAAATCACTAGAAGGCAGAAAATATATGCAGAAAGGGAAGAAGGATGTGCAGAAACAGTTAATTTTTAAAAAATTGTTTAGACCTAGCCTTTTATCTAGGAAATGGATTGAGAAACCTTCTCTTTGCTATGGAACACATAGGAACATACATAGAACTACACCTGGAAAGGACCTCAGTGGTCATCTGGTGCAATCACCTCATTTTACAGATGATGAAATGGGGCTCAGAGATGTTTTGTGACTTGCCAAGGGTCTTCCAACCAGTGTTTTGCTTCTAGAACTCAGCTCATACTAAGGCATTGATTTGTGGATTGATTCATGATCTCATCAGCATTCATTCCATTGACAAAGTTCACAACCTATCCATAGCTTCTTATCCATGCAATATTTGTTCTTATTCCTCAATAGAATAACTACCCAATCTGCTAGAAGTCCTCATCGACCTTTTTAAATGTTTCCTGTATATCAGTGTAATGATCAAGCTGCTCATTTGTTATCCCTTATTCCTTGTAGACAATTCATTTACTTCCTCTTTTTTTTAACGTCATCTTTCAATAATGCAATGACTTCTGGCTAATAATACAATGACTTCTTGACCATGACCTCTGGCATAATCTTTGCTAATATATTGCCTCTTACTTATGTCCGTCATTCATGTTTCTATTTATTTTGAGTCACCTGAAATTATAATTCTTCTGAAATCATTGTATTTCCTGATTGATTACCATGTAATATTACCAGAAGAATATTTGTGTTTTTAAAAAAAATCGTTTTTTTTTTTTTTCTAGAAGGGAGCAACTTGACATCATGGAAACAAAGTCGTGTTTTCCAACTCAGCCTTCTTTTCCTGTTTAATTCTCAACTTGGTTTACTATCCATTGACAATGTTTTCATAGATATATGTGCTGAATAACTAACTAAATGGATTGGGCATCAATTTATATGTCATAATCTGGCCAATGTGCAGTTTTTAGTGATTTACTCTACCATTTATGGATGTCTAAGCACACCCTTTCTGAATAGCTAAGGGTCTTATGACAGAATTTTTGAAATGTTTTGGGTCTAAAATAAATCCCCAATCATCTATAATAGGAACATCTGATGGACAGAGTCTATCAGACTCAATAAAATATAAGCTACGTAAGAGCAAAGGTTGTGCTGTATTTGAAGTTTGTATGATTTCTGGGTAGCACAATGTATTGCACATGGCATCTGCCTAAATATCTGTTGAACTGAGTTCAATGTTTAGAGAATACTTCTTCAATCTTGACTATCCTAAATTAATACTCCATTTAATGGATCCAAGACACTAATTGAGAGACTGTAAACTCCTTGAAAGCTGAGATGCTTTCATTTTTTTTTGTTATATTCTCAGAGCCTATCATAGTGCTCAGCACATAATGGTAACTTAAATGCTTAATAATTGATTTGATATTTTGAGGAGCAGATGTCTCCTTAATTCATCATTACTCAATAGTGATATGCAGAAGACTATTAATTAAATTATCTTGGTGTTTGTGTCCATCAAAGCATTATATATAATACCAAAATATATGAGAGATATCTTATTTGAAGATAGACTCTAAGGCTATTTTAGAATATCAAATCTTTTTTTTAAAGAACAAGCAGTAATTAAAAAATCAGAGGGATCTTCTGTTTTCTATACCTCTCAGTCATTTATGCATCTATGAACATGTGGTCTTTGCTAGAAGTCCATCTGTGATATTTTTTTCCCTTTCTTATTTCCATCATACACTCAATATGTGTAGAAATCATTCTTGGAAAAACAGGAGATGGAAAAATAAATACATGTGCTACCATTTTCTGATATCTTTCATGTCACCTTTTTCTGTCCTATAAGATGAAACTGACTTCTCACTTCCTACACAAAACCTTACCTCTTTCCAACTGCCAGTACCCTCCTCCATACCCAACTGCTAGTGCCCTCCCTCCCTAACAATATTTTATTTAGCTGTCTCACATATATGTGTATGTGCATATGTGTACATATATTAGTAAATCTTATCTTGTTTTACTTTGTGTTTATTCATGTTTATGTTTTAGCTCCATCATTAGAATATAGAATCATTAAGAACAAAGATTGTTTCATACTTTCTGGTTTCATCTCCTGAACTTAGCAGTGTCTGCCACATAGTAGTGGCTTATTGTTGTTGGATGGTTGACAATAAAAGCACTCATGGATCCCTTCCCACTGTTCTCTTGGGGTATATCCTTTACTTTATCATGAAAAATCAATCTGTTTGCGTGAGTAAAACTGAATCAACTATAACATTGATCTCTTCTACTTGTGCTCAAGCCCAACTATTCTTCTTTATCCTCTTAATTGTCATTCCTACTCCATTTGGGACATTTCTACCAGCCTTACTGTAATTAACCTTGTATAGAAATGCTAGCAAATCTGTTTCACTTCCAGTGTATTTGTTATCTTTCAGGTTCATCTCTCTATGTTTTGAGAAAAGTTGACTTAATCAAGTAATTAGATAGTGATCCCCCATTAAGAATACTAGCAGTTCTTGAAAGTTTTAAGAACTCTGATTAATTCAATGAGCAATTTTGACTTTCCTCACAGACAGAAGATAGTTTCAAGGTGTAGATTAAGACATGCATTTTTGGCCAGGGTGAATATATTGAATTGTTTTGCTTGACTATGCTTGTAACACAGATTTTTTTTCCTTTTCTTTTTCAGTACTTGAGAGAGATAAGCTAAGGATAGGATTGCCAAGAAAAAAATAGAAGAGAGTCATTATAGAATTTTTTTTAATGTAAAGAAGAGAAGTAACTTCAGAAGGAAATACAAGCAAGGCAGCTTTAAAAGTAGCATGTTGAATTTATTACCTATCCAAAAAAATAAACTCTATAATAGAAGTTCTTGGTTTTATAGATTTTTTTCCTGTTCTACTTTATATAGGAACAATGTTCTTTTTTTGGTGTTCATTAAATTCAGAATAAAAATAAGATAGAGAATATTAATAGTTAAGTTAATGTGTCTTGATGGTCTAAAAATTTCATGTTTCTATACCTTCTGACCCCTTTCTGCACAGTGTCCCTTTCACTGTAGAAGCAGAACGGGGCCCCCAAAAGACGCAAAGATTTTGTGATTTAATCTCTTTCATTTGTTACTATGAGCAAATGTTCCATTATCTAATAGTGGTCAACCTTGTTGTGCTGATCCTAAGCTGGTGCTCATAAAACAGATACAATCTTTCACCAAGACAATTCTTGAAGAGTTTCTAGCTTGGTTACACTTGACATCCATAACTTTTTATTTTTTTGCTTTTTGGCAAGGCAATTGGGGTTATGTGACTTGCCCAAGGTCACACAGCTAGTAAGTATGTCAAGTGTCTGAGACAGGATTTGAACTCAGGTCCTCCTGACTCCAGGGCCGGTACTCTACTCACTGTGCTACATAGCTGCCCCACATCCATAACTTTTGATAATCCAAGGTCCCCCTCCACAGCACAGTAATACATTGGATTAGGGGTTCTGTGAATGTTAGTCTAGGAATGTAATCATCATTGAAAGCTTTGTTTTTGATGGCAAAAAAGTATTCCAAGTTCCAAATGACTGCTTTCCAAATGTACCTTCAGAACATAGTTCATGTATAGTTGTGGACTGTCAGTACAAGCAAACCAACTTTGTTTTATGAGGTTTTCAGCTGGATCCTGATAATTAGGATGTAGACATTGGATTAATCAATCATCTGGTAGAAAGTAAACTTTTGTCTTCTTTGCCTGGATAGAAATGCAGAAACAGGGGCAGCTAGGTGGCGCAGTGAGTAGAGCACCGGCCCTGGAGTCAGGAGGACCTGAGTTCAAATGTGGCCTCAGACACTTGACACACTTATTAGCTGTGTGACCTTGGGCAAGTCACTTAACTCCAATTGCCCTGCCTTCCCCCCTCCAAAAAAAAGAAAAAAAAAGAAATGCAGAAGCATAATTAAGGCTTCGTATACATGTAAAAGGTACCTTTGATATAGCTGAATAATAAAATATATAACATTTGATTAATCACTATGGGGAACAATTATAATTGAGTTGTTTGGCCAGCCAAACTCAAATAGAAATGGGGAAACTAAGTCATACGTAAGCGTTCCTATGGGCTGCATATTGACTTGAAAAATCACATGTTAACATTATCTATGTTCTAATGTATGTGTGTATATTTATGTATGTAAGCGTATATATGTGTATGTATATGTATAGATATGTGTATGAGTGTGTGTGTTTCACTGGCACTAAGGAGTGTTGTGGGCTGCATGTTTGATACTACTGGTATAGGTCCAGGTATAAACCAATTATCGACTGATTCTCTCAGCTTTTGAGTAAAAATAGAGGTGAAAATGACTCTGCCAAGATAATGCACCCTTGGAAAGTCTTCTCTTTTATCTAACATTTAGGCCCAAATCATCTGCAATATTTATTTTCATACTTCAAGCATAAACATCCACAAAAACATTTAATTTCAAGAGTTTTGCAAAACCTTACTGGATCGAAAACAAATCATGAAGCAAGAAAATTTTCAATGAAATTGCTTCCTTATACATATCAAAATATGAAATAAGTTAGAGCTGAAAACTTCACTGACACATCACAGAATAAATTATGATCATATCGTCTTAACCTCAGCTAAAAAGGGATATAGTTTAGGTCTAGCAGATAGGTGATTTTGCAAATGGGATTAAGGAGATGAATAAAAAAATGGAATTAGATGATATCATATGTATGTATATATACTTGTGGGTATGTGTACATTACGAAACGAAAATATTTTGTAAAGCTTGTCAGAAATGATGCTAAAAATTGGGACCAAAAAAAATAAAAAGAAAAAATAAACTATCAGGAGCCCGTAAATATTTTGTATAAAAATAGGGAAGGGCTATTTGTTAGTTCAACACACTCTCTTTTAATGAAAGAAGCAGATGCGTTATTCTAAAATTTTACCACATATTTGCATGATATTAATGTAGTATAAAACACTAAAGTCTGGAAATAATAGCTTCCATGAATAAGGAGGTAATATAGGAATTGATAGATCAGCTGCATCCTGCAGATATGTCTGGCATGTGTTCAGTTCTGAGTATCACATTTAATAAAGAACATTGATAAGTTTCTAGGTTTCACATTCTTGGCATATGAGTGATGGGGACTGGGGTTACATGAGTATGTATTGAAGCAACTGGTGAATTTTAGCTCAGAGCAGGGCTGTCCAAAATGTGGCCTACCGGCCTCATGAGGACTGCAGTGTGATTTATGCAGCCCTCCTACAAACATAGAAATTTACATAAATGCTTTAGTAAATGAAGCTGAGCTACTGCAGAGCTCTCACTTAAAATGGCAAATCAAAATATATTATCTATTGTTTCAATAAAAACCTAAGGTTGGATAGCCCTGGCTTAGATAATAGGAAACTGAAGGAAACATAATAATTATTCTCAATTCTCTCAAGGACTATCCTGGGGAAGCAAGATTAAGTTTAGTCTATTTGACTCCAGAAAGCAAAGCTAGACACAATAAGAAGAATTACAAAGAGGAAAATGCAGATTGCTTATAAAGGATGAGAAGATTTTTCCTTATATTTTTGGATAAGTAACAGGTTTTCATTTGTTGGAGGTGAGTAAAGGATAGACAATAATTTGTAAGGTATGTTAGGAGATTCTTTTTATAGTATGCATATAGGGGAATTCTTTTAAAGATAGGGGACTTTAAACTCTGAAATTCTGCATCTTCAAATGATATGAAAGATGCTCTATTTAGTATGCTGTTTATCTTTAAATCAAAGCTTGCTGTAGCTTTGCTTTGTTTTTGGTAAAGTGACTATTTTTTAACACTACAAATACTTATTTTTGGCTACATACTTTGCAATGGATGTAGGGAAGGAATCCTATTACTACCCTTAAAGGAGGCCCAAACCTTGGTTCTTTTTGCTGGTTCTCTTTTGCCATAATTTCTCAGTGACTTGGTCCTCCATTACCCTGTCTTTTCCTATGGAAAAGAACATAGGCTCTCCCCAGCCCCTGCATTTCACCTTCCATTTAAAAACAGCGATGTATTTTATTTTGAGTGTATTTAAAGGAATTAAATAAACACACTGTGAAAATATACATGTGGGACCAAGAAGGGAGATAGATGTCCATGCTTCATTCCTGGCACGTAATAGGTATTTAATAAATTCTTTTTGACTAAGGAGAATACAGAAATGTTGATATATCTTAAGAGTTAGTGTTGATCCTATATACACAGGTACATTGATTTAACCCTATTTCTGATTTTTTTTCCTATTTTAATTAATTGGCCTCCCTCTTCTGAGTCTTCTTTTCATGTCGATTAATTTCTAGCCCATGGTTTTGGACTGGAAAACTCATTACATTGCTGTGCCTCCAAGAACCTTTTCCAACTCTTACTTGATGGTTTACTGGCCCCTCTAGACAAATTTACGTAGGCTGCAGACATGCAAGACACTTAAATCCAGTTCCTTTGTTCTGGACACTTGCACTGAAATAACATAGCTATAGACAGTCTTTTCAGGTGAAGGAAAATGTAGGCTTCTTGCCACAAGGGTCACACTTGTTTTTTTCACCTTTTTCAGTTCCATTGTACACATGTCATGTTGTGTGCACACTGCCTACCTGACAACTAAGTTTCTTCTACCTTTTTAAATCCTTTTCACTTGGTGGTGCTCCAACGAGATTTCTATTCCTGAGACTCTCTGGCTGGTCTGTCTTCTTACTAAAACAGATTTAGGCCACAACTTGAGGGAAATGAAAACTGGATGCTTTCTCCCTACCCCACCCAGTCCCAGTCCACCTGGTTTTTCTCCTTTTTGTGTATTTTTTTTTGAGTTTGTTAATTAAAAATTCATGATATTTTTGTACCATTCCATCTTCCATACCAGGTGAATGGATGGTGCTTTAACAAAGATCTAATTGTATTATTTTCCTCCACAAGAAGCTTTCTGTTATGACTAGGATAAATAGAGAATCCTTGGTTTTTCATTTAAAGGCTTTTACAACCTAGTTCAAATTTGCTATTGCTTCTGGAAGTTTTTCCTTTTTTTAAATTTCTTAAAAATATTTTAAGCCTATTTTGCTTTAATATCACCTTTATCTCCCAATCCATCTTTTTCTCTCCCCTTACCCAAAGACATCCTATAATTAAAAAGAAAGTTAAAAAAGTGTTTGCAAATATAGTATATGGACTACAACCTATACTGTACTCTTTCACACTCAGAGCAGCCCCACCCACCCAAATACACAATTTTGCACGGAAATAAGGGGAAGGTAATTTTTCATACTTTTTTCCAACCTATTTTGAGGCAGAAACCAGGTTTTATTATTATTACTATTGTTATTATAATCTTTCTTTTCATTTATATTATGGAAGTCACTTTGTATAATTTTCCTGATCATGCTTATATGATTTCGCATTATTTCATTGAAGCATTCCAATGATTATATACATTCCTCATAATTATCATTTCTGACACTTCAGTAGTAATCCATAAAAATCCATGTACTGTCATTGGTTTAGCTATCCCACAATCAACATGTGAAGAGACAATATAAACTTATTAAATTAAATTATATATTGTAACCAGGTTAAATTTTTATGAGGGTTGCATAAGAAACCATGTGAATAACAAAGCCAAAGAATTCATGATTCTATTAGAAAAAACAAAGTTCTTGCAAAATATGGCACCCACCTTTCTTAAATATTAAAGTGTAGAAAAATAAATAGACCTTTCCATGGTATGTCAACTAGTATCTATTTAAAACTAGGATTTAGCATGACCTATAATGGAGAAATTCTTGAGGCATTTCCAATAATATAAGGGATGAAACAAGAATTTCTACCATAGTTGTTTGATGTATTTATAGAAATATCAGTTATAGCAATAATGCAAGAAAAATATATTAAGGAAAAAAGTACTGGGAAAGAAGGAACAGGATTATGGATTGTTGTTATTATGCAGAACAAATGGTAGCTTACTTAGAGAAATCAAAGAATTCTACTAAAATATGAAATAGTAGCTTCAGTAAACGATCAAGACATAAAACAAACACAAACTCATTAGTCTATTATGCATTAACAAATGAAAAGAAAAATTCAATTCAAAATAACAGAATATATAAACAACTTAGAGTACATATTCACCAAAGCATTCAGAAATTATACGAGTCAAACTATGAAACACTTCATAGAATAAAAGGAGGGGAGACAAATAATTGGACAGATATTAATCGTATAGGTTTGGGCCATGTCAATATGAAAAAATTGCACTATTACCTACGTGGCAAATCAATGCCATATCAACTAGACTATTGAAGGGTCATTTTATTGAACAAGATGGAAGAGATATTAATAAAAATCATTTACAGAAATAGTTAGGATTCTTAATGAAAATTATAGGAGGGGGGAGGAAGAAAGTCTAGCAATTCCAACTCTCAAGCTATATTTCATTAAAATAATATTAAAACAAAAATATGTATAGCAGCACCTTTTGTTGTAGCAGTGAATTGTAAAGAAAAATAAGTGGGGGTATGCCAAAATAAATTATTATATATGAATATAATGGAACATTATTGTTCCATAAGAAATGATGAAAAGAATAAATTCAGAGAAATCTAAAAGGAATTGAGGAACACCAATAAAAGAGTTAAGAAAATAACTAAACTATAATATAGGAAAACAACTTTGAAAGTCTTAAGAATGTTGAGCAAAATAATGGCAATCATGACTCCGGAAGACTAGTGAAGAAGTTTACTTGCCAGTTTGGGGCAGAGAGGGGATGGCCTATGAAAACACTTGGAATAATAAGGGATGCTGACATATAAAAAAATGCAATTCATATATTATTTTATTTATCCACGAGTGACTATCAGTGTCTTCATTGAATCATTAGAGATTATTTGAATGTTTCAAAGAATGGAATTATAGTAAAACACATTTTGTAGCAAAAGTGACTATAAATTGGCTGAATATTTGAAGGCATTTCAGGATGCCACAGAGTCACACAGAGGGGTTTCCATTTTCATTTTACACGAATATTAGTTGTATGAGATTTTTGGTGACTTTGGATAAATAAGTGGTTACTATATATCCAGGACTGCATCACAACCTTTGGTATAATCATATTTAAGTAAATATACAAGACAAATATGTTATGTTTTATTCTTCTCTCCCCAACGCATGATTCCTGTAGATTATTATTATTAAAGTATATAAGTTGTGCCCCAAGACATTCTATTCTGAGAACATGAAAGATTACTTTTTTCTCTATAAATCCTCAAGGTAATTATTCAACCAGTGCTTGGTTCTAGAAGTGCTGAAGTGTTCTAGATTATAAGAGTGGTCAGTCAAGCTAGGGATTTTCTTCAGGTTGTGCTTTGTTTTATGTTTCAGTGGAGCCAAGTGTAACAGGATGAACTAGATGTACTAAGACATGACAATGAAAATTAAAGTCTAAGAATTTCACTTCAAGTGTCTAAATAACTGAGTCAGAACTAGTGTCAAGGTTGTCTGAATGATTTCCTTAATCCCCCTCTTCACTATTTTGACATTTCCATGGTGTTATGAAAACGAGATAGTCGATGTTGATGATTGGTGATACTCCTGATGTCCTTGTGCAATACCTCATTATGGTATGGTGTGAACCTGGGCTTGCAAAGGCTAAGGCAATAGGTTACAAGCTTTGGTAGGATTTAGAAACTTAGAAAGGCTTCTAGCAATGGATACTTTGGCTATCACCTAAGCACCAACCTTGCTGTTCTGAAAAGCTCATTACCAGTTTGGCCAAAAGGTGTGATTTTATTTGCTTTCTCTCTCTTTTTCCCCCCTCTACTAAGTCATAGAGAGGCTATGGTTTGCCTTGACTGAGGAAGTACCCATATTGTTGCTGCTAGCACTACTGCAACTACAATACTTACTCTGTGAACCTGTGTATGTCATTTAATCTCTCAGTGTTCTATGCAGCTAAGATTACAAATTATATAGTAGGTGAGGAGTTAATGCTGGCAGAGGGAGTTTCAGTCTAGCCCCTATCTTGATATTGATATGAGGAGAAATTTGTAAAATTGATGAAGATTAACAATTTTATCCATAAGTTATACATACAGGGTGCCCCCAAATTCTTAGTAGAGTTTTAGGCTATTATTAAAGCCCTCACTCATTCTATCTCCTCTGTCCCTCCTTACTTTTCCCTCTCCATCTCCTCCTCCTCTTCTTCCCCTTACCCCCTATTCTCCCCTCCTGTATGCATTGATCATCCTTATGAATCTGCATGTGTGTTTATGTGCATATCTCTCTATATGCATATATATGTATGTCTATACACACATGTCTATATGCATATATATCTACATATTGTTCAGTCATATCTGACTTTTGGGACCCCATTTGAGGTTTTCTTGGCAAAGATACTGGAATAGTTTGCCATTTCCTTCTCCAGCTCATTTTACAGATGAGGAAAGTGAGGGAAACAAGGTTAAGTGACCTGCCCAGGGTCACATAGCTAGTGTGTGTATGTGTGTGTAGACATACACATATACATTTTTTTCTTAGTGTGACTTTACTTCTTAAGGACAGGCTTTAATTATTAACTATTATTTCATTTTTGTTACATGCCAACATTTAAAATAATATGAAACAGTTATGATCATGTTAAGGCAAAAAGGCCTGGGAAAGTGTCATTTAAATTCCAGATGCCAAAATGTCATTGAGGCATTGGTTGTTTACACAGTTTGGCTAGCATTGTTTCTTTTCAAGAAGTCCATTTCCAAACATAATGTTTCTTATGTTGAAGACATTTTAAAGTGTATTGCTTGTGAAAGGATGCTCTGATAATTTACTTTTTAAAAATGGTGAATTGGAATGAAGCTGAACAACAAAATTTCGACCTGGAAAGGACCTTATAGAATCGTTATCTTGGTGAAATCTCCACATTTTACAGATAAGGAAACTGATTTCCAAAGAGATTAAGGAACCTGCCTGTGGTCATACAAATGTTGAGTTGTAGAATGAGTATTTGAAGATGTCTTTTTTTCTCACTCAGTCTGTCTTCTTTCTCTTACACTGAGCTGATTACATATGCAATTTTAAATTATAACATGAGGATATTAAACACAGCAGGCTACATAGTACTATGCAGTGCCAGGTGGTGTTGCTAGTCATTATCCTGAGGTGATTCAACAAGAAATATCAGAAGCTGGGTATTCCCACATTCTCCCTGGCACTTATATACCTCCAACCTACTGGGTTGAAGTACTTAGGAATTATTGAGCTCTCTATGCTTCTCAGAGAGTAGATGACTTTGTATCCTACAGCTCTGCCTCTGCAGGGCAGAGCTGACTCACTGTCCGGAGGGGGGTAGTGATATGGATTTACCCAAAATGAAATTAGCTGGAGAGCCCTCACCCCTGGAAAACTTCAATATGCTATATGCATGTGCCCTTGGCACCATAGGATTTGCTTCCCTTAATAATGGACAAGCTTTCTTAACTGCATACAGTACTTTTACTGTCAAAATGTTTTTTTTTTCCCAGTTCAGATGTACATTTTTAAAATTGTAGATAATTTCCAATTAGGACCTATAATTGATAGATTAGCAAGTGTTCTACAACTTACAATGCTAGAGAGTTATCTCGGAGAACAAGAGTTGTATGCCTCTTGCTTAGTACCACTTAAGTAGCATGTTTCTAAGGTAGCACTTAAACCCAGATTGTGCCAGTTCTGAAGGCAGCCCTCAATCCACTGTGCCATTCTTCTTCTCAGCATAAAACCAACTCAGCTGTAAAACATAAGAGCAATGAAAAAATGTATAATAAAACTTCTCCTTGGTGCTACTTCTGGAGTCTTTTCTCAGATGTGATACCCAGATAATAAATGTCTCTATATAATCAAGAATCTTAGGAAATAGTCCATTCAGTTTTCCCTCTGGATAAAGGAATGTGGATCATACAAAAAACAGGGTGTCCCTAAAGCTGGGCACATAGACAAAAATGCTTATTTTGAAATATTTTTTGGAATATTAACAGACCTTGGCCCCCTTGACTTCTTTTTCTGGAATATGCTAAAGTAGAAGGTGTACTCAATGAAAATCACAGATGCAACACACTTGATTGAATGCATAAAGAATGAATGTGCTAAAATTGACGGCAATGTGGAATTATTGCATTGAGTTCATGTGAATCTTGCGAAGCGAATCAACCTTTGCATCACAAATGATGGAAATCATATTGAATATGTTATTTTTAATAATCAAATTAAATAAAATGTTGAAAATCTCATTCATTTCATTTCTTGAAAATGCGCATTTTTGCCTATGTGTACAGACTTTAGGAACACCCTGTAGTTCTGACTCTGTGCTAAATCACATATTTATTAAACCTAATGACCAGGTGTAGACTTAGAGTCTGGCTACTCAGTACTTGAGGCAAGGGCTATGTCAGGGGTGGGGAACTTGTGGCCTCAAGGCTACAGGTTTCCCACCCCTGGGCTGTGTGATTCATGACTGTATACAAAATTGAAAAATCCTAAAGATCAGCAGTTTTCCCAATTGGTAACCTGTCACCAGTGTGGATATCTGATGGTTTCAAATGAGAGATAGTTCATTTTAGAGCAGGGTGAGGGGGCCTTGGCAGTAGACTGTGGCAAGTAACATCTCCACTATTCAACTTTTGTGTGTCACTAAGTTTTAGAATTTTACTATCAAAGAATATTCCTTTCTAAGATCTTTCACATAGCTTCCTGGGCAGGGATGGGAGTGAGGAATCTTTCCTTGTTCCATAGATTTGCAGAAGGCTAGAGAGGGAGGGCAGCTTAGGTGGGACAATGGGGTAGGGTACTGGCCCTGGAATCAGAAAGACTCATCTTTATGAATTCAAATCTAACCTTAGAAATCTACTAGCTGTGCAAATTACTTGACCCTGTTTGCCTCAATTTCCTTATCTATAAAATGAGCTGGAGAAGGAAATGGCAAACCACTCCAGTATCTCTGCCAAGAAAACTCCAGATGTGGTCACAAAGAGTTGGACGGGACTGAAAAATGACTGAACAGTCATAACAACAATGCCAACAAAGGGAGATAGGAATAGGGAAACCAGTTAGTGAAAGAAGGGTGATAGATACAGATTTCCAAACTATTGCAGTATAAACTTACTTTTTAGGCATATGTTAGGATCAAGTTTCTCATTTATAAACTTCTAGTATAGTAGAAAGAGTACTGAATTTGTAGTCAGATGACCTGGGCAATCCTAGCATCCTAGGAGTTTTGCCCTAATTTTTTTTTTATGTACTTTAACACCTATTTTCTTTCATTTATAGAATGAAGATATAAGGGGTAATTGATATTTAAGTTTCATTTCAGCTCCAAAATGTGTGATCCTTTGGTTAGGTGCTAATTAAAGGGGACTAAATTCTACTATGCTCTCATTTATAGCTTCCTCTGAATGAACAAAAATGCATTCCCTCTAGAAATCAGACAAATGAAAATATACATCATTTAGTCGTTTACTAAGCCTTTAAGCACTGGTGAGGACACAAAGGCAAACATGGAATAAACCATGCTCTCCATGTGCATGTCCTGTGATTTCTTGGGTATTCTTGGGTAAGCAAACTTTCTTGGCTTGGCACCATCTCTGCTATCTTTTTTTGGAAATTATAACCCTAGAGGGTGGCCTAAAGTTGTTGTTATTTTTCGGTCATGTATGCCTCTTTGTGACCACATTTGGGGATTTCTTAGCAAAGATATTGGAGTGGTTTGCCATTTCATGCTCCAACTTCATTTATAGATGAGGAAACTGAGGCAAACAGGATTAAGTGTCTTGTCCAAGGCCACACATCTAGTGTCTGAGGCTGGATTTGAACTCAGGTCTTCCTGACTCCAGGCCTGGCACTGTGTCCACTGTGCCACCTAGCTGCTGAGAAGTACTGAAAAGTTAAATGACATTCTTTGGCTCATACAGTAAGGTCCTGGAGCTGAGTCTTTAGCCACAGGCTTTATGGCTACGTTGTAGATTTCTACCCCAAATACTCTGCTTCCTCTTTCTCATATATATAAAACACATACACACATATATGTGTATATGTATCTATATGTGTATATAATTTTGGAGGGAAGAAGGCTGGCCATTGGAGGGATCAGAATAAACTTCACGTAGAAGATGGGAACATGAGCTGAGTTATGAAGGAAGCATAACATTCTGAGAAGCCAAAGTAAGAAATAAGTGTGTGCTTGGCATTGCAGTTGGAGGAGAATGCAGAATATAGTCATATATGTGACTCTGGTCTGATCACCAAAGGGGATAAAAACTTTTGAGTAGCTTAGGTATGCTAGAATAAATGATTGCTTTTAAGCAATTTAAAGGATTAAAGGGAGGAATTTCTCTTTAAAAATACATTATTTATCATGTGTTAAAGGGAGGATTTTCTCTTTAAAAAATACATAATTTATCATGTGTTCAGTAAGGTTGCCATTGTCCCTAGAACAGTATAATTATTAATAATATAAATCATAGTTTGCATTCAATGACAGATATTATGTGACTATTCATAGAAACAATACAAGGTCCTCACCTCTTTTAAGGCGGTTACCAAAGTGGTCTAATACCGGTCCTCCTCTTTCCCCGGTGAATTAATTGCAACTATATCTTTAATGAGTAAGTGTAGACCAGGTTAAAACAGCATGAACTTGTTTTGGGTAATTCATATCCATTAAACAAGAACAACAGTAAATAACAAGTTGGGTTAATGTAGTAGGGTGTAATAGGTGGAGACATATCAGGATACAGGGAACAGAGAGGTTAACTGTGTTGCCTGTGGTCACTCAATCACTATATGTAGTAATTATAATTCCTATAATTTTATTAGAATTAGAAAACTAGAATTGCATAACTCTTAGTCCTCTGATCACAATGTTGCCTCTTCTTTGGGTGTGTGTCAGAAGGGAGAGACCATGACACCACCACCTCTCCACTGAGAGATGGGAAAGTAGAGTTTCCTCTAGAAAGTGTGATATTGTTGCTACATAAAACAGTGCTGTGGTAGTGGGTAGGTTTTCTCAAGGTAGGAAGGATGTAACCTGGGGTGAAACAACCAAGGTGAGGCAGACCTGAGGAAGATACACCATTTCCTTCCTTCCTATTTTAACTATTTTTTTCCTAATTGAGTCCTGTGATCAGCTCCTTCTTTCTTTTGAAGAAGTATACATGCAATAAGCAGCTTTTCCATTGTGGTGCCCTGAGGCAAAGGGTCACACCCCCTGTTCTAGTGATAGCTCTGATGGAAAACATGTTGAGTGATCTGAAACTGAATCACATGGCTAACATTCAGTAAATAGGTTTAGTCATGTTGGTAACAAATTAATCCAAACTAAAGGTTAGCAATATTTTGGATCCCATAGCAAATGAGATGATAGCTGTAAATTATTTAACACAGTGCCTGGCATGTGCTTAATAAATGTTTGTTCTTATCCCTTTCAGCCCCAAACATGTGAGGTAGTAGCTTTGGCTCTTTTTTTATGAGATTTCTTCTATGAGTGTAAATCAGCTTAATTATTGTGTTTGGATTCATAGAATCATAGCTCTAAAACAGAAAAGAATGACAAGGTCAATCTTATCCTTCCATATCATGTTACAGGTGAGGAAACTGAGGCCCAGAGGGGATGAATGACTTATCCAAGGTCATCATCATAGCATCAGAGAAGGGATTTAAATTCAACTTCTCTGACTCCAGAGCTGGTACCCATTTCACCCGTTGTAGATGCTATCGGGGACTTCCTTTAAATATTTGATTATTGGATTTGGAATCTTTAGCCCTTCTTTTAGATCCGGGCTCCACTATTACTCTCTATGTAATCTTGGACAAGACACTTACTCTAAAGTTTAGGCTTCCTCACTGCAACATGAAAGCACTGGACTCTGATTTCCAAGGTCTCTAATTGCTTTTGATCCAGTGATCTACCATACACAGAACATAGCTGAATAAATAAATAACATATTTTCTGTATAGGTATGATGGCTAGGAATGATATTTTTGATTTGGAGAAAGGAGAATTAAGATAAAATCCTCTCTTTGTTATCTATTCCCTCTAACAACACAGGTAAAACCTCAATCTCTCAGTCTTAGTTGTCTCAAATATAAAATTTAAATATTAATATACTGCCTACTTCACAGGGCACATGGAGAAAACAAATAATCTTTGGAAACCATAAATATCCATAGAGCTATGAATTATATTTCTCTTCTCATTTCATAGAAGCTTCTGACTTACTGTGAATTTCTTTGATAGACTGGTAGCATTACAAGAATGTTAAAAAAAAAAAAGCTTGAAAGATATTGACCACTTTCAGATTAAGCTAATTGAGGAAAATTATTTTCCACTTTATTATATTGTCTTTAATTTAATAAAATCAAAATTATCCATTTTATATTCTGCAATGCTCTTTATTTCTTGTTTGGTGACAAATTCTTCCCTTTTCCATAGATCTGACAGGTAAAATACTTCATGCTCCCCTAATCTGCTTATGATATCACCCTTTATGTATAAATCATGTACCCATTTTGAGCTCATCTTAAGATAGATTGTAAGATGTTGGTCTATATCTAGTTTCTGCCAGACTGCCTTTAAGTTTTCCCAGCATTGTTTATTTTGGGGGAGGGGAGCGGGGGAGTCAGATAGTGAGTTCTTGTCCCAAAAGCTTGGATCTTTGGGGTCATCAAACATTAGATTATTTTTGTCATTGAGCTGCTGTGTATTGTGTACCTAATCTGTTTCTCTGATCCATGACTCTATTTCTTAGCCAGTACCAGCTAGTTTTGATTATTATCACTTTGTAATGTAGTTTGAGATCTGGTACTGCTAGACTACCTTCCAGTACATTTTTTTCCATTGTTTCTCTTGATATTCTGGACTTTTTGTTCTTCCAGATTAATTTGGTTATTTTTTCTAGCTCCTTAAAATAATTTTTTTGGTACTTTGATTGGTGTGGCACTGATGAATAAGTAAATTAGTTTAGGTAGAATTGCGATTTTTATTATATTGGCTCAGCCTATCCATGAGTAATTGATATTTTTCCAATTACCTAGATCTGACTTTAGTTTTGTGGAAAGTATTTTGTAATTGTGTTCATATAGTTCTTGGGTTTGTCTTGGCAGGTAGAATCCCAAATATTTTATATTGTCTAAAGCTATTTTAAGTGGGATTTATCTATATCTTGCTGCTGGATTTTGTTGGTAAAATATAGAAATGCTGGTGATTTATGTGGGTTTATTTTATATCCTGAAATTTTGCTGATGTTAATTATTTCAACTATTTTTATTTAGTTTTCTAGAATTCTCTAAGTATACCATCATATTGTCTGCAAAGTGTGAGATGCTTATTAACTCATTCCCTAGTCTAATTCCTTCAATTTCCTTTCCTTTTTTTATTGCTATGTAGCTGGCATTTCTGGAACAATATTTAATAATAGCAGTGATAATGGGCAACCCTGTTTCACCCATTATCTTATAGGAAATGCTTTTAACTTATATTTGGTTTTAGATAGATACTACTTATCATTTTAAGGTAAGAACAATTTATTTATATGGTTTCTAGTATTTTTAATAGAAATGAGTGTTTTATTTTATGAAATTTTTTCTGCATCTATTGATATAATCATGACTTTTGAAGTTTTTGTTATTGATATGCTTAATTATGCTGATAGTTTCCCTATTATGGAGCCACCCTGCATTCCTGATATAAATCTCGTGTGGTCATAGTGTGGTCTTGGTGATATATTGCTATAATCTCCTTGCTAGTATTTCGTTTATTTTTTTGCATCAACATTCATTGTGGAAATTGTTCTATAATTTTCTTTTTCTCTCCTTGTTTTTCCTGGTTTAGGAAACAGCATCATATATATGGAATAAAAAAGGAATTTGTGACTTGTTCTTTGCCTATTTTTCCAAATAGTTTATATAGTATTAGCATTAATTGTTCCTTAAATGTTTGGTAGAATTAATTTGTAAACCCATCTGGTCCTGAGGATTTTTTCTTAATGAGCTTACTTATGGCTTGTTCAATTTCTTTTTCTGTAAGAGGGTTATCTAAGGATTTTATTTCCTCTTCTATTAATCTGGGTTATATGTGTGTGTATACATATATATATGTATATGTATGTGTGTATATATATATATATACACACATACACATATGTGTATAATTTCATCTAACTTAGATTATTAGATTTATTGACATATAATTGGGCAAAATAGTTCCTGATAATTGTTTTAATTTCATCTTCATTGGTGGTGAATGTAATGTTTTCATTTTTGATACCAATAATTTGGTTTTCTTCTTTTTTATAACTAGTTTGTATTTTTTTTCCATAAAACCAGCTTCTGTTTTATTAGTTTAATGCTTTTCTTATCTTCAATTTTTATTAATCTCTCCTTTGATTTTCTGAATTTTCAAATTGGCTTTTAATTGTTTTTTTTTTTAATTTGTTCTTTTTCCAGGTTTTTTTTTCTGTCATATGGTTGAAAAAATAACTCCTAATGATTGCTTTAATTTTATTTTCTTTGGTTGTGCTTGTATCTTTTTCATTTCTGTTACTAATTGTTTGCCCTTATTTCTTGTTTTCTTTTGTTTGTTTTTATCAATTTAACCACTCATTTCTAAATTTTATTGGTTTTTTAGCTTTTGTTTTTAATAATTTCTCCTTTGATTGTGTTTAATTTAGGATTTTAAATTTGTTCTGGTTTTTTTTTAGTTGCATATCAATTAATTGATCAGCTCATTTTTCTCTCTTATTTATGCACACATTTAGAGCTTTCCATTTTCCCCTAAGTACTACTTTGGCTGTAACCTATAATGTTTGTTCTTATTGTTGTCTTTTTCTTTAATGAAATTATAGATTGCTCTATGACTTGTTCTTTGATCTGCTCATTCTTTAGGGTTAGATTTTAGGTTTCAATTAATTTTTAATGTATGCTTCTAAGACTTTTTAATGGCATCATGGTCTGAAAAGGGTGAATTTAATATTTCCTCTTTTTTGCATTTGTTTGTGGCATTTTTACTCCCTACTCCATTCTGCTACACACTTCCATTTTATGCGTGAATTTATTCCATTCACATTCAAAATTATGATTATTAACTGTACATTTCCATCCATCCTATTTTCTCTCATTTATCCTTCTTTCTCTGTCTCCCTAATCTCCTTCCCCTCCTACTTCCTTGTTGGGTGAGATAGATAGCTATACTTAATTCTCTCTCTTTCTCTTTGTGTGTGTATGTGTGTGCATGCACACACATACACACACACACACACATACATGTATTATTCCTGCTTTGAAACAATTCTGATAAGAGTCAGGTTCAAGTGTTGCCCACACCTCTGATTTTCCCTTCCAGTATAAAAGCAATTCTTTGTGTATCTCTTTTAAGTGAGATAATTTTCCTTATTCTCCCCTCTACCTTCTCCCAGTGCATCCCTCTTTCTTATCCCTTCATTTTTTTATATAATTCCAACTTAATTGACTCCATACTGTGCTCTCTGTCTACACAGAATCCTAAAAGCCCTAGTAATGATAACTTTCTTAGGAGTTACATGTGTCATCTTCTCACATAGGAATATAAACATGTTTAACTTATTGAGTCCATTGTGATTTCCCATTTTTTTATGCTTATCTTGAGTCTTGTGTATGAATGCCAAATTTTCTATTCAGCTCTGGTCTATAATTCTTTCTTTTTTATAACAAGAATGCTCAAAAGTCCGCTATTTCACAAAAATATATATATTTCCCTCTGAATAAGGGAAGGAAAACCCTCAGTTTTTTTTTTCTGTAGGTTATTCTTGGTTATAATCCTAGCTTCTTTGTCTTCCAGAATATCATATTCTAAGCCCCTTCTCCCTATCCCCCATATACTTCTTTAACATGGTAGATGCTAAACTTGTGTGATTCTACTTGTGGCTCCATTGTATTTGAGTGGTTCCTTTTTGGCTGTGTGAAGTATTTACTCATTGACTTGGGAGTTCTGAAATTTGGTGATGGGTAGATTCTTTCAATTTCCATTTTATTCTGTGGTTTTAAGATATCAGGTAGTTTTCCTTTGTAATTTCGTGAAATATGTCTGGACTCCTTTTTTGGTCATGGCTTTAAGGTGGTCCAATAATTCTGAAATTATTTCTCTTTGATGTGTTTTCCAGGTGAATTGTTTTTTCAATGAGATATTTCACAACTTTTTTTTTCATTCTTTTGACTTGGTTTTATCATTTCTTAATGTTTCATGGATAAAAGGGGTTGGTGCCGACCCCGGGGCAGTTAGGACCCTAGCACTTGGCCTGTTTCCTGGGTAAACCAGACAGGCTTAGTAGGAGTGGAACAGCAGGAGCCCAGAGGAAGGGCCTCCGCCCTTGGGAAGCCCCTATAGTCGTCCTACACATGCAGGCAGAGCCTGACAATGAGGGACACACGAACCCAGAAGGAAGGACCCAGTTGGCCATTACCTAATGCTCTTGAACCGTTGCCTAACGCAGTGCTTTGTTACTTTACTTACTGGAACATCTTTGATAGTTTGCGGGGACTTCCTGCCTCGTGTCTCACCTAGCCCATGTAGCCTGATACCATATTGCAACATTCCCGATCCTTCCCATACCCTTGTAGATACTATAGTGCAACATACATTGCAACAATCCAGATCCTTCCCATGCCCATGCTGAGACCCATACTGAAACAAAGTGCAACAATATAGCCGTACTGCAACATTGCTATCCTCTCCCACTGCAACATTTCTGCTCTTTCCCATGCTGTCATCCTCTTACCCATTGGCCACTTGCTTATGCTCACATAGTGCAAACCCTATAAAAATGGATTATTTCTCCCAATAAATCGGAGTACCTTCCATCTTGACTCCCACCTCATCATTGCGTGCCGAGACAGGTCCTTGCTGGTCAAGGACCATCACGGGTGAGAGGACCCCAACACATGGAGTCATTAGTTTCCATTTCACCAATTTTCATTTTTAAGGAGTTATTTTTCAGTAGGATTTTGTGCCTCGATTAAAAAACTTTTAATTATCTTTTCATAATTTTCTTGCTTTACTCTCATTTCTTTGCCGGACTTTTCCTCTACCATTCTTATTTTAAAATGATTTTAGCTCTGGCAGGAATTCTTGTCAGGCTTCCATCCTGGTCACATTTTTAATCCCCCTTTCAGACTTTGTATGCAGCTGTTTTGACATTGTCTTCTTCCGAGTTTGTGTTTTGATCTTCCTCATCACCATAATTGCTTTTTATGGTCATGTTCCTTTTATGCTGTTTGCCCATTTTCCCAGCCTATTTCTGGACTTTGAATTTTATGTTAAAGTTGCACTATGTTCCAGAGTCTAAGGAATTTGATGGGGAATCACTGTCCCAAGTTTCAGGCTTTTTCATGCTGCTGTTTTCAGAGCTAGTTCTGGGTGTTTGGAATTTTTAGGTGATTCTAAGGTGGTAGGATACAGAAAGAAGTATGGCAACTGCTCTCTTGGTGTGATCTTCAGGGTGCCTGTTCCCTTCTTACCAAAAGCATTCCTCTTTAACTTTGAACTGCAGCCCAGAGGTGCACATGTTCAATGGAGTTGCCAAACAGTGCCCTGTCTTGCATCCAGTGCTAGTGCAGGGATCTCTTGTAGACTCATTATTACCAGTTGCCAGATCCCATTACTGCCTCTGATTTGAGAGTTCCCAAAGCTGCTGCTGCCAGGTCCCTCAGCTGATGTTGCTGCCATGTGGGCTCTAGGCCATTCCCTGCCTCAGTGTCACATGTATTTTCTTCTGACTTCCTTAGTTGTCTTGGACTTGAAAAAAGTCTCAACCTTTTATTGGCTCTGCCACTCTAGAATTCAATTTGAGGTGTTATTTTAAAGTTGTTTAGAGGGGAAATATTAGGATGCCTTACCTGTGGTGCTTCATCTACTCTGCCATCTTGGATCCATGGATTATTGAATCTTAAATTTGGAAGGAATTTTAAACATCATCTAAACTAAACTTCTATCTTAAATATCAGTCCTCTTTATAACATTCAAAATCAGCTATCTTCTGGCCCTATTTAACTAGTTCTGGGGATAAGAACCCCTTAAGTCAGGGTTTCTCATTTTTGTTGTGATATAGCCCCTTTAATATTCTATTGAAGGTAAGGATCTCTTCTCAAATATCATATTTTCAAGTGCACAAAAGAAAAATGCATAGGATTTCAAAGCAAACCAGTTATATTTGAATACAGTTAACAAAACAAAACAAGTTCATGGACAGAACTCAGATTAAGAAGTGTAGTCTGTTCATTCCATTTTGGAGGGAAGCTTCAATTGTAATAAAGGTTTTCCTTGCATTGAGTCAAGATTTGCCCTTTTAAAATTCCTATGCACTAATTTTATTGTTCCTCTCTGAGAACAAATACATATGTGATTTCATGTGCCCTCCAATCATAACAACAACAAAAAGCAAAACAGAAAAATAGGGAACACCCACTAACCTTCAGAAGTAACGTGTGGAGAGACAGATGTTCATGCAAAAAAGGAATTTTTTAAATGGACTTACACACTTAATATGTCCACAGTATGACAGAGCAACCAATAAAGCTAAAGTGATTTTAGGCTGAATTTGTAGAATTATAGTGTGTAGAAAAAATAAAAATCATTCTATTTTGCATCTGTCTTTGTCAGACCAAAATTAGAATACTATGTACAGCATTGAGTGTTTCTTAATGAGACATTGGCAAGTCAGAGTGCATCTGGAGGAGGAACCAAAATTGTAAGGGAACTGAAATCATGTCATAAGATAAATGGTTGAAGGACCTAGGAATGGTTGATGGAACAATCAATTTCTGACATGTGATTCTATCCTTCTGTAATCAAAAGTAGAGAAGGCTTAGGGGACAGGAGAGAGAGCTGTCTTCAAAAAGGTAAAGAGCTTTCATGTGGAACAGTCATTACCTTTGTTTGATTTATTCTTAATCCTATCAGTTTTCTTGTTTTGTCAATTCTACTATCACAGTCTCTCTAATATCCTTTTCTCTCCATTGAAACAGCCTTTGTCCGATTTTGGACATGTAACTTGGATTATTATAATTGCCCTATGATAAGTAAATCTTCCTGCACTCAGCCTCTTCCCCCTGGATACCAAATTAATGTTCTTAAAAGATAGTTCTGATCTTCTGATAAGTGCCTTATCACATCTAGGATAAAGGACAAATTCCTATTTGACATTTAAAACATTCCACAGTATATACCCTCCCTGCCCCCCTCACCCCCATATTCCAGTTCAATTTCATATTATTTCCCTTTTAGCGTTATATTTTACTGCCAAACTAAATTACTGGCTGTTCCCAATACATAACATTCCATTTCCCATCTACATGCCTTTACACAAATGGCCCCCATATGTGGAATTGACTCCTCCCTCCCTTCCATCTTATATAACTTGTCTTCTTTCATGACACAGCTAAGGGTCTCTTCCTACATCGGGTGTTTCATGATTCCTACAGTTGTTAACACTCTCACTCTTGAAATTACTTTGTTTAGCTTTGTACAATTTACATATTTACTTTGTACCCTTTGATGGAAATTAAACTCCTAGAAGGCAACATTATGTCATTTATCTTTGAATTTCTTCTGCTTAACTCATTTTAGATACGGATAGATGCGTATGGAATTGAACTGTATTTTAGGGGTGCAGGAGAGATTTCTAATCACTACCACAAAATTTTATGGAGAAATAGAGTTCTCTGTCATTGAAAGTATTCAAACTGAGACTGAACTCTCACGTTTCTTCCAACATGAGTTAAGAGACTCTACCTGCTCCTCTTTCTGAAGGAATAAGAAGGAGGTAGGGGTGAGGGAGGCATGTGCAAGACAAGAGAGGAATTTATCTTAAATGCATCTCTTTTCCCTTCAGCATTAACTCTGCCACTGATGATGAAATTTCTAATCCTGATATTGAATATACTCTTGGTTAACAGAAATATCTTTTTAAAAGATAGGACTGGGTGGGTGATAGGGTCTATATGAATAGATGAACATAATTATTCCATGATCTGCACTACTTAAATTCATAAAAAAATGTAAACATTAATGTATCACTGTAATCACCTTAACCCTATTGGAAACACATGGAAATTCTAGTCTAGTAGAATAGTCTGGTAGAAAGAATCATAAGATTTTTAATTGCATCACCCTTTAGAGATCATCTTTTCCATCTCATTTTATAGATGAGGACACTCATGGGCCAAAGAGGGTGAGTCATTTTTTTTTTTCTGGAGGTGGTGAGGTTAAAGAACATGATGAGGGTGGGGGACCATATGTTTCTAGGGGTGCTTGAGACCCCAAAATACTGACACGCCAGGTCCTGCCAAATGAATTCGACTCAAGCCTTCTCAGCCAAAGAAAAAGACAAAGTTTATTAAGGATTTGCCATAATGGGTAATCTTAAGAAATCTCATTATTTGTGATGCTTCTTTTCAGAAGCAGGCCAGAGTCAATCTACTGAGCTGGATTGAATCTGAATGCCTTCATGGAGGCAAGATAAGATTTATATACAGAAAGATTGTGGGAGGGATTAAGGGGTGGTCAAGTGGTCTGGGGTGACTAGAGGAGGAGTCTAAGGAGGATCTTGGTGGGACTGGGGTGACTAGAGTTTAAGACTCCAGGAAACAAGAGAATGGGATTTTGATGGGATCAAGTGTGGGAAGCAGCTGGACAATAGAGGGCTAGACTAAATAGAGATTTGGGCCTAGATAATGTAAGGCTTATGGCCTCAGGCAAAGGCCAGATCCAGTGGGAAGATTCAGGGAGGGTTCAAGGGGGTTCCCAGAGACTGTACCCCCATCAAAGGCAAAAGATAACAGAGCTGGGATTTGAACTGAGATCCTCTAATTCCCAATTCCAACTCCACCTTCAAATGATATTTAATAAACCTGGACTGAAATCCTGGCTCAGCCACTAATATTCAGTAGACCTTGTATAATTTATTTAATCTCTCTATAACTTACTTTTCTCAGCTATAAAATGGGATGCTAACATATGATCAGTCCTTTTCAGTTTAGACTATCATCTTTCTTTTTTTTGGGGGGGGGAGGAGGGGAGGTAGGTCAGGTTAAGTGACTTGCCCAAGGTCACACAGCTAGTAAGTGTATCAAATGTCTGAGGCCAGATTTGAACTCACATCCTCCTGACTCCAGGGCTGGTGCTCTACTCACTGCACCACCTAGCTGCCCTATCACCTTTCTAACCTCTAATACATCTTTATTGAGTGCTTACTTTATTCTAGGCATTGTAAATTGCTGTACTCCTATAATTTATGTGAATGCCCTATGTGAACTGTAAGGAACTATAACTGATCACATGGTAGTAATAATTAGAAAGCCCAAATGAATTTACCTTCCCAAACCACAAACCCGAGACATCAAACATTACATTCACTTGGACTCTTAGCATTGATACGATATTCATCTGAAAGGATCCTTGCAGCCAACTGCTCAGTTGTCTGACATGTTTGCTGTACAACTCTTGTGCATCTGAATTGCTTGGCTTGCAATTCTTAATGCTTGTCCAATTTGTTTTTGTGCTTTGCTTTTTGGAAGGCTGAACATGATGCCCTGAGGGCAGTGTTCAATACTTTCTGATGGATAGAAGGAAACATGCCGACATAGCAAAAGCTTCCAAGAGCCATTGAAATGAAAGGCCTTTAAAAAAAATCATCAATGTTAAATTTTGCACAAGGGGCTCAGATATTGGTGGACCCAAGTGTCATGCTGCTCCAGTGTGAGAGAGAAAAATTCCAGTCCACTTAAACTTATCCATTTGGACATCTAGCTGGTAGTGAGCTGGAAAATTACAGTAGATAGACTAGTCCACAAGATTCACGTAGTATCCCCCAAAAGATTTACTTTATGCTTCACTTTCGGCCTACAACTAGATAGAAAATGTGAAACCATGACAGCATGTAGGTTTGCTTTTACTGAGAAGGAAGAATGGTAGCATTGAATTTGAAGTGAAGTTAGGAAAGAGACAGTGAACACCCCCTCCCCGCTTTAAACACTAGAGGAAACAACTGAAGCAAGAAATTCCATATTACTCAATTTTGAGGCAATGTGGTTTACTGGAGGGAAAGCTTGCCTTGGAATTACCAAAAGTTGGGTTCAAGTCCAGTTTCTGAAACATACTGATTCTGTGTCCATGGGTAAGTGCCCCAGGCGATTTTGTATGATCATAAGTTGTTGATCTATAATATTCTGTACACAGAAAAATTACACTAAGGATATTCCCCCCCCCTTACTGCTTTCCCCCAGCCCAGCTTAAATCCAAAAATAATGCCCCGTTCCATTAGCCCTTTGTCATTTTAAAGAATTTTTTAAGTGTTAACTGCTCAAACACTCATATTTCTCCTCTTCCTTCTCCTCTCCCCCCCTCCCCCTCTGGCAGTTGGGGTTAAGTGACTTGCCCAGGGTCACTCATGTTCCTTCTAAATATTCTCTTTTCCAGGCTACACTGGACAAAAGGTGCCTGTACAGCATACCACCAATGATGTTTTGCACACACACACACACACACACACACACACACACACACGCACACAAATGGCATAAAAAATATTTCATCCAGAGAAGGCATGTGTTTGAATGGTCTTGGGATAACCACTGAGCACCCAAGTCAAAAGGTAAGAAGATTGAGTCAAGACTGTAGAATTAGTCTGTCAGTCAATCTGTCATCTAACATTTATTAAGTACTGAGGATACAAAAAGAAGCAAAAGCCATTCCCAGCTCTCAAGGAGTTCACAGTTTAATGTGATATATAAATGGAGACCAGTTGATAAACTAATCAAGCTGAATACCAATCTAGTGTCTAAATGAGAATATAGCAATCAATGAATAAGTATTTATTAAACTCCTATTATGTGCAAAGAAATATACTGAGAGTTGCTAGAAGCAATACGAAAACAAAGTGACCCCTATCTTCAAGGAGTTGAAATTCTATCCAAACTTCATATTTAATATAATTGATCATTATACTATCAATTTTGCTGCACAAGAAGCTGTTAGAGATTTTATTTTATTTTATTTTTTGCATGTAGGTGTAAAAGGCATCAAAAGACTGCTCCAATGTTACTACCGGGAAAATACCGGTGAGATTGTATACAAACTTAGAAGTCATTGAGTAGAAAGGAAATCAGGACCCAAGCCATCCTCACCATGTCCTTCTATAGTTGAGGAAACTGGGTCTTAGTCAAAACATTTCCTCAAGAGTGAACAGAATTAATGGTAGAACCATTACCACACTCCAGTTTTGCCTGCCCCAATTTTTAGTACTTTTTGTATATCATAATTCTTCTTTATATTCTCTTTGGCCTTCATTAATGTTAACACAACTGCTATATGGACAGCTATGTACATACACATACACAGGCACATACACACACACACACACACACAGATGAATGAATGAAAAATATTGAGTGCTTACCATATAGTAACAAATGTGCTAATCTGGCACATACAAATACACTTTCTTGGCATTTAAGTAATAAGACAATTCACATTTTTAGTTTATTTGGATTTTTATTTATATCAACTTTTTTTTCTGAAGTTGACTTTCAACATTTAAAGCAATACCTTTATTAATAAAGGTTATTCTAATAACATCCTTCATTTTCAGACAAGACAACAACACTAGAGTTATAAATATGCTTTCTAGCACATGAATTTGCCAACCAGAACTTCCCTTTCTTCTATTTTCTAGGTAAGAATAGCTAAGGCTCATGACCCAAAAAAGTTTCCTCACAACAGGCCAACGAGACAGGTATTATTATCCCTCTAGTAAAGATGAAGAACTGAGGATCTAAACAGTTAGGGTATAATTTTGTCTGTCTTACATAGTAAAATTTAAGCTCTTTTTGAGAAGGTACTGTTTAATATTTGATTGGTATCCCTAGCACTTAACATAGTTCCTGGAACATGATAAGCATTTAAGATAAGGTTCTTGAGCATGTGAGTTGTCTAGGATCAAAAAATTGGTAAATATCTAAGGCAGGAATTGAACTCTGATTTCTTGACTTTTCCCATGTGCCATCATATTGACCTCCTTGGTCAGCTTTGAGGATTTTCCCTATTCATTTAGAGTCTGGCTAAGGATTTAACTGTAGGTGACAAGAGCAAGAGTTAACCTTTATATAGCATTTTAAGGTTTACAAACTGCTTTACATATGTTAACTCATTTGATCTCATAGCAGCCCTGTGGGAGTAGTCAATTAGCACATATTTAGTCATTTTTATGTGTTTTTGAATCTTTGTGAGCCCCATTTGGAGTCTGCTTGGCAAAGATATTGGAGTGGTTTGCCATTTCCTTTTCCTGCTTATTTTACAAATGAGGGAACTGAGGCAAAAAGGGCTAAGTGACTTGTCCAAGGTCACAAAGCTACTGTCTGAGGCCAGGTTTGAACTAAGGTCTTCCTGACTTCAGTTTCAGTGTTCTAGCTAGCCATTGTGATATTATCATTTTCACTTTACAGATGAGGAAACTGAGGCACAGAGAGGTTACACAACTTAAGCAGGATCATCATTCTAGCGAGTGTATGAGACTGGATTTGATTTTAAGGTTTTTTTTTGACTCCAAGTCCTTCACTGTATCACTGTACACCTAGTGTATAATCCCTAGAACTACAAATCTTTCCTCATCTTGGCTCAGACAATCAAATACCCAAAATAACCCTGTACTTATGATAGTGCTACTTCTGCTTCCTCCTTCAAGTCTGCCACCACCAACTCAGTGTTAAGAAATCTGAAACTTCCCTCAAGAACTCCCATACCCAAGTAAAAGAGAGGAGTCTTAATTATAATGCATTGAAAAGAGATATTCAAAGTAGAGTCTTCTTTACAATGAATCTATATGAAAACAAGCTAATAGGTTTGTTTCACAGTGTAGAGATACAACCTGCAGGCTGTTCCTAAAACATATTTCACAGATGATTAGATGTAACAGAATATTTTTAGATAATTTAAAAACATTTACCATCCTGCAATATGCTAATCTTATTTTGACATGCAAAATAGGTCTTTCTGCACTTAAAATAATAATAGTTTGATGGCATTGATCATGCATGGAATGCAATAGAAAAATATGTATCAATATTCCCTGTTTCATAGACAAATAGAAAAGTGAGGAAGTCCTTTTTCTCAAGAGTTTTTATTTGTCCTTCATTCTCAAAGAGGACCATGACATCAGGAAGGTGATGCCAAGACTTTCAAGTGAATTGGATTTAATTGAGGGAGGGCTGTGTAGGGGAAGCTACACTTAGAAGAGGGTATAGCTTTAGGGCAGGGGTGGGGAACCTGTGGCCTCGAGGTCACATGTGACCTGCTAGGTCCTCAAGTGCCATCCTTTGATTTGTCCTGTGAAGTTTTGATTCGGTCAAAGGGCCACACTTGAGGACCTAGAGGACCACATGTGACCTCAAGGCCACAGGTTCCCCACCCTTGGTTTAGGGTATATGGACTTGAAGTTAGGAAGGACTGAATTGCTTACTAACTTTGGCACCTTAGGCAACTTCCTTAATCTCTCTCAGCCAAGGTTTCCTTATTTGCAAAATAGGGATAATGATAGGACTAACCATAAAATGTTATTTGAAGATCACATGTAATAGTTTATTTAAAATGTTTTGGAAATTTCACTACATATGTGTTAGCTGTTATTATTGATTATAGACCTTCCCACAGAACAACCCCAACAAATAGTCCTCCAACTTGTGATTCTATTTAAAGGAGTCCAAAGATGTGAAAGGCAGTCCTTCGAGCTCATTCAAATTTTGGACTACTTATATTCTGAGGAAATGCAAAATCTGCTTCTCTGAAGGTCGTAGACCCCCTTCTTAGGACTCAGCTGAAAAAATTTTAATTCTAATTCTTTCTGGATTCTAATCCCTCTTTCACATGACATCCTTTCAAATACTGAAAGACTTATTTACAAGTCCTTCCTAAAATGTGGTACCCAGACCTAGATATAGTAATCCCAATCTAGAATAACCAGGGCAGGGTACATTTGATCTACAGAACATTATTCATTAAAGAAGCATTAGAGTCAGCCTAGTGGCCCAGTGAATGGAGTGCTAGGACTAGAATCAGGAAGACCTGAGTTCACATATTTATGAGTTTGTATGTCTAGGGAAGACACTTAGCTTCCAGTTTCCTCAACTATAAAATTGTGATGATAATAGCATGTCCCCCAAAGGGTTGTTGTGAGGATCAAATATACAGTAGTTGTAAAGTGCTTAGCACAGTGTATGGCACATAGTAGGAACTTAATAAATATTTTTCCCCTTCTGTCCCTTATCACTTAAAGATACTATGCTTTTCCTGACTCAAATATTACTTTTCCCCCCCTCTTCTACCTTATCCTCTTTTTCCACATTGTGTAATGGTGAATCTCATATTTTCTAATTTATTTAGGGTCCCATTTTCCTTACTTCCAAAGTTACCTTAGTATATTTTTTTTAATAATTCCTGGACCTACATGTTTATGGCAATTTACTTACATATAATATATAATAAACTTTGCTGATTTGGTTCTTCCTTAGATGGGGATAGATTCAAACCTTTTGAATCTCTTTCTGTGGTTGTAGATTCCTTAAAATAGAGTGTCAACTAGTTTTCTAGAAAAGAATATATGAGCTTAAAAATGTACATATTAACCTAGATCCATTACCGGTTCCTGGTACATCATTTTCTAACTCCCCCCGCCCTTTTTCTTCTCTTTCCCATGGAATGAATCCTTTTATTGATTGGGAAGCCACAGCCTGAGTGCTCAATGAGAAGCTTTAATGAAAAACTCATTTTAAAAAGAGATTAATAATATCACCAGTGAAAACCAATTTTCTCATGTTTAATCTCCTAATCTTTTTTGCCTTATTTCTCATGGGTACCCTACACTTCACAGATTCATAGCCCTATGCAGCTAATCAATTAAGATGGAAGAATCACAAAAAAATAAGTTTCTCTACATCAGACTTCCACAGTTTTAAATGAGATTTTTTTCCTCTTATTAACATACTTATGCAAACTATAACAAACTCTTTACAACAACTAACCATTCTTGGGAAGTATACAATGCAGCATTTGAAAAATACCTATCACCCTGAATAATATTCCTGTTACATTTGCTACATAGGATCATGGATCCAATAATAATCATTAACATTCATAAACCACTTTAAAGTTCGCAACATGTTTTACGTATGTTTTCTCAATTGAACTTTAAAACAAACCTATGAGGTAGCTGAGGCTTAGAGGGGTTGTGACTTGCCTAGAGTTACATAATTGCTAAGAGGCAAAATTCATACTCAGGTCTTCCTAACTCCCAGCCTAGCACTCTATCCAGTTGGCTACCTAAATTCTTAGAGATGGAAGAGCCCTTAGAGGCAAACACAATTGCCTCTTATTACAGATGAGGAAACTGAGGTCCCTGGTTACTTACTAACTTGCCTACCTTTTGTCATATGGAGAGTGAGAATCAGAGGTAGAATTGTTGCCCAGTCCTCTGACTGAATGCAGAGCCACTGTTTTTTGTTTGTTTTTATTTTTGTTTTTTTTCCCTCGTCCTATGCTGCTTTCTTTGATTTGACTTGTTAAATATAAAATGTATATTAGTTATATGTTGTGGGAATTCTTTTGGCCATTATTATATTCCTCCGTATTACACATGATACTACACCATGTAGGCTAAAAGTTATCCGTTAACATGCTTGGTGTGATCTCAGTCTTCCCTCCTGGATTGGCTTGATATTAGGTATGGTTTTGTTGGCATGAAAAATTTTCTGAGTTTTAGTATTAACCCGGCACTTGTTGGTTAAATGACTTTGGTTGATTCCCTTCATTTTTCTCACTTGTCAAAGTCAAAAAGGATTGGATGTTTAAAGTTTCCTTTTGGCTGTACATTTTATGAGTCTAACATCTTTATACGTTGAAAGTCTCTTTGAATGTTAAGACTCTCTAACTGCAATATCAAAACTTTTCACATCACAAAACTGAAGAGTATTGTGATATGAACATTAAAGAGAATCCCACATTGTATAGTCAAGGCAAACTGACCTTTTATTTGTTTCTCACACATAGAAGTCAACCTTACATCTTATGCCTTAATACTGCTCATTCAACATTTCTGAAATGTTGCCCTCTCTAATTTGGCCTCATACAATATTTCATTTCCTTCAGGACCCAGTTCAAAATCAGGTTCCACTTGAAGATTTTCCTCCTCTCCCCAAAGGCAAACAGAAGAAGATAGCCAAATGGAAAGAATGATGACTCTGGAATCAGGGGACTTGAGTTTGAATCCAGACTAATGTCATTTAGTTAGAATGTCTTGGCCATGTCACTTCCCTCATCTGTAAAAATAAAGGGTTTGACTAGATGGAATCAATCTTCCAGTTTTAAATCATATGAATATATTTGACAGTTATCAGTTAAATAGCCCTTCTTATGTTGATTATATTAAGTCCATGTTCCACCTTTCCAAAAACAGGATGTTTTTCATGAAAAGAATATCAACTGCAAACATAGTAACTGAGGAAGAGATGAATCTCTTAAAAGCTCTGAATTCTTCAATCAGCATGCATTTAATCTCTTTTCCAATTAAACTGTCAGTATAAAGGAAATAATAATTATTTTTTAAATGAGCCTCATTTACTACACTTGTGTAACTCTTCTAATGAACATGGGTAGTTGTTACCCTGCTGGACTAATCCCATAGATAGGCATATATATGGTCATATAGGAACATTGTGGTGGAGGTGGAAGGTAAAGTGTAAGCCATGAACAAGTTTAACAGAGTCAGCTAGGACAGGTAGCTGGGGGTATGCTCCGAGGATTTTTAGAGTTTCAAAAATTTAACACCATTATCTCCTTTAACAATAGAAATAGCTATGGTAAATAATCTTCCATATAACTAAAAATTAATTTGTCTTAATTCTTGTATTATATTTATATTATTCATTATAAATTAGATTTGAAGGAATTTTTACTGCTTGCCTTAAGTGCAAAAATCTCCAGTGCATATTCCTATGGGTATTAGCATATTCTTTGATAAAGAAATCAACACGCATTTATTAAGTGATTCTATGTGCTAGCCATTGGGGATATACATGCAGATCTTGCTGTCTACCATATATCTTTAATTAATTTTAGGTTTAGTTCTCGTCTTAAAAAAATAAACCTTTAATTTACTTCTATTCTCTACATGCTCTCAAAAGGAAAGGCTTGAAATTAGTAAAATAAACGTCAGTTTCTTAAGTTATCCTACAATGGGTAAAAGGCATACCTCAATGATTTGAATATATACATATTTTATTGTATTCATTGATCATTCCATTTGCGGTTCTATTTATGTTTTTAAGCCTCTGATTTGTTTGCTTTACTCTTCTGCTCTGTTGGTTAACCTAACATCTAATCATTTTTGACTTAGCCTAAGTCCCATATTACACACTTGTTCTACAGTGAAAAAGAATGGATCCTTTAATTTCAGGCATGGCTGAACAGAGTTGAGACAAGCACTTAGAAATGTTTTATTGATGCTTCCCAAATGCTCCCTACCCTTCAAGATAGAACCTTACCAAAAAAGAGAAACAGATAAGCAAAACAAACACCATCTTGTATATACCATTTTGTACCCCCCTCCCATGATTTCTCTGTTAAGAGCTGGGGAACATCCAAAGAAAGAACAATGGAGTCTGAATGGAGATTGAGGCACACTATATGCTCTCCATTTTTTCCCTTGGTTTTTCCTTTTTTTTTGGTTTTGTTTCTTCTTTCTCATTATTCATTCCATTGGTCATAATTCTTCTTTACAACTTGACTATTATGTAAATAAGTTCAATGCAAAGATACATGTAGAAGTTATATCATATCCCATGCCGTCTTGGGGAGGGAAGGAGGGGAAGAAAATCTGGAACTCAAAATTATGTGGAACTGAGTGTTGTAAACTAAAAATAAAAAATCTTAATTATAAAAAATGTATATCCAAAAAATAGTTGGGGAATAAGTTTTACAATTTAATACTCCAGCCATTATAATGTGAGTTCAGTTATCCTTTAATTTTATGTTCATTTTTACTATTATATTCAGTCTGTATGATGTGTTTTTAGTTAGTCTTTCTTTGCTCTCTATCAGTTTATACAAGTCTTACCAAGGTTTTTTTCTGAATTTCTCACATTTATTTTTTCCCTTATTCCACAATATCATTTCATTGCATTGATACAGCTTTAGATCTCACTATGACACTCCTCCAATCTAAAAAATTCATTGGCTCCCTATTGTTTCTTGAGTTGAAAACATGACCACTCACTACCAACACAGCAAAGCCTCTCTTTTTTTTAGGTTTTAACGTCTTCTCCACAGTCTATAGTACAGACAAAATTGACCTCTCTGTTCCCCACACATAGAAGTCATTCTCAGATATCTATGCCTTTGCACTCATCATATCCTCCATGCCTGTAATGTACTCCTTCTTGACCTTTGGCTTTTAATCATCCACCTTCGGATCTCATTCAAGATTATGTTTCACAGGAAGACTTTCTGGATTCCCCCAAATGTTAACTTTTCCATTCCTTACTACTTAAATTTGTTTTCCATAGATTTATGTTCTATAATTTATATACATGTTCTGTGATAATAATATTAACAACATTTAGCATTTACCAAGATCTTTAAGGTTTGCAAAGCACTTTATGTATGCCAATCTCATTTGTTTCTTGGAACCACTGGTAATAGGTGTTATTGTATCCCCATTTTACAGATGAGGAAACTGAGTAGGAGTTGAAGTGATTCACCTGGAGTCACACAAATCAGAATTGTCTGAGGCAGGATTTGAACTCAATTCTTCTTTACTCCAAGCCTACCACTTGAACCACTGGGTCACCTAGCTGCCTAATAGCATATTATATCCTTGAGAACAGTGACTATTTCTATTGTCCTTGTATCCCCAAAACCAGCAGAGTGCCTGGAACATACTAGGTATGTCATTCTAATGGTTAGCATTTCTACAGCATGGAGAGTTATGAAACACTTCTACACAAATTTTCTCATTTGATCCTCACAACAACCCTGGGACTTAGATGCTATTATTAACCCCATTTTAAAGTTGAAGAAACTGAGGCAGACAGAGGTCAAGTGACTTGCCCAGGGTTACAAAGCTAGTAAGTGTCTGAGGCAGAAATTGATCCCAGGTCTTCCTGTCTCCCTCAGAAGTCACTTTTGCAGCCGTATCTGAATGCAGTTGAACTCCACTGTCCATGATATACATTGCAAGACCTAGCTGTTTGAAGGCAAGCTTGTAAAATTGATTGATTGATATTTCAGTTTATTTAACTGCTTGAGAGGTATCCTGGTTTATAAATTCATGTTTATACATTCCCATATATACATGCAGATATAGGTACATATATGAATGTGTATGTATAGCACACATACATATATATTAATATATATAATATCTACATATACACACAGATATGTGTATGCATATGTGCATACATACACACGGGACAGGCCAAATAGATACTTCTGCCATTAGTAACTGCATTGTGTAAATTTTCTATGATTTTCCCATGGACATCTATTTAGGACACCGATAGTGTTTGCTAGCTCACCTGAGTTTAGAATGAAAGTATTACTGTCAGCTCTGAAACTCACACCAGATACTTCTTTCTTTGCCTTTTCCCTTATTTCATCATTCAGAAAAGAAATCCTGACTCTCAGATCCACCACTGCTGCAAAAACTTTTTCTTTATATGGATATCTTCTCATATATGGAATTTTAAAATCTAAATTCTCTTCACTCTCTCCATAACCCAGCTTTTGACCCAGGTCATGCAAATTCAGTTAAACAGTCATTTCATAAGTGCCTACAGCCTGTCAGCCACTGGGAATACCAAGCCAAAAATGGAAAAAAAAAAACCTCTTCAAAATGGAAACAGCTAACTTTAGATCTTGAGAGATCCTCTTTACTTGACATAGTATATTTTTAACTTGTTTATCTGTGATAGACAGTATGTCATAATTGGTTAGTGTTCAGACCTTAGAGCCAGGACTACGTGTGTTCAAGCACTGCTTTCCCTTTATGTTATTTGTGTGGCTCTTGACAAGTCGTTTTACCTCTTACTGCTTTAGGCCAGAGATGTCAAATACATGGCAGGGAATACTCTCAAGGGCCACTGGAAACAGATTAAAATGAAATTGGGAAATATTTAATGAAATATATAAAAATAAAATGAAACATCTTAGAAACAGAAGGTAAAATAGAAATTAAAAGAATCCACTGTTCACCTCCTGAAAGAGATGCCAAAATGAAAACTCCTAGTAATATTATTACCAAATTCCAGAGCTTCCAGGTCAAGAAGAAAATATTGCAGTCATTGACAAAGAAATTATTTAAATATCATGACAACACAGTCAGGATCACACAAGTTTTATTACCTTTGTTGTTAGAAGAAGAAGACTTAGAAGGGTTGGCTGTTGTCCTTTGTTCTCAAAGAGGACTGAAAAGGCATCCCTATGCTAGAGTCAAGTTTCATTGTGTCCAACTGTGGCTGATCAGACTAATACAAGCTTAGAGTACTCTACCACAGGTCAGGCACAAATAGTCTATGTGAATATTGGGGGTGGATATTCCAAATTTGCACATCCTGTGTTTCCTTTGAGTTGTTTCAATTCTGCTTTGCTCATAGCACCTTTGGTGATGTGGGAATGTCATGCTAAGCCGTCCTGTCCCAGTGGCGCCCGTGTTACACAACTGATTCCAAAGTTCTTGAGAGAGACCTTGAGAGTGTCCTTGTATCACTTCTTCTGACCACTATGTGAATGCTTGCCCTATGTGAGTTCTCCATAAAATTGTCTTTTTGGCAAGCCTAGGTTTTGCATTGGAACAACATGGCCAGCCCATCAGAGTTGCACTCTCTGAAGCAGAGTTTGGATGCCTGGAAGTTTAGTTCGAGTGAGGATGTCAGTGTCTGGTACCTTATCCTGCCAGGTGATCCTCATAATCTTCCTAAGACAATTCAAATGGAAGAGATTCAGTGTCCCAGCATGGCACTGGTAGACTGTCCAGGTTTCACAGGTATACAACCATGAAGTCAGCACAATGGCTCTGTAGACCTTGCGTTGGTAATCAGTCTAATACCTATTGTCTCACATACTTTGGTTTGGAGCCTCCCAAACACTGAGCTCTTAGCTCTGGTAATGTGTGCACCAATCTTACTATCAATGTGTACATCCCTGGAAAGTACACTACTAAGGTATGTGCATTTATCCATAGCATTCAAAACTTCTCCATTTCCTGTAACTGATGGTGCCACGTATGGATGGTGTGGTGGTGGCTGATGGAGCACCTGTGTTTTCTTGGTGTTAATTGTTAGGCAAAAATTAGCACAAGCAGCAGAGAAGTGATCCATACTTTGTTGCATCTCAGCTTCAGAGGCTGCATTGAGTGTATAATCACTTAGGAGGACTTAGAATACAGTATTCCAAAAGGCAACGGAATCTAGGATTACAACCAAGAATAACCCTCCCAGAAAAAAAATGAGTTTAATTTTTCAGGGAAAAAAGGGCCTCTTAATGAAATAGAGGACTTTCAAAAATTCCTGTTAAAAACAGCACAGCTGAATAGAAAATTTAGCATTCAAACACAAGACTCAAGAGAAGCATAAAAATTTAAACATAAAAGAGAAATCATAAGGGATGCAATAAGGTTAAATTGTTTATATCCTTAATGCAGGAAGATGATACATGTAGCTCCTAAGAACGTTATCATTATTAAGGCAGTTAGGAGTCTACATAGACAGAGGGGATGAGTGTTAGTTATGTAAAGCTGATCTAAAAAAATGAAGAGGTGAGAAAGAAGGATGCCCTGGGAGAAGGGGGAGAGGAAAGGAAGAATGGGGAAAAATTATCTCACATAAAAGAGGCCACAAAGGAAAATCTTTTAAAGTGAAGGGGAGAAAGTTGGGGGAGGGAAAGGGTGTCTTGGCAGGCAATGCTTGAATTTCATTCTCATCAGAATTGGTCCAAAGGGGTAAGATTATATATACCCACTCACTTGAGTATAGAAATCTAGATTACCAAATAAGGAAGTGGGAAGGGGAGAAGATAAGAAACAGTGGAAGAAAATGCATAAAAAGGAGGGCAGTAAGGGAAGCAATGGTTAGAAACAAAACTTTTTTTTTTGAGAAGGGAAAAGATAAAAAGGGAGAGAGAATATAAAATACTTTGGAGTCTACATGCCAGGAGAAATCCCATGACTGTAGAACATAATCACAAAATACTTTTCACACAAACAGATCTAAACTACTGGAGAAATAGTAATTGCTCATGTGTAGGCAGAGCCAATATAATAAAAATGACAGTTCTACTTAAGTGATTTACTTATTCAGTGCAATATCAATAAAACTACCAGGAATTATTTTATGGAACTGGAAAAAAAAGACAACTTTTATCTGGTAGATCAAAAATCAAGAATATCAAGGGAATCAATTAAAAAAGTAAAAGAAATTAGCCTTTTCTTTTTAATAGGTATCTACATAGGATTATAGATTTAGAGCCAGCAAAGGAACTTGTTTGTTCAGTTGCTTCAGTCATTTCTGACTTTCATGACTCCACTTGGGATTTTCTTGGCAAAGATATTGGAACAGTTTACCATTTCCTTCTCCAGCTTATTTTATAGGTGAGAAAACTGAAGCAAACAGACTTAAATGACTTGCCCAGGGTCACACAGCTAGTAAGTGTCATCCAAGGCTGGATTTGAACTCAGGAAGATGTCTTCCTAATTCTTAGCCCAGTGCTCTATCCTCTGTACCTCTTAGCTACCTACAAGAGGAACTTTAGAGGTCATCTAATAGAAATGTTTTACATGTTAAGAAACTGAGACCCAGAAGTGAGTTACACAAGATCACACAGGTAACAAGTAACAAATTTGAGATTTGAACTTATTGTAAATAACAGCAACAACACAACTAGTAGTCTTTCTGTTGTATTATACTGTCACTCAAGAATTACTAATCTATTTCATGGAGATCATTTGACCCTATTTCTTTCCTCTAGTCCAAAATTTCAGTCTATTCCTCATCCTCCATTATTGACAAGTCATTCAACCTTATCTTATCCATTCTGCTGTTCACAGCAAAAGTTTGTGTAAAAACAAAATTACTGAATATGCAATTAATAAGATTTAGTTTCTATATAATTTCTGATCCTGAAGTCTTGAGTTCTAATTATGTCTCACATATTTACTTGCTGTGTGACCCTGGACCAGTAACAACCTCTCTGAGGTTCAGTTTCCTCAATTTTAAAATGAGAGATGGATTCAACTAATTTGAAAGTCTCTTTCAACTCTAAATCTATTATCTTACTCAGTATATTTTGTAAAAAGATTATGATTGAAGCTAGAGAACCTTGGTTTAATACTGGTTCTTTTTTTTACTGCCTATAAGAGTCTGTTCCTCTTTAGACCTTATTTTGCTCACATGTAAAATGAGGAGCATCTAAATCTTGTTTTCCCTCCTGTTTGAAATTTGAGTGGGCAAAAGATCAAATAGTCACCATTTATCAAGTGCCTTCTATGTGCCAGGGACAAGGGACCTGGCCTCTATATATGATTCGTTTCTTATGAAATTTGAATTCTTAAGAGTTATGCACAGATAACCATGGTGTTTCCATATTTCCCATATATATTAAAAATGATGTCTGCATAATTTTTGAGCATACCGACTTATGAGTGGGTAGGGACGGTGTTTTTGCTTTTTGTTGTATACCCTACACAGCACAGTGTTTGGCACATAGCAGGTACTTAATAAATATTTATTGACAGATGGAGATGAACATGACTTATAAGTCACTGATCATAGATTGCCTTTAACTTTACCAGCTTCTACCATAGAGTCCAAGAAATATACTCCTAGGGATTTTGGTGTTGATGGTTCAAGTTATTTTGCTGTTATGTATACCAGTGTCTACCCTCTTGGGAGGAAAAATGTTGTGGCTTATTTCACAGGGATTTTGCATAATTTATGGACCTATTGTCTTCCCATTGGTTTTTACTTGCTAACAAAAAAAGGTTCTATTTAAATACGTGTATATCATTTTTCATACATGAGTGGCCCATGTAGTAAATACTTGCGTGGGGAATGCATACATAGGATATAAAAATTTGCCTTCTCCTCTGCTATTAGCACATTCTTAGGTCATTTTGTGAAGCCCTGACCAATATGTAAGGAGTAAGGAGAGAAAGAGGTTGAATACAATAAACAGTCATCTGTTTTTAGGCTCTCTTCCTGTTAAGGAGAAAGTCACCGATTTAGAAGCATGTTAATCGGCATTATTGATGACACTTTACTTACACTTCATGTGAATCTTTACAGGATAACTAGATTGCAATTAGATTCTGACCCAGGGGTCTGTTTTTTCTCATTGATGAATGTATGCAACACTCATTAATGCTAATGAGAACTGTGAACGCATAATGATTACAGAATACACAGTATCTTGGGGTTGATATTAATCACATGAAAACTGAATTTAGGTGGACCTTATAGAGAGAGCTCTCCAATGACCAAAGAGTACATATCCCTGATTCTAGTGAAGAATCCTTGGAGATGTGTGGTAGTTTCATCAGGGAGACTAGAACTTGGTCTTGATTGATATCTGAGAAAATAAGGACTTGAAATAACTAAGCCTTTTAATACTAAGTATTAGTACTTAATACTATTGAAGTTGATATCACCAACAAAGTCCAAGCTATTTTGTTAAATGACTCATCACTGAATTTTGGGGGCAACTTTTCTTGTCTTAGTAGTATCATTTTATAGCATAATTCTGTCAACCACCTTACTTCATAGATATGGAAACTGAGACCCTCATTCCATAAATGTGGAATGAGTTCCCCAAGCTCCTAATAAATAGGATGCAAGTTCCTTAGTTTGCCTTTGTCTTCCTAAATCCTAGGAGAATACCTGACAAATACTATCTTCTTATTAAATACCACACGAATAAATGAAAATTAGAAGAACTGGGATTTCAGTGCAGATTTTTTTATTCCAAATCTCTGGACATACTGGATTAGGAAAAAAAGAAATAGCTATTCAGCTGAAAGTCTTTGCAATTATTGGACCATTTACAAGTTCACAGAGTCATAAAATAATAGATTTAGAGATGGAAGAGGCCTCAGAGACCATCTAGTAGAGTTCCCTCATTTTACGAATGAGGAAACTGAGGAAAGACATTTGCCAATAGTCGCATAGTTTGTGAAAGGGCCATGAAGTTAAAATCAATGCCAATATGACAAGAAGTGAACAAAGCAGGCTTACCAGACTCACCACATCAATCATTCATTATAGCCTGTGGGGTACTCAACTGAGTTCTACTATCAAAAATTATAAGAAGCAACTTAAATTACAGTAAAATCCCTTTACTCTCTATATGATCTTAGATAAGTCTCAATCTTTTGGGGTCTCATTTGGAAGAGCCAAAAAATAGTCAGACAATGACATTAATTTTTGCAAACATCAGGAAAACCATCAGCTCCCAGCTCAAATACAAACTTCTTTCCTTTCAAGCAGTTCATATTCAAGATTTTGTTTCTTTGTTTGTTTCATTTGTCATTTTCATTAGAAGTAGTGGATAAGAAAGAAGACATGGTTTAAGTAAAGAAGACAAAGTTTCAAGCCCTATCCCCAACACTTATTGTCTATGTGACCCTGAGCAGGTCACTTAAATAATCAGTGTTCTTAGGAAGATGTCTAATACTGTAAGTTATAGATGTGTTTCTACTCTGGAAATTCCCTACAGTGATGAAATCACATTTCAAGACCATAAACATGATAATTAAAGCAACCATGACCTTTCAAAAACCAAAAAATATATGCATTACAGAATTATAACATATTTAGAATACTACCATCTCATTCAACAAACTGGTCAAGGTATTTCTTTTCTTTTAAAATTTAGATTTCCAAATTCTCTCCCTTCCTGCCTCACCCACTGAGAAGGCAAGCAATATATCAAACTTACATGTGAAATCATTAGCCATGTTGCAATAAATAAATAAATAACAGATAAAATTAAGAAAATTAATACACACACATTTTGAGGTTTTAATGGTGCTTGGGTCCCCAAAATACCAATATGGCACACTGGCTGGAGGCAACCAGACAATGGAGTTAACAGAGAACAGATTTGGGCATGAAAAGGCAGATCAAGTGGGAAGATTCAAGGAGACCTAACGGGGGCTCCCAGAGCCTATATCCCATCACACACACACCTCAGTTTGTACTCAGAGTTCACCTTCCCTTCTCCTCCCCTTCCCTCCCCCCTCTCTCTGTGGATAGCATTTTTTAAATCATAAGTCCTTTGGAATTGTCTTGGCTTATTGTATTGATCAAAGTAGCCAAGTCTTTCTCAGTTGATCATCATTACCACATTGCTGTTGCTGTGCACAATGGTATTCTGGTTCTTCTCACCTCACTTTGCATCAGATCATTGAGGTCTTCTAATGTTTTTTCTACCACCACTACCACTCCAACTCTGGTCATTTCTTATAACACACTAGTACTTCATCACAATCATATACCAAAAATTGTTCAAGTGTTCTACCTATTTTTTGGAAGTAATGGAAAGCCTAAGAAATTCCATATGGTAATTTTAGCTAATTTCTTCAAATCCATGCTAGCCTAACACTACCTATCAAATTATATTTGGAAATGATCTGCCTCTGAAGGAAAAAAAATCATGCTAAAATGGAAAAGGCACTGGATTTCCATTGACAGGATCATGAATGTAGAATTAGAAGGTATGTCATAGGTGACCTATTCTTGCCTCTTATTTTTAAAATCTATAATATCAGAACAATGAAGATTGAAATTCTCAAGAATAACTAAAGTCACTCTAGCTGAAGCATCAAGGAAAATTGAGGAAGAGACAGGAGGCATCATATGCTAAGTGAATTAAAACATCAGGACCCTGATTCTGGAAGTATCTGGGATAGCAAGGCTCACAACCCGGTGTCAAATGGTATACAACATTAGACACTGATATAATTTTCAGTGTAAAACACAGGTTGTTGTGTTCATCCTTCGTTTTCAAAGTGGACCATGACATCAAGGGGATGACATGCCTTGCAATTGACTTTGATTTGAGTGAGGGACAGCTGTGTGAGGTCACCAGCCTTACTTTCTCCTCCACAGCTATGTAGGTCCAGTGCCCAGATATCCATCAGGCCTTTTCAGGTTCTTACTTTGAGTGAAATAAGGCCCATCCAGTGAATACGCCTCTTTTGGAAGTGATCAAGGGATGACCACTTTGAAAAGAAAAAAAAATGAATCAGAGTGGAAAAGGAAGACCCTCAGGGTTGCTGACCAAAAGAGAAACAGTTACTATTGAGCCAGGAGGGCCCAAAATATACCAATTAAGTGGTGCTTGGTTGGGGACCTATCGTTGTCCAATCTATGAGCTCCAGAGTGAAATAGATTTAAGGTTTTCATCCTTGAGGATACAAAGGAAGGGATGGAGGGCTCTAGTCAGTAAACCCAAAGTTATGGCCTTTAGAGAAGAGAAAGTCTCTTTCCTCCATCCTTCTTTCCTCTCACTTTCATCTCCTCCCTTCCCAAATTTTGGCTCAGTGCACCATGGTGCTATCTAGCTGCTTCTATCTATTTCATTTTCTCCCTCTAAATAGCTGTTATCTTTTGCCTCTATAGATATGTGATTAGATATAGGCACAAACATACACATATATGGTATGCTGACACCTAACTGGAAAATGTGTTAAGAGAATGATTATTTAGTTCTGAAAAGTCTGTATTTGTCAGTGAATAACAATTATAAGTAAATGTACCTGTAAAAAGATGAGAATAGATTAAAACTTCTCCTCAGAAAAAAAGGCTTTATAAGAGGACATTGCTCAGTTGATCAAAAATAAGTCCTTTGGATTAGTTTTTGGTCATTGTCCATAGGAGGTGGCCTTGGATAGCTACTTTGAATGCAAGAAGGAAAATATAATTTAAAAAGATCACTATACCTCACTTTGTTAAAAGGATTAAAATAACAATACATACCTCCAATGTTTTGAATGAAAAAACAAAACATGGTGTATCCTTATCGTTTAAGCCTAACCTCTGTGTACCTCCAGGGGCAATGAAAATAAATAGTTTATGGAAATAAGCCTGTCTCTAATTTAAATTTAGAGATGACTTCTTCCCCACCAGAAGCCCCCAGATAAAATTGTTTTACTATGAATTAAACAGAGCTGGCTTCTATAATATTCATATGACTTACCTGGAAAAACCAATAGAGTATTAGCTTCTAACACAGGAAGTCCTGGATTACAACCCTACCTTTAACATGCGCTACCAGTGTGAACCTAGCTATGTGACCATATTCCTGGACACCAAGCAAATGATTAAGATTATAAATTGCTGCAAAAGTGACAGTCTGCATTGATACAGGGAGTTTCCTCCAATTGGAACTCCCCGTACCAGTGAAATCAGAGGTGTGGTCACTATCCATACAATGGAAAAAAAAGAATACAATATTTTGATTTTTTTTTAAACGAACACATTAAGATTTTGATAATGTTCCTCCAAGCAACTCCAAGTACATTCAAATTACGACAGTTGTCAACAACCAGATTTAGCTGAAAGAGCATTTAGAAATGACTGTGCCAAGCAATGTCAATACAAGTGGCTTTATTTATCCATGGTTCATATCTCTAGGTAGACTAAAGGTCTAATATATTTCCTGACCATTTTTTTTCTCCCTCAAGATGTTAAACTCAGCTCTAAGAATTAAGCTTTATCCAAGCAGCCAGCCTGCAAAAATGAGCATTTCACACTCTGAATGCTTTGCTATTGTAATTAGTTGCTAAGGACAGAAATTATTGCACTGTTAATACTCCCAGATTTGAGAACATGAAAGAATAGTTAAGTTGGGTAATATATGGCATAAGAATTAGGATTCTTGGGTTCCCTCTATAGCTCAGAGAGAGCCTAAACTAATAGCTACACTGTTGCTTTTGAAAGGCTTTTGAACAGCTCAGTAAGACAGATGAGACCCTCAGACATAGCTTCAGGAAGGAAAGATGGAGGTAAATGGGCTATAGTTTACTTATCTATGAAAATATCTCACCAACTGAAAAATTTGAAAGACAAGAGTAAAAGGTGGCAAAGAAAGTGCATTCAGATATTTATTTTATATGGAGGAGGGGGATGATATAGTTTGTCCTGCTTTCAAAGTAGAATCCTTTCTCTAGAGACTTTGTGATATAGTAAATATCATGTGGTGCTTATGCTTGGACCCTAATTCTAACATCACATTTCCCCTTAGCCTCTGCTTTGAAGCTGAGTCACATGAGTCTGGGTCAAGAGGGTTTTGATGCCCTCTGACCCTGAAGATGGGTATATATACTCTGAGGTTAGAATTTTGCTTTGGGGTTCACTCATTGGAAGAATGTTCATGTCATTTAGCCAGATGAGAGTCTGGGTAGTCGTTAAGGAACCCCCTGGTTTTGAAAACCCAGATGTTGGTGCTTCTGTCTCTGGTAACTATGTATGCATTGGTTTTGGTCAGACAGTTGTAAGCTCGGTCTGTTGATCTTTGCTGTTTTTGTCATTTCTGTTTGTATTTTCCCTGAACTGTGTGTGTGTACATGTTTGTTTGTTTGATTAAAGTAATATTACTGACCCCTTTAAAGTTGTTTCCTCTGGAAAAACAGATCAAAAAAGCTGTGCTTGCAGCCCTCCTGTATGCTCATGTTATTAGTCTTAAACATCCACAGCAGCTGCAAGCAGACCAGAAAGGTGTAGTTGAAGGGGTAAGAAACTTGGCATCAGAAAGGACCTGGATTAAGGTCCTACATCTGATATTGGTTATATGACCTTGGGAAAGGCATTTAATCTCTTTCAGCCTTGCTTTCCTCATCTATAAAATGAAACATTTGTATTCCACAGCCTCCAAGTACTCACCAACACTGTATCTATGATATGGGAGGTGATAAAATCACTGTTTCAGCAGACCTGGCTCGAAACCTCAATGCCATCTTTGAACCTTCTTCTTCCCCATATAGAAAAAGCCCAAAACCATACCAATAATAAATACCTCCAATAACTATTGTAGAAAAAATGGGAGTCTCACAGACAATATGAGATGAAGCTCTTGGCTCTAAACATTTCAGGAAAATCCCTAACAGATTGGGCAGTTTTAAGATTGGGATAAAGAAGATTACACACAGTTAGTTACTCAGGAAGCTGTAGTCTAAGGCTTCATAACTGTACTTCTTTTTCTGTTCTTAATTTAATCAAAAGGATTAGGTTAATAAATTGAATGAATGACATATGATACAGTTTCACCTTTTGATGGTGGTAAAGAATTTTATTAATTTGTTGTTATTGTTCAAATTCAAAAGTGTTCTAGAAAGATAATTTCTTTTTTTGTGGGGGGAGGCAGGGCAATTGGGGTTAAGTTACTTGCTCAAGGTCACACAGCTAGTAAGTGTGTCAAGTGTCTGAGGCCGCATTTGAACTCAGGTCCTCCTGACTTCAGGGCCGGTGCTGTACTCACTGTGCCATTTAGCTGCCCCTAGAAAGATAACTTCAATGCATTTCTTGGTTATGTACTTTTCTACACAATAAAAATAGACCACTGTACATTAAATAATTTTATAGTTATTTTTTTCATCGTATATAAGGGGGAAATGGAATGGTGAATAATAGAGTTAGCCTGAAAGTAAGCAAGGACTAGTTTCAGTCTTTGCCTCTGTCTGCTACTTGCTTGCTAAGTGATGCTGGACATATTTTCTTAACTGTTCAAAGCCCCAGGCAATATTCTAAGAATTTAAAATTCAAAGTAGTTGATCTACATTTAAGGAGGGGTTTACCTCAAAGTGAGTTTCCTAAAACCCAAGTCTGGACCAAAAAACATAAACAGAACAAACCAGAAGTGCTTACACACAATTCACAAGATTGTTCCTCTTATAAAATTATAGGGACATTGCCCATAAAAATATTTATAGCCACACACTTTAGGATAGCAAGGAACTGGAAACAAAGCAGATTTCCTTCAACTGGGGAATGGCTAAATGAAATGTTGCAAATGAATGAAATTGAATATGACTGTACTGTAGAAATGATGGACTTGATAAAGGCAGAGAAGCATGGAAAGATTTCCATGAACTGATGCAAAGTAAAATTAGCTGAGCCAGGAATGTATTATATATAAAAACTAACAATTGTGAATGGAAATACACACAAATACACACATAGATCAATCAAAACTAATGTTCCAAATCTATAAAGACTAAACTTATGTACCATTTGTACAGTTGGCAGAAGAAAACTCTCATTCCTTTGCACATATCAGAGTCAACACATGTAAAATGCTGCAGATAGCAGCAAATTGGTGTGTGTGTGTATGTGTTTTCAAGGGTTTTATTTAAGTTTTCCCCGTCCTATTTAAACAAAAATCGTTCTAAGAGGTGTCTTAGAATCCTGAGAGGAATACAAAATGAAATTCAAGCTTTATAAAAACAATAAATATTAAAAATCTAGTAAAATAAAGCCATTATCCAGAACCCCATTCACCATCTGATCTGTGAAACACGGATAAAAATAGCATCTAAATCATAAAGTTATTGTGAGGATCAAATGGAGTGGTTTGGGAACCTTAAGGAGCTATAAAAATATGAACTAATGTAATACAATTAAACATGTTTTAATATATCACAGATTCAGAGAAAGAACTACATGCTACTTATGGAATCATTTGTTTCAAATCTTTTATTTTACAGATGAAGGGAGGCGGAGCCAAGATGGTGGCTGGAAAGCAGTGACTAGCATGAGCTCCCCGCCAAGTCCCTCCAAAAACCTATAAAAAATGGCTCTGAACCAATTCTAGAACTGCAAAACCCACAAAATAGCAGAGGCAAGCAGGGCTCCAGCCCAGGACAGCCTGGCTGGTTGCTGGGTGAGGTCTTTCATGCATGGAGCTGGGAGCGGAACAGAGCAGAGAAGAGCCCAGTGTGTGTGAACCAACCAGACCAGGAGCCAGGCGGAGTGGACCCTAGCACCCTGAATCAGTGAGCTGTGGCAGTTGCCAGACTTCTCAACCCACAAACACCAAAGACAACAGAGAAGGTTAGTGGGAAAAGCTGCTGGAGACAAAGCGAAAGAAGGAGTTCACGGTTGGGTCACAGCCCCAGGGACAGCAGAGGTGGGGCAGCCACAGAAGTACAGCTGCAGTTGCTTCTGGCCCCAGGCCCAACTGGTGGGAGGAATTAAATGGCGGATCAGAGCAGGAGTGAAGAGCCTGCTGAAGATCTAAGTCCAGTCCGGGTTGGGGGTTCCTGGGGAAGGAGGAGTGCTGGTGTGGCAGAGCTGGTGCATCCCCCCAAGCTTGGAACATAGAACTCTTCACTCTACAAGTAGTCATACACCGCTGAAAAACTCAAGGGTCAAGTAAGTTGGCTGGGAACATGGCCAGGTAGTGAAAACGCACCCAGATTCAGTCTCAGACTCTGGAATCTTTCTTTGGTGCCAAAGAAAACCAAAACATACGGCCAGAAGAAGTCAACAAAGTCAAAGAGCCTACAACAAAAGCCTCCAAGAAAAACATGAACTGGTCTCAGGCCATGGAAGAGCTCAAAAATGATTTGGAAAAGCAAGTTAGAGAAATAGAGGAACAATTGGGAAAAATTGGGAAATGAGAAGGATGTGAAAAAAACCATGAAAAACAAGTCAATGACTTGCTAAAGGAGACCCAAAAAAATACTTAAAAATATACTGAAGAAAACAACAGCTTAAAAAATAGACTAACTCAAATGGCAAAAGAGCTCCAAAAAGCCAATGAGGAGAAGAATGCCTTGAAAGGCAGAATTAGCCAAATGGAAAAGGAGGTCCAAAAGACCACTGGAGAAAATACTATCTTAAAAATGAGATTGGAGCAAGTGGAAGCTAGTGAGTTGATGAGAAAGCAATATATTATAAAACAGAACCAAAAGAATGAAAAAATGCAAGATAATATTTTACAGATGAAGAAAAGTGACTCAGATCAAATGACAACTTGCTTGCAGTCCCAAAGATCATAAGTAACAGACAGGATACAAATTCAGGCCCTCTGATAGTATTGCTATGGTTCGTTCCACTGTACTCAGCAATCAGACAACTAATAAAGAATATGGCTGGGCTTAACACAATGGAAGCATGAAATATGCTACTTCTCAGCATATGCCTATTCTCATTTTTGAAAAGAAATTTAGAATTGGACATTAACTTGTTAATTTTTAATGACTTAAACATGTTACTTTTTCATGTATGAAATGCTATTTAAGCATATTTTAAGAAAGTTAATTTAAGTGATATGTATATATTTTTTGGTGTTTTTTTAAAGATTAATTTACTTATTTTTAGTTTTCAACATTCTTTTTCACAAGATTTTAAGTTACAAATTTTCTTCCCATCTCTCCCCTCCCCCCTACAGATGGCATGTATTCTGGTTGTCCCTTTCCCCAGTCTGTCCTCCCTTCTATCACCCCACTCCCCTCCCCATCCCCTTTCCCTTTTTAATAGGGCAAGATAGATTTATATACCCCATTGCCTGTATATCTTATTTCCCAGTTGCATGTAAAAACAGTTTTAAACATTTGTTTATAGAACTTTGAGTTCCAAATTCTCTCCTTTCTTCCCTCCCTCCCCCACCCCCGAGATGGTAAGCAATTCAATATAGGTTATACATGTATCAGTATGCAAAACACTTCCATAATAGTCACGTCGTGAAAGACTAACTATGTCTCCCTCCATCCTCTCCTGTCCCCCATTTATTCAATTTTCTCCTTTGACCTTGTCCCTTTTCAAAAAGTGTTTGATTCTGACTAATCCCTCCCCCAATCTGTCCTCCCTTCTCTCATCCCCACCTCCTTATCCTCTTCCCCCCTACTTTCCTGTAAGTTAAGATACTCAATTGAGTGTGTATGTTATTCCCTCCTTAAGCCAAATCCGTTGAGAGTAAGGTTGACTCATTCCTTTTCCCTTCCTCTCTCTTCCCCTCCATTGTAACAGCTTTTTGATATGATTCCCCCCCCCCAGAATGTGGCACTTAAAATACACATTTTAAATTAAAAGCAACTCTGAATTGTCCATATATTATGGAGACACATCTTCTAGCTCTCCTCCTTTTATGTTCACACAACTTCATTTAAATAAGTCTGGTATCTGCTTTTTCATTCAATTTTCTTTTATCTGCTTTTTTCCCCCTCCTTTGCTCCTTTGAACAAAGATATATCTTTTTGACCACTGATATTCTGTCAATGATATTATAAGGCTGTGAACTATTGCATGGTATTGGAAGAATGAAAGGGTTAGTTTCCCAAAGGACAATGGAAATGGAAATGATGGTTATAAAAACACTAATAAATACAAATGAAGAATTGCACAGAACGCAAGGAAGAAAGGATGTCACCATAATCTGTAATGGCAGGGGTTGGGGAAACAATTGGCTGATCATATAGGGAAACCAAGGAATATCTGACAGATCTCTCATGTGCTCCATTAGTATCTCTACAACATTAAGAAGACTTGAACATGTCCCCATCTCTTCCCAGTATATTGGGTCAAATTCCTCTGTATGATAAAATAATGGAATAGACAACCTATCTCTGGGAGTTACTAGTTGTATAGTCATGAGCAAATCACTTATCTTCTCTAAAGCTCAGTTTCCTCATTTGTAAAAATCAGAATGATTGCTTCTAATACTCACCTGACAGGTTTTTTTGGGAGTTTCAAATGAGATCTCACACACACACACACACACACACACATACACACATGCCTCTTTGTAAACATGAAAGTACTTTCATTATTGGATTTAATACATATGTATATATATACACACACACACATACACACATATGTATGTATGTGTATATATGTTTATACGAGAGAGAGAGAAACATATGCTCAATGAATGTTTAAAAAGCATCTCTTAAGTACCAATTATGTGCCAGATACTGCACTAAGTACTGAATATATAAAGGAGATTAAAAAAATAGACACTTCCTTCAAGGAGCTCACAGTCACGGAGGAGAAAAAATATAGTTTCATAGAAGATACTGACAACTTTTGGGGGGCAGGAGAGGCAGGGACAAGGGTACTTCCTATAGTATATGAAATAAAAAAGTCCTTTATGTGTCTCCACAACTTAGGGGGTACCTTCAGTATGTACCCTATTTGGGGATTTGGTGAATAACTCAACGGGATACTTAGGTTAGCCATACCCTTGATAATTTCATTAACTTAAACACATTGTTTCTCAGCACTGTCCTTTAAGACTCATGAGTCAGTCCTTAAAATCAGTCTTCATTCTTCTTATTGTCATCGCTTCAATGCCATGATCATTGCAGTTGACCTTCTTCAAATTTTTCCTGGTCCATTTACCAGATGAATGAGAGATAAGATGGACATAATGACAGCAAGTTATGACATAGTACAGATTACTCATGACCTGAAGTCGTGATGGGAGTTTTTGTGTTGTCATCTATTCTGGCATAGTTCCTCCCACACACTCTCAAGAATCCATCATTAAGATATTCCCTCTACCTCATTAGTCCTATATTCTCTCACTGGCACATTCATACATGCCTTCCTCCAGCACCTCCTGGGATACCTCTGTCCTAATTGGAGGTTGAGGTTTTATTACCCCTCCTACCACTGGAAATTAGGGCAGCACCCTCTTGGTTTTCCCCTGACAAAATTCTAGTGATTTTAATCCTCTATTCCCACTCATGAAGCAAGAGCCAGAGAAATATAGCAAGATAAATTTGTAGGTAGAAGAGACTTGAGAGATCATTAAGTTCACTGGTGTCAAACTCAAATAGGAAAAGGGTCACTAATCTGTACATGCAGCTACCTGCAGGTAGCATATTGATGTAGTTTTAAAATGTAATGTTATCTATATTTTATTGTATTTTATTCATTTTGTTAAATATTTCCCAACTACATTTTAATCTGGTTCAGACAATGCTGCAGGAAGCACATGGTCTGTGGGGAATATGTTTGATTTCAATCTCTTTGCTTGACCACTGAGCAAATTAGGGACCTAGAGGAGCTATTTGACTTGTCTAAGGTCATATAATGAATTAACTTACAGAGCATAGAACACCAGGTCTAGATTCGAAGACAAGTCACTTAACCTCTTTTTACCTCAGTTTCTGTAAAATGGGGAAAACCTTAGAGTTGTTGTGAGAATCAAATAAGATAATTGTAAATCTCTTAGTCTAGAGCCTGGAACATAATAAGCACCATATACATGTTAGTTGTCTTTATTAATAATAATATTATAATTCGAATAAACATTTAGCAAGCACCTACTATGTACTCAGATGTTGGACATAGAAGTAAAAAAAAGGAAATGCCTTTATCCTCAGGAAGCTGACATTCTACCTAGGGAAGTAGTAAGTAGTTGACCTGGGACTTGAGCCCATGTTCTCTCCCACCAAATTCCATTCTCTTGCCTCTATATCACACTGCCTCCAGTACTATTCTCTCCCTGGATGCTTGGGGTAGGGAGGGGGCACACATATATGGTACAATGGATAGAGTGCTGATTCTGGAGTCAGGAAGACCTGACTTTGAATCTGGTCTCAGACACTTACTTGCCGTTTGCCCCTGGGCAAGTCATTTAACCCTGTTTGCTTCAGTTTCCTCATCTGTAAAACGAGCTGGAGAAGGAAATGGCAAATGACTCAAGTATTTTTGCCGAGGAAACACTAAATGGGCTCAAGGAGAGTCAGACATGACTGAACAACAACGAACTACTTTTAGCCTCATACCCAGTTATTGGCACTATGGCTAAAGTTCTTAAAAGAATGTTAATCAAGTTATGAATATTAAACACCCCCTTTACACTTCGGGTATCTTCCTGAAAAGAGCAATTCTTGTCTTTAAAAAAATCACATATCATAGTGATAAATACACAACAGGTATCCAATGATAGCTGTTGAATTGAACTTCACTGAAGCTAATATTATTTCGGAGTAGAAAACATATTTTTTCACATTGTAGAAAGGTAGGTGCTCTATCCACTGTGGATTAATTTCAAACCCTTCATTTTATAAATGAGGAAATAAGGGACCCAGAGAAGCCAGGTAACTTGCCTAAGGTCATAAAATTAATCCACAGTGGATAGAGCACTGGGTCTAGAGTTGGGAAGAATGTGTGACCCTGGACAAGTCACTGCCTCAGTTTCCTCATCTGTAAAATGATAATAATAATAGCACCTACCTTTCAGGGCTTAGTTTCTAAATACATACTTTTTATGTGTTAACAAACTCTGAATTATCCATTTATTCTGAGGATACCTCTTTTTCTGGCTCTCACTCCTCCCTAGCTTCTCCCATACCCCTAGTGAGATAAGCAGGCTTTGCTTTTTCATTCAAATTTGTCTTTTCTGTTTATTTTTTTTTTCCCTAGAAGAAAGAAGGAGGAGTTCTCTCATTGTACTTAAGTTGCCAGGCCAAGACCAGAAGAGAGGCTCTGACAGCTAAGTGACATAGCCATAGGTTTACCAACTTTTCATCCTTCACAGAGTCATTTTCCCAAAAGGAAACTTGAATACCAAAGGTTTCTGGAATTATATGGGATACCCCAAATACCTGTAATGTATACTGTCCTTGTCTCCTTCAGAGATTCTCCCTTAGCTAAGAATCCTTATGTTACTTCGGGGCTCAACGCAGCTGCCAGTTCTTCCCTGATACCCTCAGGTGAAAGTATTCTCACTCAAATATTCTTAGAGCACCTTGCCTGGATTTATCCTCTAGCCTCCCTACTCCACCCTAAGCATATAAGCTGAATCCACATACACACATACATGCACACACACAGCAGTTAGCATGAAGTTCTACTTGTCTGGGGTCAGAGGGTGTGGGTTTAAATTCCAGTTCTGATGTTTATTACCCTTTTCAACACAGACAAGGCACATAATCATGCTGGCCCCATATTTTTGAACTGCAAAACTGATAGAGGTTGGATGAGATTGCCTTTGGGTAGGTTGGTTCCAAAAACATAATTATTGCTTACTACTTTCTGACTGAATTTAGTTAAAGACCTTGGTCCATTCTGTCCTGATATTATTGTGAGTTCTATGCACCATTATAATGATTATCCGTGACTTACAAAATGCTGTCATGACTAAGATTATTGTTTGGTTGAGAGTATGGCTTAAATATGTGAATTTTCCAAAGGTCCAGTCATCAAATGAGGAGGAAGCTACTGGGTTCAAGCTACCGCAGATGCATCAGGACCAGATATTTAGTGTTTCTGTGACCAAACTGCAGGTTCATGGTGTTGTGTCCCACCAAAGAACTATCAAGAAGGTGTACCCACCTTATCAGTATAAAGTTATATAGCTATCATCACATGGGTATACCCAGATATCTAGAACAAAGACATCATACTGCTTAGGCATAAAAAGCTTATGTTCAACACCCAAGACAAATTTATTATAGCAAATTGTATTTATTTTCACCTAAATATTGGTTTCTTCTGAAAAAAACACTACAGTTTGATTATAAGAACCTTACCGTTTTGGCAAAGGAATATATGGCATGACCAATAGATAGGTAGATATAAGAGATATATAGATATATATGTAGATATATGTATATTATATTTACTTAATGTTCTTGAATAACGAACCAAGGAATTAATTCATTTCATTCAATAAGAATTGATTAAACACTAGAGGATTCTTTGTGGTACAGTATAAAGAACAATAGCTCTGAACTCAGGAGCTGGGTTCATATTCTGTCTCTGATAGATTTCTTACTGCCTACATGGCCTTGGAGAAATCACTTATGCTCCATATGTCTCAGTTTCCTCAACCGTAAAATCATGTATTATCCTAGTGCTCTCTGAGACCCAATAGAATTCCAAATCTTTGTTCTTTTTTTTTCCTAGGTACTCTGCTGTCTGCCAGAGATCCAATGTTGGGGCGGGGGGAGAAATACAATCCCTGCATGAGAAATTTTAATTCTCTTACAAAGTAGTTCATGTTAGTTTCTATTGTCTTTAATTTAAATAAGATAATAACTAGAACTTCCCCACCTTTTTTAGTTTTCACATTGGAAAATATGTCTCCTTTCTCCTGACATGATTATGAATGAAAAGAATAATTTGTGGTGCTGTTTTGTTTTCACTACTTTGATGATAAATAAACAATCTTTAAAGTTAGCCTGCTTATATTTGTCATGAGATAATTTTGTGAAACTTTACCAAAAGCTTCAGTGTAACTCTTCTTCTAAATGCTTTTTAAAAGTTAATGAATATACAGATATACAACCCCAGATTGTACCGTCACTCAATAGAATACAAAGATTCCAGAATGATGCAGGTATTCATAGAAAAATATAGTTAATGATGCTGCTAGTAGACGATAATGTGCAAGTGATAGCTTGCCTAATTTTTCTAGTTCTAGATTCCACTTCCTGATTTATATGAAGAAATACGCTAAAAATTATCCAAGTCTTGTTAATCACTGAATGGTAATTCAATATGTGGAGAATGAAACTCGAGACACTACATGTATTTGTAATTTTTACAAGATTTGAAATAAAATATTTTGCTGAGCTAAAATTACATGGTTTATCGATTATGACTTTTTATAACATCTAAATGTATTCTTTCATTAATACATTAAATTAATAGCACACATGAACACATAGTCAATTCATTCCCAGATTCCTTGACAAATCCATTAAATAACCTAAATATCTGTTATTTCTCAATTGTGTGCTAATATGAAGAATAACCAGTATGTGCCTTTATGATAGTAAGCCCCATGCTTTCGGCTTCATGAGCAGCTTGGAGAATTCATCCCAATTCAACCCAGAATAAAATATGTTAGACAGTTAAGAAACACTCAAACAAGAAATTTAAAAAAATAATCTTTACCTTTTATAAACACTTACATCCATTTGAATCTGAAGTGATGTATTCTTTAGCCTTTACAGCCTTCTTGATGGGGATCATATGAAAGAAATACCTTACACTGTTAGAGCTCCACTGTCAAGAGAAACCTATGGTCAGGGATACATCTAATTCCCAAAGCTTTCATCATTAATATTTTATGAGCCTCACTGATCTGTCCTATCTGGAAGAAAAATTTATCTTTCATTTAAGCAAGCAGAGCCTAGTAATAGATTTCCTCTTTATAACATGGGAGGTAGAATCCCAACTAGAGCGGAAGTGTCAGGGAGCAAAGTATATACTTTAATCCTTGTTATTTTAGAAGAGCTATTGCTCAACCATAGTTGTAGAGTGAGTCACGCAATGTGAAGGGTCTTTGGGGGAACATAAAAGAACACATAAGCACTGATCCTGCATTAACATTACACATGTGTCAATGACTACTAAATTTAAGGATGAGCCACATTGAGAACAGATTGTTCTGGAAAAGTTTATATAAAACTTTGATGACAAATCAAGTGGGGATTCTATCACAACTATAAATTTCCTTCATTATGAATAAGATCACTCAAAGGGAAACTCAATTTCCCCATCATCACCTTAAAATGAAAACCTCACTAAAATTAGTAGCACTATAGTACAGTGAATTGAGCCCTAGGGATTTCACTGATCTTAAACAAGTCTCTTGACCTCTCTAGGTCTCATTTCCCTCATTTTACAAATGAGGAAATTAGACTAAAAAAATTCTTAGTTATCTTCCAGTTTTAATTCCCATGTAACATGGACCCTGACTGTCCTCAAAAATGTTTCTTTAAATTCTGTCAGAATAGATCTATAAATCTGGGCTAAGGGGTAGAGTAGTACAATATTAATGGTTTCACGTTCCATTTTCCATCTTTGTATGCCATAGGATGGGCTTAATAAATGTTTCCTGACTGATCAATTTCTTCTCATTTCCTCTCAGTGTAACTTTCTGTGTTTGTGTCATAGTGATTTTTTAGTGTAGATTTTTAGAGTAGTTTTGTAGCAGTAAAAGACTTAAATGTTGAAGACCTGCTTGTATTTTACCAGACTGGATGGATAAAAAACATCTTAAAGATATAATGGGTTCCTATAGGGAACCACAAACAGTGTACCTATGGAATATAGAGTTTATCTTAGCACAGTGCCTGGTCCATAGTAGGTGATTAAGAAATGTTTATCGACTGAATGTAAGCTCTTTGAGGATGGAGATGGTTTCATTCATGTCTTTGTATCTCTATTATCTAGCTAAATGTGTGTATACACATGTATGCATACATACATATAATTACAAATGTACTAACTGAATGATTGATTAACCCAAAACCATTATGTTGACTTCCTGAAAATTTGTGGCATGTAGACAAATAACATAATAAAATTGATTACTACTTCTTTCAGAACTAAATCTTTTGATGTATTTATGGCAATACTGAAATTTCATTTCCCACCTACATCATCAGTCATTGTTCAGGGATTTCACAGTTTTGCAAATGGAATCAATAGCCTGATGAGTGCATTGCTGCTTATACTGCAAAACTGATGTATAAGAATTAAACACATAATTTTTGGAGATTTTTCCAATTATATATTGTGTTCACTTTGTGTGTGAAACTGCCATTGGAGCCATCTAATGGCTTCCCTTGAATGAATTCTATTTTACATTTTTAAAATCCCAGTAATAAAATTTGAGTATATTAATTCAGGCATTGAGATAGCAGTTTCTAATATAGCTATTTTCCACTAATATATACTTTAAGACTTGTTGCCTTTGGGGTCAGGAAATGAGCATTTTAAAATATCTACCATTGGGAGACCATTTGGTCCAGTTATGTCAAACTCAGAAAAAAAATGATCTACTAAACTGTACAAAAAGAACACTTCAGGTCACATATTGACTTAGAAAAATAGACATTAAGACTATGTTGTATTGTATCTTTATTTCATTAAATATTTCCTAATTATATTTGAATCTGGTTTTTGCTATACTCAGGAGTGTTGTGGCTTATGTGCATGACACTTCTGATCTAGTCTGTAATTTATTGATGAATAAGAATCCCTACTACCATGAGTAAAACTCATCTAGCCTTTTCTTGAAGACAAATGGTAAGTAATTTACTTCAGGATAGTTCTAATGGTTAGAAAGTTTTTCTTTAAATCAAACCTAAATCTGCTTCTTTGTAACCTTTATGCTTATTTCTAGTTCCTGTTCCCAGATCTGATCTCTGGGGCCAAAAATTTAAAGTTTAATCCTTTCTTAATATGACAACCCTCATGTTCCCCTAAGACTTCTCTTCTCCATGCTGCAATGTGAATTGGGACATCCCATGTTAACTTCTTAAGCTAGTTCGTCAGTAATCTGATATCTCTTCTAAAATAAAGGCTGATTAAAGAACTCTCAAACAGGAGGAAGTCTTACTGGAAAATGCAGGCTAAGTGGCACATCCAAGGTAAAATTTATGTAGTAGCCAGTCATTGATCAAGAGATTAGAATTGTCAGGTAAACTTATTGAAAGATACCAGGGTGATCAGGAGGACTAAACCATTGAGTAGTGTTATGGCAAATTGCCAGCAATCTATACTTGAGTAGAAAGATTTTAAATAAGGAGTTTCATCCAGGCTTGTTGGATTACTTGTAAAGGTGTACCTAAAGATTTGTTTCATTCATCTCTATCCAGACTTATATAAGGACTTATAAGACAAACAAAACAAGTGAACAAATAAAAACTATTAAATAAAAAAAGAATCACATAATTGCAAAAGACCTCTAAGATCAACCTGCTGCATAACACATCTTCCTGCAACATACTTGACAGCTGGTTATCCAGCTTTTGGTTGATAATCAAAGTCTTTTACTAGTCTTTCAATCCCTTTTTTCCTTTGTTCACCGTTTATCCATAGGAGTCACCTTTTCCTTAGGACTACAGATTTTTATGAAAATAGGTTCCTTTTGCCATAATAGGGTTATAGAGTCTCATATGTGTGTGTGTGTGTGGGGGGGTATTCTTTATAAAAGGTGAGCTATTGCCATGTTAATCAATCTCAAAACATTTCACATTTACTGACTTCCCTATCAACAGTTGGAAGTATCTCCCGTATGGCCACAAAATGCTCATCATTTGCCCATACTGCTTGAGGATCCCCAAAAGTTCCAACATAAACAAGCAGATTTATTTTACTCTGTCCTTTGAACTTGCTACAGTACATATATCTAATATTTGCACATCTAGTAATATGACCCAGGGATTGTATTCCATAATGCCCTGCCCTTGTTGGTTTAATATTATTTTGGGCAAGGGAGATGGTATGTTATACACAACATGGGGCACTATAAGGCAATGTAACTAGGTTTTTCCTTTATTCTTTTGAATTCCTACTTGTGTTTCATGTCTTTCAAGCCCTTTAGTTTCATACCTCAGTGATTTGAGGGTGGTGCTTACTCAGAGCAGCTTAGCAGAAATAACATGACATTTTGAAGGCTTGTTCACCCCTTGCCTGTTTTTCTGACACGGTGGAATCCTCCTTCCCTAGAGCTAAGTCTTCACTGGCTTACACACATTCACAGCAGAGTAAAGCAGTAGGAAATAAGGCATTTAGAGTGCTATATTTCTGTTCCCCATGAAGTAAATAGCTAGGAGGAGGGAGATACCCTATTCTTTCTGAATACATAGGAAGTAGGAAGACTTTTCATATAGAATATGGTAAGCATCCTCTTCCCTCTGTAGAAACAGGCTACGTGGTAGTGATCACTAAATGGTAATTCAACATGGGGAGTGAATGGAGGAAGAGAGTCAATTTGGAACTCAAAAATTTTTTAAAAGAACATAAAACATTTTTTTTCACATGTAATTGGAAACAAATATTAAATAAATAAAATTCCTTCAAAACCCATTATCCATTATGAATAGGATCCCCAAGATTCCCAGATCTATCTACTAGCCTCACTTCAATTCTAATGGAATTCAACAAACCTTTGTTGATCTCCTATTGTACAATCCCCAAAGCCCTAAGTAAGGAACTGGAATTCTAAAGTTAAAAACTAGTGTTTGCTGTCCAAGGGTTTACGCTCTACTAGCAGAGGAAAGATTGGTAAGAATCAGCAGGCCATAAGGTTCGATCATAGAACCAAAGCTAGAAGGGGACATTACGGCCTACTTGTCCAAGCTTCTCAGTTTACAGGTGAGGAAACTGATACCCAGAAACATTGTGACCTTTTCAAGTTCACACATTAAGCAACTGAAGTAAAATTTGAACACAGGTCTTCTTGACTCCAAATCCAGTCTCAAGACCGCTATGAAGAAAGCAATAGATATCTTTGAAGTATCTATATAAGGCACTCTAAGGAAAGTTGAAGAGGAAGCAAGCAATTTTACTTGAAAATATCAGAGAAGAATTCTTGAAGGAGTTAGTATTTAAATTTTGTTTTGAATCAAATTCAACAAGAACATGAAATGTCCACTATATGCCTAGTGTTACACAGTGTTAAGGACATAATAAAAATTTAATAAATTTAATCAGTGATTGCTCTCAAGGAGCTTTCATTCTATAGGAGAGAAACAATATATGCACATCTAAATAAATACAAAAATATAAATGAATTAAATCTAAAATCATGAGAATTTGGTGCTAAAAAATGGGAGGGAGGCATAGATGTAGTGCTATGAGATGAGAAAGCCCATTTAGTTCAATTCCTTCATTTCACGGGTGAAGAAACTGGGTTGCAGAGAGATTAAGAGATGTTCCCCAAGTCATAGAAGTAGTAAGTATTAATAGGAGAATTTGAACCCAGAATTCTGGCATTTCATGGAAAGGCCTTTTCTAGGAGATATCACTTAAGCTAGGCCTTGAAATGAAGTGGGGGATGTAAGACACTGGCATGAGGAGGAAAAATGTGTTAGATGTGGGGGACATCAAAATGAAAAAGCATGTAGGCCCATTTGACTGGATTATAGATTATAAAGGGGGAAAAATGTATAATCAGCCTGAGAAGATACCTTTAAGCCATCTTGTGAAGGATTTTAAATTTTAAGGAAGGGAAATTCCCACTGACAGAAATGAGGAAAGAGTATGTACTAGATATAGAGAAGAGGTTAGGGGTGGGAGTGCAAAGGATAGCCTAAGCAAAAGTATGGAAAAGAGAAAAATGTTAGTCTCATTTGGCAGAAGCAGAGAATACAAGAAAGTAAGCATTGGAAAATAAGGCTATAAACACAAGTTGTAGACTGCACTTGAAAGAACTACAATGAGAGGCTAGGGAGTTTGCATTTTATCCAAGGGGCAATCCCAGAGTTCCCAGGTGCACCATTTAGAAAATCAAAAGCTTCTAACACATGAAGATGCTGAGCAAGTTTTTTTTTCTTTTATTCCTTATTGTGTTATTCCAAGCTATTCTTTCATTTTTGGTTTCACATTTCTTTCCCATAACTGAGTACATTTCCGCGGATAGAAAAGATAAAGCCTTCTAACAACTGGTAGTTAATTATGTGAAGTGTTTTTTGTTGTTGTTGTGTTGGTGTTAGCATTTTACTTTTATTTTCATAAACTAAAAATAACAACAAAAACCATTTTAACTGGTTCTCTTTTGCTAAATGTAATCTTCATATTTTTTAGAAAAAATAATTCTTTTTACTGATTTGATATTTCTTACCAGCTCAAGAAAATTTCCAAAGAATTTAGACTTTATGAAACCCAATAATTAGAAATTATGTCACTTGTCCTTGTTAATGAAACCCTACAGTTAATATTTCTGATTGTTTTTATGCTGGAATGCTTACAAACATTGTACTGTTACAGTATCTTATATCTTACCTCAGGCAGCGAGGTTGCATGGTGGATATAGCACTGGTTCTGGAGTCAGGATGACCTGAGTTCAAATCCAGTCTCAGACACTTACTAGCTGTGTGACCCTGGGAAAGTCACTTAAACCTATTTGCCTCAGTTTCCTCATCTGTAAAATGAGCTAGAGAAGGATATGGCAAACTACGCCAGTACCTCTGGCAAGAAAATTCCACATGGGAAAATAAAAAGTTGTACAGGACTGAAAAGACTGAACAACAATTTTATTTCATTAAAAAGAAAAAAAAAACCCTTTCAATTATTTACTCTATTTCTTCAAAATACATTTCATGAAGGAGTCCCAAGAATTACAGTTAGCCTACAGTAATATTCCTTTTCTAGTTCTTGAGCACTCATGACTAAAGCAGATTGTAACAACATGTATTCTTGAGATTTTGCATATTTTTTCTCCATGGGACAGTACAATGACTAAAGAAAGTTTTAGAAATAATTTTATCTAAATGATCAACTTTTATATTTTAATCATAAACATTTTCAAACACAAAAAGTGAACATTTCCATGTAAAAAGTAGAACAGAAAAAGAGGATTTTGTGTGAAACAATGAATCTATCTTTCTCTATCTATAAAAACATAGATCTAGATGCACACACAGACATGTATGTGTATAAAATAGATTTTAATATATTACTTTGAAAACTATACAGCTTATCTTTTTTTTTTTCCTTTTGAACTTCTATACACATCCATTCATTTAAGAATGCTTCAACAACACCTTCTCCCCTTCCTTTTTTTCTTTTTTTTTGGGTGGGGATAAATAGCTCCCTTATTTTCCCCAAATTCTTACCCCAAGTGAATAAAAAGAAAATACCATCTTTATAACAAGTAAGCATAGTCACTCAAAACAAATCCACATAATTGCCATGTCCAAAAATTTTGCCACATTCTGTACCTTGAGTGTGTCAGACTCTTTCAGAGGTATGTATCATGCTTGATTATTAATAAATAGCCAATATTTTTAGGCTTGATCAAAACTATTCCTTTCCAAATATGATAATTGAGTGTATTTTTTCCCTAGACATATAATTCTTACCCTACTCAAGATAACAGTTTCGTGGGAGTATAGGCAATGGTGTGTTGGTAAATGTTTAACAACCAATTTCATGAAAAAAGGTATACACCTTTAATTGTAACCTTCATTATTAAATTTTCTCTATCACTTTCTTAAGTCTAGAAATCAACAAAACAATCAAGCCCTGATTTGGAATGTTTGCTGATATCCAAGGCTCACAGTGAAAACTAAAAATCATCCAGCACACCTCTGGCTTCCAGTGATGATTCCCATGGGAGCTTTTCTCAGTGTGGTCTCAGGGTAGTGAGGGACCACTGTTCAGTGGCTAGGCAGGTGGCCTTGGATCCAGAATGACACGGTTTCAAGCCTTGCCTTTTCCACATACAGGCTATATGACTCCACACAATTTTCATCACATCTCAGTGCCCCAGGACATTTTCTAAAATTATAAGTTTGCAGAACAGATGTTGATCTGCATTAGGATTGTGGGAGTTCCCCATGTCAATGAAATTACAGTTTTGTCTCCCAACACAATACTAATAAACAGAAGAATAAAAAGAAAGAAAATCTAGGAATATAAAACTTAATACTATAGAGGGCAATTTCCTCTCAGGATCACAAACTAGGCATAATTCTTGATTCTTCACTATATCTCATTTCCCATATCCAAGCTGTTGCCAAAACTTTTGATTTTACCTTTGCCACATTTCTCTAATATCCCCCCTCCTGTTTCAGGACTGCCTCATCTCTGGCCTGCACTATTGCAACAAAGCCAGAGTTAAGGTTGCTAAGGAAAATACCAACAACCTCAGACATGTAGATGATATCACTCCAATGGCAGAAAGTGAAGAGAAATTACGAGGCCACTTGATGAGAGTGAAAGAGGAGGTTGTAAAAACTGGCTCAAATTTTAACATTTAAAAAAAAACAACTAAGATCTTGGCAATTGGTCCCATCACTTCTTGGCAGAGGGAGAAGAAAGGGAGGCGGCATCAAATTTCATACTCTTGGTCTCAAAGATCACTGCAGATGGTGACTACAGCCGTGAAATTAGGACTCTTGTTCCTTGGAAAGAAAACTAATGGGAATCTAGACAGCATACTAAAAGCAGAGATATCCCCTTGCAGACAAAGATCCATATAGTCAAAGCTTTGTCTTATTGTTGGGTTTTTTTTGTTTGTTTGTTTTCCCAGTAGCAAGGTATGGCTGTGAGAGTTGGACTATAAGGAAAGCTGAGTGCTTACAGAATTGACAGTTGGAAAAGACTTTTGAGAGTCCCTTGGACAGCAAGGAGATCGAATCCATTAATCCTTAAAGAAATTAATTCAGGTTCTTCACTGGAAGGTCAAAACTGAAGCTGAATCTTAAATACTTTGGCCACATGATGAGAAGATGGGACTCATTGGAAAAGACCCTGTCGTTGGGAAAAATTGAAGGCAAAAGGAAAAGGAAAATGGCAGAGAATGAGGTAGACACTGTCATGGAAACAATGAACATGAACTTGGACAGACTTTGAGAGAATAATAAAAGACAGAAGAGCCCAGCATGCTATGGTCCATGGCGTCATGAAAAGTTGGACACGGCAACACAACAACAAGGTCTTCCTGCTTGAAATGTTTTGTCACTCCAATCCATACTACATTCAGCTACTAAAATGAATTTCATAAAGCTCAAGTCCAATCATACAGCATCCCTCCTCCCTCCCTTCACCCCACCACACTCAAACTCCAGTTGCTTCCTATTGCCTCCAGGAACAAATATAAAATCCTCTGTTTGGTATTCAAGTCCTTTATAGCCTGGCCATCACCTGCCTTCCCATTCTTCTTACATCTTTCCCCCCAACACAGACTCTTTGGTCTAGTTACACTGGCCTCCTGGATGTTCCACAAAGAAGACACTCCATCTTTTAGCTCTAAGCATTTTCTCTGTCTGTCTCCCATGCCTTCTCTTAATTCAAGTGCTTTCTTTTAAAATTATTTCCTATTTATCCTGCAGCAGCTAGGTGATGCAGTAGACAGAGCACCTGGCATGAAATTAAGACATCTTCCTGAGTTCATATCTGTCCTCAGACACTTAATAGCTGTGACTCTGGGCAAGTCACTTGCCCCTATTTTCCTCAGTTTCCTCATCTGTAAAAAGAGCTACAGAAGGAAATGGCAATCCATTCAAGTATCTTTGCCAAGAAAACTCCAAATGGAGTCACAAAGTTGGACACAACTGAAACAACTGAACAATAATAAAATTTAACATGTATATAGCTTGCTTTGTATATATTTACTTGCATATTTTCTCTGTCCTTAAATTGTTAGCTCACTGAGGTCAAGGACTGTCTTTTGTCTCTTTTTGTAACCCCAATATTTACAATGCTTAAGTATTAAGTAGGTACTTAATAAATGCTTACTGAATGAATGAATTGTAGGAAAAAGGATGGATTTTTTTTTCTGAGTCCAAGAATCTAGACCAGGGCTGTTCAAAATATGGCCTGTGGGCCGCATGCAGCCCTCAGTGTGATTTTATGCAGCCCACCTGTGGGTTTTAATTTTCACAAGCAAAAAAATAAAATAACAATTTGCATGGAATACGTATTAGATATTTTTAATTCCATCACTAATAAATAATCTCATTGATGTTAATTTTCTTTGGTGTTTTTAAGTAGTATTACAGAGGGAACATATCACATTGGAATTTTCAATCAATCTGTGGGTGCAGTCTAGTCAGTATGCACCTATCTTTATACTGTTGTGTTGTTGCTTTGATGTTTTTTGTTTGCTTTTGCACTTCATGCCTTCCCCTATCTGTACTGTATTTTTTATTCTGGGTGTGGCCCTTGAATAATTATTTTATTTTAATGTGGCCCTAAAATAACCTAAAGTTGGACAGCCCTGACCTAGATTTTAAAAAAGGATTAAGCCAGTTCCACTAAATAGGATTATAGATCTCTAAATAGTTCAATCCCTCTCATTTTAAAGGATTTTAAAGATTTTAAAGATGAGGAAACAAAAGCCTATGGATGTGAATTGAGTATCTTACACAAATAATAAGTAAAGGGGAAGAGAAGAGAAGAGAAGCAAGAGTCTGTCTTTCTCAAGAAAGAGTTCATCCCCCTGTATGGTACTACCCTTTCCCCAAATGCACAACAATATAGCTTAATTATAATAAAGTATTTATTATTACTTAGGTTTGGGTATTGGATATCAAGTTATATTATGTGAGGAAAAACATATCTCAATACACCAAAAAGTCTTATCTAATTGGGTGATATCAGCTTATAAACTTCCTGCCCCTAACATTACCATCTTAAAGGTTTCTACTCTGTGTTAGAGGTGTAAAATATTCAGGATCTCTCTTGTTTGTGCTGAAATGAGACTTTTAACTTTTCTAAAAGTAGATGTAAAGTCTTCAAATTAACTTGTAATTGAATTATCTTGAATGACACTCTCTACCCTATAATCACAGGCTTTTTTTTTATCCTTGAGTTTAATGGAATAAGCTATTTCAAAATTCTTTGTTCTAAGTAATGCTTCGGAGTTTCATCTATTGCTGGTAGGATCTAGTTCTGTTTGTGGCCTGTTCATGTGCTGGGCCCATTCATCAACTTTATGGAACCAGCATGAATTTCTGGAAGGTCATTTAAATTGGATGGGAAGATGTACCATGCACACTTATAGTATAAGGTATACCAAAGGAGTGTGTTTAAATACTATGTGATAAGTTCCTGTTCATACTAGGAAAAATAATAGCTGAATATAATGTGAAAACCATGATATATATGTCAAGAAGATATAACAAAATTTCATTAATTTAATGGTGGAAAGTTACAGGTACATTAGCCAAATTGAGAGACATCACCAAGTAATTATCACAGTCAAATCATGTTTAGAAGATGATTTTCTATACATCCCTAATACTATTTATAAGGAGGGAATGATTTCCCCTGCTCTTATCTTAAGTCTAGTCTACCATAGAATCACACCCCCCTGAACCGTATTTCATATGGAAGTTCTAATTGAAATCAATAAGTGAACTAGGGGTACAAATTTCCTCCCCTCTTGAAAACAAAAATAAAAATAGGGGAAGATTCCCCTGCCAATGATCAGAAAAATCACTGAGTCCAACTGCCTGAAATGTCCCTCTCCCACAATCCTTACAAGGTATAAAAGAGTATAAACCAAAAGATCTTCAGCTAGAACGGACCTCAGTGTCTATGTAGTCCAACCCTCTAATTTTACAGATGAAGAAACTGAGAAAAACAGGGGCAAGTGACTTGTCTAAGGTCACACAAATAGTAAGCATCAGAACTAGTATTTGGACTTAAGCCTCTGATGCCAAAGTCAGTGATTTCCCCTCTATGATGTATCACACTATGTCCTATATAATCTCTGTAAAGGTATATCCCTATTAAAAGTACATAAATAAACTTTGAATCACGTTTGTAGGGATTTTTTCCTCCTTTAGCACAGTTTCAGAGTGAGAAACCCAAGAATGGCAGATTTTGAACCTGGGATATTCGTGGTTAATACATAGCCCCATTGCCTAAATTCTAGTCATTATTTAGAAATATCTATAGCCAGATGATTGACTCACAACCTTCTCATCATTTTCTATTAGCATACTTGTTTTCTTCTCTGAATACTTTGAATAATACCTAATGAACTGTAAATATGGGCAAATGATTTCTCCTCTGAGTCTTTTTTCTCCTTATCTATAACATTTTTCCCTCATATGGTAGTTGTGAGAACCAATGATTTCTATATAGGGAAATAGTTCTCTTTTAAACTTGTAAAACTCTAAAGTAGGGATTGTTTACCTGAGGGCCACATATATATGTGTGTATGTGTGTGTATGTATATATACACACACACACACACACACATACACTCATATATATATATTGATAACTATATTTCAGTATAATTAATTTCCACTGTGATTGAAAGTGTTTTATTTTATTAACCCAATATTATCATCATTATTCTAATTATCACCTACTATTTATTTTATACAGTGCTTTAAGGCATGGAAATCACTTTATAAATATTACCTCATTTGATACTCAAAGCAACCCTGTAAGCAACCACTATGGAAGGCAAATGCAGCTATTGTCCCCTTCTATAGATGAGCAAACTGAGGCATAATGAGGTTGAATCACTTGCCCAGTCTCACAAAGCTAGGAAGTAGTTGAGGTCAAGAAGGCATCCATAAGCTTTGCCAGACTTCCAAATGGGTCTATGAACAAAAAAGTTTAGAACACAGCTTCTAAGTGAATTGAAAAGATTATGATTTTATCTTATTTTTGTCTTACGTAAAATTGCTTCTTTAAAGGATTTGTCAGTATATACCCTCTGAAACTGCTTATTTCTACAGCAAGTGTAGTACAGATATTAAGTTTCCAAGGTAAAGGATGATTGCTGAAGCCAACATGAAGAACTATGCACGTGTGGCATGAGTTCTTTGCTCTTGAGTAGAGAGGAACTAGTGTTGATCTAAGAGACTGTGCATGGAATAAGAAGTCAGAAGTTTCAGCTAAATTTCCTTTGCTTCCTTCCAAGATGACCTGGGGCCAAGGCCCTTAACTTTGTTGTGTTTGTTTTCTCTTTCAGTTGAACAACTGTGAGTCTTGTTTCTAAGGGTTATAGATTCCTTAAAGTTGCTTTGAACATCTCATATGAAATGACAGACATACACATGACGCTGTTAATCATTTTTGAAGGCAAATGGAGCATCTCAGCAATGTTCTGAGTATAAGTAATTGACAGCTCATTAGGTGCCTAAGAATATTATTACCAAGGAATGCAAGAACAACCAATAGTTTTGAATTACCAAAAGACAGAAAAAAAATAACAGGTAGTGAAAAGGCTATAGGCTAAGAATGATCAGGGCCATCGTCCTCATTATTTTTGCAGGAATTAAATATTAATGAATGGTTTAATGAATAATTTATTTTCCTTGGTTTTATAGACATTGGAGAGTTTAAATAAAAATTGATCTGGTGTAATTTCTCATCATAGTCTTATATCTATATGACCTACATGTCCGTATGGGCTAGGCAATGCAGAAGCTTAAAGAACATTTCTAGATGATTTCCAGATAAATTTTGACACTTAATGTATATAGGCAATTTTTTTAAAGACCCAGAAGACTCTCATTTTAAATGAGCTTTTGTTTTTTCAATGTGAGGTAGCAGGATATCATGGGCTTACAATAAGGAAGCCTGGCTTCAGAAATTCTACCTCATATACTTCCTAGATATGTGAACCTGGGCAAGTCACATAAGAAATGGGAATAATAATAGTTGATCCATATCCCTCACAGTGTGGTTCTGAGAGAAGTGATTTGAAAATTTTGAATTTTTTAAAAATTTTGGTATTATTTTTCAGCCTGGATCAATAAAAAAAAATAGGGGCCAGATTCCAAAGTCAGAAAGTACTGCATTCAAGTCCCATATCCAACTAACTCTGGGAGCTAGAACTAGTCACTTAACTTCCCAGTGCCCCAGACAAGTGTCTAAGGCTATACCTCAGTGAGTCAGTAAGCATTTATTAAGTGCCTACTATGTACCAGTCACAGTGTTAAGCCGAGGGAGTGCAAAGAATGTGAAAAGACAGTTCTTGTCCTCAAAGAGCTCACAATCTAATGTGAAAGAAAGTTGCATAGTAGGTCTTTTGGCATGAAGTTGCCATATTAGGATTTCTCTACTTCAGTGAAATCTCCCCTATGTTTTCTCAAATAAAAATTGTTCAGTACTTCATGGATCTGTTATGTCATCAATATGGTTGTTTCTTGCTCTAATGCAGATCGTAATACCTCTAGTTCCTGGTAAATGGTCTTCTAGAATTACTTTGGTAAAATAATAATAATAAAATTCATCATCCTGATACCACTTTAGTGATGAGTTTGACTAAACTAGTCTTTATGCAACAGACATATATTCTGTCCCTGGGCCCTTACCTGGTTCTATCTATAAAGCTCTATTCAAATGGAATATTGTCACTTTCTAATTTCATCTTAAAAAAACAACTCTCAACATCTAATATCTTACAAGTTTAATTCTCTGGTAAATGGGAAAAGTAAATAGTGGTGAAATTTATTGCAGCTAAAAGAAAAAAAAATCTGTTTGAAGATTTTTGTCTTTAGTGTCATAATTACACTCATTCCATTTCAGAAAGGCCTACTATAGTCTCTCTTGGCACAGCCTTCAAGAACTCATGATTGTCTTTCATTCCAGGATGAGACACCAGAGCAAGACTTCAGTCAAGTAATATTTCAGAACATCAAGTAAAAATCAATTAAAATAAACCACTGAAGTCATTTTCATTTACCTGGTATGGTTATAGTTGAGGGATTGAGTCATTTGAAGAAAATAACTCAGATATAAACACACATACATGGAACTAGAAGAATCAGATTGGGGTCCATCTGAAATTTACGTAGAGTCTATGTGATATGATTTGAGGATAAATGAAAGAGACATATTCCTCTCACTCTTCCCCCCTCCAAATATCTCTCCCACCAGGCAGTAATAATGTTTCAAAAATCTACCCTTAAGCATTGATTCTATGATTTTGTATAACTCCTAGCTCTTCTTCTAATTACTTTTTAAAACGATCCAGTCTCTCAACTTATCTGGGCCTCAGTTTCCTCATCTGTAAAATGAGAAGCTTGAACTAGATGATTTCCAAGGTGCTTTCCAGCTCTAATCCTACTATCTTATGAACTATGATTCTATGATCCTCTGAGTTAAACTATTATCTTCAAAAAGTTTCTATTAATGTGCAGATATTTACAGAGATGATAACAACTCATGACCATGAATTATATTTCCATGAATTCATTTACCTGGTTAGTTGGGAATGGAGAATAGGATAGGATTTATTTGGGAAGGAAAAAGCAGAAAAGGTCTGGAGTGTGAGTTACTGACATGGCAGTGGGGACTGTGGGGAGACTAGGGAAGGACAAGCTTACTAGGGACCTGGGTAACACAGAGAAGGCACTGAAAAGATAGAAAGAATGATGCATACTTCCCAGTTTTTCTCTGGGACATACACCTGAATCAGGAATATGAATATTGTCATGTCTCCATATTACTGAATCAAGCATTTATGAGCTAATGAACAGCATTTAACCAACGTTGTTTGATTACTCCGGGATGTCCTGGACACTTTTAATGTAATATTGACAGCAGATTTCATGAATCTGAATAAAAAATCAAGACAGACTTCAGTGGAAGAGGCATATTGGTACAATGGAAACAGAATGGGTTCGGAATCAGAAGACTGAGGATCAAATCTTACCTATTGCACCTTTAGCTTGTACAACCTTGGAAAAGTTATTTAAACTCTCTGGGGCTCAGTTTCCCCATATTCAAGTAAACAAGTTGGAATAAATGACCCACCAAGTTTTGTTCATTTCTAAATTTAAGATCCTATGATGCTTTCATTCTATAGAGCTCATCAACCAATTCCTAGGTTTCCTTCTGTTCTCTTTTATTCCTTGAGATAGGGGAGGGATGTACTGTGGAATTTATTAAGAGTATTAATATATGTGAAAATCTAGAGGAAAAACAGCTTAGTGTCTTTTTTTCTCATTGTCAAAATATCAGGATTGTTTACCTAGAGCCATATTACAAATCCTTTTTTCAATATTTTCTATCCTGCTTTTAAATAGTGTTCTTTCCACTCTGCTACACTATGTCCCATGTGGCACTGAGGTGAACAAGAGTTGCCAAAAGCAAGGCCGAGTCATTACAGTCTCTGGCAGGTTCTAACCAGACCTGGGAAGGCATTGGGCATTGGCCTAAGCATAGATCCTTGAACCAGCCTAGCTAAGTTCAAAAAAGCCCATCCCCATAAGGACAGGCAACAAGGGATAGGTTTTATTTCAACTACAACTCATAATATTAGTGTATAAAGCACACAAGTCTCATAATCTCTACTATTGGAGGGAATACCCACATTCAGGCAGTTACAGACCCATGGAATATTGAGGAAGCTTATTTCATATTTATTAATATGTCCCCCATCTCTATTAAAAGAAGCTATTCCTATACCACCCCCTAAACTGTACTAAAGCTAAGTATTAGCTGTAGGTAGATATAATGCAACATCAGCCAAATAAAAGCTGAACAGACACTGCTGACTTTTACAAGGCCATCAGCACATGGTAATTAAAATGATACCAGCCACATGCATGAAATGACTTTGGAGATAAGAAGAGCTCTTTGCTAGGAGACAGTGATACAATTAACCCTATTAATATGTAATTATACTTAGGCCTCAGCATCTAGATCTTAAATTAGAAAGGGAGATTATGATCTATCTTGAAAAAAGAGGGAGCCAGTGTCTTGCTAAGGGACAATGAAGAAACAATTCAAGAGACCATTATGTACATTTTTGGGTGCATTACTCTTCTCCACACCCTCAGAAACACAGCTACTCATTTATTTAACAAATATTTATTGAGAATACTATGTGTGAGAAATATGTCATTCATTATAATTCCTTTAACAAGAATGGTGATATCATTTAACTATCACCTTGCATATTTTTCTCGGGGTGGGAGGGCATGCATATCACAGGTATGAGAAACTCCTTTCACTGACACAGATTATTAATTAATCTACAACTTAGCATCTCAGAGAGTTGTCTGAATCATGTGATAAATGTCTCACCCATGGGTACAGCTAGTATATGCCAGAAGCTAATTTACAACCAAGGATTTTCTGATTCCAAGGCAAACTCTCTATCCACTATACCAGATGGTCTGTGGGATGATGATCTGTGGGCTTCAGCAATGCTTGCAAACAAATGACTTGGTTGATGAGGGCTTGCCAATTGTGTAAGTAGAGGGATTACCTGCACAGGTGAAATGAAACAATCTTGACTTAGTCACATCAAAGTCATTGATACATCCCAAAATATGGATCTGACAACAAATGCCAGTCCAGTGAAGTCAAGGGAATAATTTTCTAAAGAAGTTTTAATAAAAAAAATCTTTAGCTTGCAAAAACCTGCAACTCCAGGTACCCTTTCCGTTGTGTTAATTAGGCCCTTGCATTAGGTTAAGAAAATATAAACAACTAAACAGGGATCAAGGTGGGGGAGGCATGAGCAAGCAATTAACTTTCTATCTAGGGTTGGTTTGTGTTTATTATTATATCTGCTCATTTGCCCATTTCTATGCCTGAGTTCTTTTAGTTATAGTTACTAAAATAATCCAGTATAATTTTAATTCCGTTATCAGAATATTAAATGAAGAAGTCAAGGCAACTGAGTCAAGAGTTAGCATTTTGAACACCAGAGAAACAGCAATTTGTTAAAATGGGGCCTCCTTATAATTGAAAAATTGAGCCAGATATAAATCTCCCAGACCATCTTTCCTTCCCTTCCTTCTTCCTTTGCATTCTCCTTCCTTCCTTTCTCTTCCTTCTCTGTTATACAATTTGACAAGACTTACTCCAAAAGAGGGGGGAAGGAGTAATCTTTCTTCTTGGCTACTTTGTGACATGCCTGTCTGATTTATGTCCTTGATAACAGTTTTATGAGAATCATCTAGTTTCTCAGGAATTAATTTAGCAAGTTAGTTTTGTCTTAGAATGACTCTTTTCTGTGACCCTTCAATCCATGGCTTAAGTCTCTCTTCATTTTCAACCATCTCCTTGTGGGATATTTGAGAGAGCAGTGAGTTACAACATCGACATTCTTCTCTGAAATTCTGGCTTCATAACTTATTCCACATGAAAGAATCAAAGCTTTTCCAAAAGTCTTCAATTGTTTTGATGGCTCAGAAGAGTCATTCAAAACAGAGAAAAGACCACTATGGGAAATTCTTACAACTCACCATGCAATTTTGACATTTGTTATAGAAATTATCTTCTACAAATAAAAAGTGCTTATTGATTATGATATTAAATTCTCTAATGGAGCCTTGAAGAAGTGAATCAATTTCATATGTGTTTCCACTAGGAAATTCCAAAGGCTTTCTTTTTCGTTATAGTGAAAAGAAAAAGGTTTATAGTAGAAATTAGGTCAATTTCAGTGAAAAATCTTTCAAATACAGTTCCTAGTACAGTGATTGGTAGTGGGTATCTCATTTTTTAAAAGTCATTTCTCAAAATAAGATTAGTCCTAATTATTTTTCCTTAGGGTTCATATTTCAATTACTGTTTCTGTCTAAATGCAAATAGAAAACATTTAAGGGAGGAGATGCTAATGTGACCTTGATTTCCTTTGTTCCTACAAATACACACACACATACACATACACACACACATACACACACACACACACACACACACACACACACACACACCTGAGAGGAAAGGAGGCTATAGTGAATCCAGTATTCATCTTAGAATCAAGACTTGGGTTCAAGTCTAGCATCTGACACATCCATGCTATCTGACCCTGAGCAAGCCACTTAAAATCTCAGTACTGTAAGTAACTCACTAAGACTCAAACTTGTAGAAGTAACTTATAGTTAGGGAATTTCCAAAAATGTGAAATCAAAATCTTGACCAGAAAAAAAAAAGATTGATTCTAAGTTAGAGAAATGGGGTAGTTCTACAAGTTTCTAGAATTTCTGTTTTCATTTTATATGCTATATCCACACCATAAAATTGAAGATCCTTGAGTAAAGGTACCATTATTTTTATACCTTTGTAACACTCAGTCCCAATACAGTGCTGTGTATGTAGTAGGTGTTTAATAAATATTTGTTACTAATTTAGCTTCAATAGGTGTTGTATTTCTGGAAATTTAGAATTTGTGGTCATGCACATCTGTACTGGGGAGACTGACTCTACATAATAGTATGGTGTAAGAGGAGTTAAGAGTTAAAAGGGTGTCAAGAAGAGGGGAATGGTGAATTCTTTCCCTGTTTGGGGGGAGGGGCAAGGATAGAGGGAGGGAGGGAAGAAGAGGGGTAAAGGAAGGGAGAAAGAACAAGGACTGAGTCAAGTCTATTGGATTTACCCATTTAGGAGTTATTTGTAGCTTTTAAGGGGGAAAAGAACCAAATTCTACCTTCAAGAAGCTTACATTTAATTGGGGAGGATTTTTGTGCAATAAATACATGGATAAGAAAATAAGATGTTTACACAAAGTAAGATCAAGAACAAGAGAGTTCTAAAAAGTGGAGTCAGTAGGAAGTGGACTTGATCAGTCATTGAAAAGAGGGAAGATTAGGTAGACTGGATGAGATGGAAGTATGGTTAGAGTAGTGGATGGTTGGAGAAGTAGAACAAGTAAGCATAAGTTACCCTTCTGAGAAATGTGGCAATGAAAAATAAAGGCAGAGAGAGGGCAGCATCTTGCAGGAATAAGAGAGTCAAGAAATGCATTTGTTTTGTTTTTAGAATCACCAAATTCTAAGTATATTGTAGGCCATGGTGGTAGAGCAAAAGATCATTGAGTAATGTACTATGGCTTATTATATGTCAAGCATTGTGCTAAGCACTAGGGTTATGTAAAAAGGGAAAAACAAACAATAAGAGAGTCCAGATTGTTTCACTCCCTACATGAGGTTTCAACTAACAGAGGGAGAGGGAGAGGAGAGACAGAGACAGAGACAGAGAGAGACAGAGAGAGAGAGAGAGAGACAGAGAGAGATGGAGAGAGACAGAGGGAGAGGCAGGGGAAGAGGGAGGGAGAGGGAGAGGGAGGGAGAGGCAGAGGAAGGGAGGGAGAGGGAGGGAGAGGGAGGGGGAGAGGGGGAAAGGGAGAGAGGTGGGGGGTAGAGAGGAAGGGAGGGAGAAAGAGAGAGAGAGAGAGGGAGAGAGAGAGAGACAGTAACAGAGAGAGACAGTGACAGAGAGGGGGTGGGGAGGAAGGAGGGAAAAGACAGAGGTGGGGGAGGGACAAAGGTGGGAAGAGGGAGAGTTAGTTAATATTAGAAGAACTTTGAAAATCTATGCATAGGGACACAAATGCAACTGAATCCTTCACATTAAAGGAATCACAATTCTAACCCGTATTCAAAAATTGCACCAGGAAAAAAAAAACAACTCAGAGCTCCATCAATCAGTGTGTGTGGTCCTGAACAAGTCACTTAACTTCTTTGTGTCTCAGCTTCTTCATCTATGAAATTGAGATAATAAAAGCACTGGTCTCACAAGGTAGTTCTGAGGATCAAATGAGATAATGCATGTGATGTGTGTTTTCAAACCTTAAAGGGTTAAGTAAAAGTCATTGTCATCATCACCACTACCACCATCATCTGACAAGGTGTTGATGGCAACAAAAGAGTACTTTTTATATAGACTCAGCTTGCCTAGCAAATTGATTCCAAACATTGGCTACAGAATCACAAACACTGGTAGAAAGAAGCAGCTAGGTGGCACAGCGAGTAGAGCAACAGCCTTAGAGTCAGGGGAACCTGAGTTCAAATTCAGCCTCTGATGCATGACACACTTACTAACTGTGTGACCTTGGGCAAGTCACTTAACCCCAATTGCCCTGCCTTCCCCCCTCAAACAAAAAGACAGTCAGAAAGTCAGATGAACAGAGAGATATTTCATTCCTGTTACGGTTATCTTGGATCTGTAAGGAGCCACTGAATCATACAGGACTTGTGGATTAAAAGGCCTCTCCTAGATGACTGTTCATACTTCAAATATCAAGTGACTGACTCCATATATCTTTGAAAAGAATTCCATCAATAATTTTGGTTATTACCCTAATATTAATAAAACTTTTATTTTATAATTTTGTTAATTGCATGCCTGCAAGTATAGAATTACCTTTAATATACTGTCAAGTCTCATATATGTGTGTGTATGTATATATATGTATATATTTGTGTGTATGTATATGTATATATGCATATATACATATGTGTATGTATATATGTATATGTATGTATGCATATATGCATATATATGTATATATGTATATGTTGTCCCAGGTTTTCTGCCTGGGAAACAAGATATGAGTAAATTTCCCCACCTGCCAGAGGGCACCATGTGTCATGAGAAAATTTCTGATGTAAGGATTACAATTTATTTAATGAACTGATATAATCCAGCTCTCGCAATTTACAGATTAGGAAATGAAGTGGCCTAGACTAGAGGCCACTAGATTAGATTTCACAGTGGATGGAGTTTTGGGTTTGCGGTCAGGAATACTTGAGTTTAGATCTTTTCCCAAACAATTATTTTCTGTGTGACTTTGAATTAGTCACCTGATTCCTCTCAGCTTCAGTTTCCTCATTTGAACGTGCATGCATATACAAACTACATGTGTGTATATACAAAAGTATACGTATATATGTATATAATGAGTATATAACATTCATATGCACACATATTTGCATATATATTTACATATAAATAAGCATGTGAATATATGTGTATATTAATATATGTATCCACATATATGTAAAGTGACTTTCTGAATGATATATGATTTGTTAACTGCAAGCCAGAATTAGAGTCCAGGCATCCTATCTCACTGTCCAGTGTCCTTTTCATCATACTACCCTGCCTTTCAAACCATGTGGAGAGTTTAAAAAAAATTGCCATTTCCTCCACAAAATTAAAAGGAGCTATGGTTGAGAAAGAGAGGACTATGAAAATGAGGAGGATGTATGATAAAAATCTATTGCCATCTAAAGGATGTTTCCAAGGCTGAGCAAGATAAAACGCACAATAATGATTTTCCATTAGTGTACAATGTGTTTAGGAAACAAAATTAAAGTATTTAATTTTTGTAATGGGCTCATGACATCAAAATGTAAACATCTGTACTCGTTCCTCCTCTGCTCCTGAAAATGTAACTGAAATCAACTCTATAAATAACACAAATGTTTTCAAACCAATTTAGGTTAGCAAAAGCATAAGAAATAGCAAGACGAAATCTTGGCTGATGTTAATGAGAGCAACTACTGGTTCTATGATCCTAAAGGAAATGGACAGAAAATATTTGTTCCCTAATTGGAATATAATATTAGAACTTCACGTCTGAGAAAATATACATGGTTATTGTGGGTAATAATGCAGTACATGATGAAATATACTTGCAAGGCTTTTTTTAGCTCCTACAATAGATAAAATGTTGTGCTATGAGTCTTAATTATGAAAACCTACAGAATTATAAGAGTAATGCTGAAGCATTTTTCAGTATCCTCTATTTGTAATGAGTAATTTCTTAGGGGAAACAGGGGTTGACTATTTAAAAGAATATGTAAAAGTGGACTCCATGGTCTCGTTCATTTTCTAATGATGACTTGATCTAGTTATGGACAATTCACATAAACACGTTCCTCATTCTCCATTTTATGAATATCGGAAGTGATCAATTAACACTTCTTTTATTAAGTGGTATTCTATTGTGCTCTTAGGCACTGGGGAAAGGAAGGCCAAAAAAGAGAAAAAATCAGAATTATACTAGAATTCAGTCAATCATATGGATAAATGACCATCTATAGAAGACTATCATGTCCAATATCATTGACCTCTGCTTGAAGACCTCTGATGCGAAGGATCCTAATTTCTTGTACAGTGCCTCATCAAAATTTTGAACAGCTGTAATTGTAAGGAAGTTTTTCCTAATGTCAAATCTATATTCTTCTCTCTGAAATTGCTATTTGCTCCTTCTAATATTACCCTCTGAGTCCAAGTAAAACAAGTTTGATTCATCTTGTAGATGACAGTATTTTTTAACACTTAAAGATACATATCATACATTCCTAAGTCTTTTCTGAAAGCTAAGGGTCCTGATTTTATTGAGCCAATTATAGTATGACATGGTTTCTATTTCCTTCATCTTTCTCCTTACCTCCTTCAATATGCACCACAATGATACCATTCTTTATAAAATGTTGAACTCAGAACTGAATATAATAGTATTATTTTAATGAAAGAATAGAATGGAACTATGATTCCCTTTGTTGGGGATATGATACTACTCATAAAATCAATGATTGTATTGGTCTTTTGTTTGCTAGGCTCCATTGTTGACTTGTACATGATTGAAATTCGCTAAAAAACTCAATAATTTAAAAATAACATATCATTTAGGCATGTTACTTCTACAACAAACTTGTGAAGACAATATTTTGAATCAAAATACAGGACTTTAAATTTATATAATTTTTTTATCTTTTCAAATTCATCATCTTTAGTGCTTTTCAAACTTTCTTTCATAAATATAATAATACAAAGAATTCAAGTACTAAAATTCTCATCCAACATACAGTATGTATTCAATCAGTCAATTGCCATTTATTAAGAACCTACCATATGTCAAGAAGGCATTGCACTAAACACTGAGGACACAAAGAAAGGTAAAAACCAAAACAAAACCCCCCAAAAAACCAGTCTCTCTTTTCAAGAAGCTTGAAATCAAATGTATTTATAATCATGGGACTCTGCACAACAATCTGCTTTTCAAAATAAAATAAAACAAAACATACACTAGTACTAAAAACATACAAACATTAAATAATTACGATACTGATTTCAGATCCATAGTATTCTCCTGCAGTATACACTCAAAGTAAATTACTATGGGATCCTCTACCCATGTTTTTAGTTTTTTTTTTTTCTTTTTAGAGTAACACCATCTTTAGAGAGCATGCTATTTTCTGAAAGAAGCAATTCATAGCTAAAATCAAACAAATTGGAACCTTTAACCTAACAACTTGACTCACTCCTGTCTTGGACCCATGGTATATAATTCATTGCTTGAAACAACTGTGCTACTCTATAGCATCCACTCTTTCTCATATATTGTAGAACCTAAGTGTCATGAGTCAATGGAGACATTAAAAGCTTTCACAGTAAAAGAGGGGTGACTTCCTTTCCTGTGGGATTTCTCCCTAGCAAAACTCTTTGCAGTTCCTTGACAGTAGGGGAATTCCCTGTACAAAAGACTGACTATTCTTTTTTTTATATGTCTTAAATGAGGACTACTTCAGAGGTCTTGGGACCTGAAATTAACATGCTGTAGTGGAAATTCCAGGGAAATGCAATTCAGGAGAAAATAGGACTATAGTCTTACATGTCACATTTAAGTAACTGTTTGAACTTAGACAAATTGTTCTCCCTCACAATTTGCCTATGTTCATGGTAAAATCAAGAACTTGAATTAAATCAAGGCTGCTTATCCCGTTTTGCACCCTGGATTCCACATTCTGGTGAAGTCTGTAGACCACTTATGAGAATAACATTTTTAAGTGTATTTTGTTGTTGTTCGCTCATGTTCTTTGTGAAATCATTTGGGGTTTTCTTGGCAAAGATACTTGAGTGATTTGCCATTTTCTTCTCCATAAAATGAAATAATTAGGATTATAATGGAAATCCCCTCCATTAAAATAAAAATGTATTTTTTTCCTATCCAAGTTCATGAAAAGCCTAATATCTATTCATGGATCCACAAGGGGGTCTTTAAATTCCTGCCTTACATGCCCTTTAGGTCTTGATGTATTCTGTGATTTTGAGACTGAATTGTCATATATTTCTAATGCATTTAAAAATTTTTCTACATGTCTGGCCATGTTGCTCTTTGACTCAAAAAACTTCCAATATTCTTCATTTGGAAAGGATAAAATACAAATTCCTCAACCTGTCATTTGAAAGCTATAAATTATTTCTCCAACCTATCTTTCCAATCAATGAATAAAACTTCCAAAACACCTGTAATGAAAGAGAAGCAAACCAGGAAAACTCAGAAGTTGGGAAAGATCATTTAAAAATGGGAAGAATCTATTTTAGAGGAATTGTGGAAAGATGACACTCTAATACATTGTTGGTAGAGTGATGAATTGGTGCAGCCATTATGGAAAGTAACCTAGAATTTGGAAAATAATGTGACTAAATTGTCCATGGGCCTTGCCACTGATATGCACTGCAAAGTATGCATCCAAAGTAGGCCACTGAGAAAAATAAAGACTTAGTACACAGCCAAAATTTATAGTGGTACTTTTTTTTTATTTTTTTTTAATGCAATTTATTTATTTAACATATTTGGTTTTCAGCATTGATTTTCACAACAGTTTGGATCACAAATTTTCTCCCCATTTCTGCCCTCCCCCCCCACTCCAAGATGGTGTATATTCTGGTTGCCCTGTTCCCCAGTCAGCCCTCCCCTCTCTCACCCCCCTCCCCTCTCATCCCCTTTTCCCTTCCTTTCTTGTAGGGCAAGATAAATTTCTACACCCCATTGCCTGTGTATCTTATTTTTTAGTTGCATACAAAAAGTTTTTTTGTTTTTGAACATCTGATTTTAAAACTTTGAGTTCCAAATTCCCTTCCCTCTTCCCTTCCCACCCACCCTCCCTAAGAAGTTGAGCAATTCAACCTAGGCCACACATGTATTATTATGTATAACCCTTCCACAATATTCATGTTGTGAAAGGCTAACTACATTTTGCTCCTTCCCAACCCATCCCGCTTTATTGAATTTTCTTCCTTGACCCTGTTCCCTTTCCAAAGTGTTTGTTTTGATTACCTCCACCCCCATCTGCCCTCCACTCCATCATCCCCCTGCCTTTTATTTTTTTTTTTATCTTCCTCCCTCTTCTTTCCTGTGGGGTAAGATACCCAACTGAGTATGTATGGTATTCCCCCTCAGGCCAAATCTGATGAGAGCAAGGTTCACTCATTCCCCCCCTCACCTGCCCACTCCCCTCCTCTCCTAGAACTGCTTCCTCTTGCCACCTTTATGGGAGATAATCCACCCCATTCTATCTCTCCCTATCTCCCTCTCTCAGTAAGTTACTCTCTCATCCCTTAATTTCATTTTATTTCTTTTAGCTATCTTCCCTTCATCCTCAACTCACCCTGTGTCTGCTCTCTCTCTTTTACATATATATATATATATATATATATATATATATATATATATATATATATATATATATATATATATATATATATATACACATACATACACATACATACATATACACATAGATACATGCATACATACACATTCACTTATATATATACATAAACATATATATATGCATATATATATATATGCATATTCCCTTCAACTACCCTAATACTGAGGTCTCATGAATCATACTCATCATCTTTCCATGTAGGAATGTAAACAAAACAGTTCAACTTTAGTAAGTCCCTTGCAATTTCTGTTTCTTGATTACCTTTTCATGCTTCTCTTGATTCTTGTGTTTGAAAGTCAAATTTTCTATTCAGTTCTGGTCTTTTCACTGAGAAAGCTTGAAAGTCCTCCATTTTATTGAAAGTCCATATTTTGCCTTGAAACATGATACTTAGTTTTGCTGGGTAGGTGATTCTAGGTTTTAATCCTAGCTCCATTGACCTCCGGAATATCGCATTCCAAGCCCTTCGATCTCTTAATGTAGAAGCTGCCAGATCTTGGGTTATTCTGATTGGGTTTCCACAATATTCAAATTGTTTCTTTCTGGCTGCTTGCAGTATTTTCTCCTTGATCTGGGAGCTCTGGAATTTGGCAACAATATTCCTAGGAGATTTCTTTTTGGGATCTATTTGCGGAGGCGATCGATGGATTCTTTCAATTTCTATTTTGCCCTGTGGCTCTAGAATATCAGGGCAGTTCTCCTTGATAATTTCCTGAAAGATGGTATCTAGGCTCTTTTTTTGATCATGGCTTTCAGGTAGTCCAATAATTTTTAAATTATCTCTCCTGGATCTATTTTCCAGGTCAGTGGTTTTTCCAAGGAGATATTTCACATTGTCTTCCATTTTTTCATTCCTCTGTTTCTGTTTTATAATATCCTGATTTCTCATAAAGTCACTAGCTTCCACTTGCTCCAATCTAATTTTTAAAGTAGTATTTTCTTCAGTGGTCTTTTGGACCTCCTTTTCCATTTGGCTAATTCTGCCTTTCAAGGAATTCTTCTCCTCATTGGCTTTTTGGAGCTCTTTTGCCATTTGAGTTAGTCTATTTTGTAAGGTGTTGTTTTCTTCAGTGTATTTTTCAGTATTTTTTGGGGTCTCCTTTAGCAAGTCATTGACTTGTTTTTCATGGTTTTCTCGCATCCTTCTTATTTCTCTTCCCAATTTTTCCTCTACTTCTCTAACTTGCTTTTCCAAATCCTTTTTGAGTTCTTCTATGGTCTGGGGCCAGTTCATGTTTTTCTTGGAGGCTTTGGTTGTAGGCTCTATGACTTTGCTGTCTTCTTTAGGCTGTATGTTTTGGTCTTCTTTGTCACCAAAGAAAGAATCCAAAGTCTGAGACTGAATCTGGGCGCGTTTTCGCGTCCTGGCCATATTCCCAACCAACTAACTTGACCCTTGAGTTTTTCAGTGGGGTATGACTGCTTGTAGATTACAGAGTTCTATGTTCTACGTTTGGGGGGGAGGTGCCAGCTCTGTCAGAGCCGCACTCCTCCTTCCCCAAGGACCCCCAGTCCAGACTGGGCTCAGATCTTCGGCAGGCTGTGCACCCCTGCTGTGATCCGCCACTTAATTCCCCCCACCAGGTGGGCCTGGAGCCGGAAGTAACAACAGCTGTAGCTGCCCCACCTCCGCTGCCCCCGGGGCTGGAAGCCGAACCGCGAACTCCTTCCACTCCCGCAGCTTTTCCCACTAACCTTCTCCGCAGTCTTTGGTGTTTGTGGGTCGAGGGGTCTGGTAACTGCTCACGTATTCAGGGCGCTAGGGCCCCCTCCGCCCGGCTTCCGGTCTGGATCGTCCACGCTGCTCAGGCTGGGCTCTGCTCCACTCCGTTCCCAGCTCCCAGCTCCCAGCTCCCAGCTCCGTGTGGAATAGAGCTCACCCAGAGACCATCCGGGCTGTCCTGGGCTGGAGCCCTGCTTCCCTCTGCTGTTCTGTGGGTTCTGCCGTTCTAGAATTGGTTCAGAGCCATTTTTATAGGTTTTTGGAGGGACTCGGGTACGGAGCTCACTCTAGTCCGTGCTTACCAGCCGCCATCTATAGTGGTACTTTTTTGCGTCAGAAAATAACTGAAAACAAAACTGATCCCCATTGACTGTGGGATATTTTAGCATATGAATGTAATGAAACATTATGATGTTGTAAGAATTGTTGAATTCAGAAAAACATAGAAAGACTTGGCTTGAAATGAAGCAAAGCTACATAAGCAGAACTAGGGAAAAACATATACAATGCCTACAATAATGTAAATAGAAAGAACTACCAGAAAACAGCAAAAGATAAAGTTTCTGGCATTTTATCATACTAGTTGAGCTCCAAAAAGAGGCATGAGAAGTCTCCTCCTTCCACTCTTTTGCAGAGGTAGAAGTCTGTGCTGTGGAACATTGCCTAGAATGTCAGATATTTTCAATGTGTTGATCCATCGTTTTTGAATATTTTTTCCTTTCTTTTTCTGATTAAAAAAAATCCTCGTTATCATGGATGGCATCCTTGGAGTAGAAGGGGAAGAGATATGAAAGAAAATCCCAATGATGTAAAAACAAGTAAATAAAAAAAGTTGCCTCCTTCATATTTTTAATAGTGTTGTGTCTCAATATTTTCTTTCTTCAATAATATTTTATCTTATATGAATTTAATCATGGAGATATATGATCAGAAAAGGGGGTAAATGGGTCAGATAGCAAGAGTAATGAATAGCTGATGAAAAGTATACGTGTTTGACTGGTTTCCATACAATGTCAAGAAGAAAAAAGGAAGCCAACTTGCATGTTGGAAGAATTCATCATGGAGGAAACACATGATCAGACATACAGTTTAATTACAATTTGCTTCATCAGAGGAAGATCCTAATGAATGTGACTACAGATTTATTAAAAATTATAGTAAATTGTTTGTTTTTCTGTCTTGTCTGACTCTTAATGTCTCCATGAACCTTAATGGCCAAGGGTTTTTCTCAGCAAAGATTCTCCAGTGGATTAAGGCAAACAGAGGTTAAATGACTTGCCAAGGTTGCAGAGCCAGGAAGTTTGAGGCTGGAATTGAATTCAGGACTTTCTGACTCCAGGCACAGCACTTTATTCGCTGAACCACCTAGATGCCTCCTAATAAAGCATACCTCTTAGTTAAACTTTATGCTCCTTAGAGTTAGAATATATGTTTGTCATCTCTATATCCTTTAACTCTGGGACAGCAATTTGTATAGTACATATATAGTATTTGGAAGATGTCTTAGAAGTAATATATTCTAACACCTTCACTTCATATTTGTGGAAGATGAAGATCTGAGATTTTAAATGCCTTTTTCAGTGTCCCAATGTTAGGAAGTATCAGAGGTAGAATCTGAATCAACATCCTCTGACTCCAAAGTTAGAGGCTCTTTCCACTGCCCTATATTGCCTTGCCAGGAAAACTGCTTTATATAATGGGGATGATTCCTTCAAATGTGGCCCAAGCAGAATTTTATACTGAAAGATTAGAAGGCAAAGTAAACTATATCATACTTGACAATACAATTTCAGAGAGATGACTGTAAGGATATCTGTCATGTCAAACAAGAAACTTCCTTTGAAAAGACTCAGTAATAGTACATATCAACCACATTTTAGAATATTTAGAGGACCCTAGGGGAAAACACATTTCTAATATAAATTGTACCACAAAGCCAGATATTCCCTATTTTTGCATCAATAAAAGAAAAACACAAGCAGAAAAAAATGTCTGAAACATATTGAAACATATTTCTTTCTGCCCACCTGAAGCATGTTCCATTCTGTGCTTGTCATTTATAAAAATTAATTGCTGGAAAAACAGTATGGCCTTTGGGACCCAGAAACTAATTTGTGTACTCCAAAACCAGTATCATTTTAACATTGATTGCTTGTTTAGACTACTGCTTCTGGCTCGTCTTAATCTGTATCCTTGAGATACAAAGCCATATTTCATATCTCAATGCTGCAGTTAAATGCCATAATTAAGTCAAACAAATAAGGCAGAGAATAAATCCTATTATACATTCTATTATATATTTTGCATTTTACCATAGATCAGCACAAGAAGAGCATCATGGCATTGGAAAGCTAAAAGGGACACAGGATATCCTCTATTCCAACCTCTTCATTTTGTAAATGATGAAATTTAG